>NW_027223755.1:23858686-24273686 GCF_028538775.1 Myotis yumanensis | reverse complement strand
TTTGACTTCTGGCCTTTAATGCTTGTATTGAGAGTCTTCAGCCCTGTCTGTGATCTTTCTGCTGATAGAGAGTTGACTGGAGTTTCTGTCCAGGAAGAGCCTCCTGGCCTCCAGGGCCAGGTCTGCTGCTGCTCCAATGTTGCTATCCAGCGTTCCCCAGCGGGCACAGCCCTGGGAGCAGTACTTCAGAAGCTTCACACAAATGTAATTCAGCAGACACTGAGCCAGTGCCTTTTGAGTTTGAGGCAGTTTGTAGTATTTTAGGTGATTCCAAGGCAAGTAAGTCCAAGCTGCACTCACCAGGAGGCCTGGCTACCTGCGGTGGGTAGAGAGTGCTATAAACATAAAGTACTTACTACAAGGGAGACTCTGCTAGTGCTTCAGTGAAGGTCAGAACAGAATGTACACACGAGACTGCTGTGGGGCTAAGGACAGCTCTGCTGGCTGCTTAGGGGTCACAGGTCAGTTTTGTACTGTGCATTGAATAATTGAGTTCACTTGCGATGATTTGCCCTCTCCTCGGTTTGTTTCTTAGTTTGCTATTATAAAATGAGATGCATCTCTTCCTCAGAAGTGTTTGTATATCTTTGAAGCAAACACCATTAAACTGCAAGTGTCAGTAGTTATATCTCTTCCCAAGCAAGCCTGCTCAGAATTAAGGGAAGAGAGAGTGAGCGAGCCAGTTAAGTTGTTTGGGAAATCTGTTTTTGGCACTAATGGCCATGGAAAGGTGGACGAGCAGGGCAGGCCGGGGAGAGGGCCGAGAGGAGGGGCTCTCAATGGACTTCTAGTTCCCCTGAAAACCACTCCTCCCACCTGCCCACCCTGCAGTTAGTGACCGGCTCTGCCAGTTCCCCTTCACGCTGCAGCCAGCCAGCTTGCTGGTTCTAGAGCTTGATTCTCGTTCTTAGTGGCAACCTGCTTGAAAGCTTTCTGGGCCGTCTTGTCACCCACTGAATAAGTTGGAACCTCCCCACCTGGAAGTCCAAACAGCATGGCTTGGCCCCAGGTCACTTTTCCAGGCACATCTTCCTTGTGGCTCACTACACACCAGTGAGACTGAAGTACTTACTGTGCTGCCAAGTGTACTGTCTCCCTTCCCTGAATGCCACAGTCCTTGCACAGCCTCCTGTGGAATGCCCTGTAACCTGGGACTTCTGCCCACAGCCTGCAGGCATCTGCTTTATGGTGCATATTCTGGTTCTCCCATGTATCATAATTATGTGATGGGCTGATTGTCTATACTGTAAGCATTTCGAAGGTCTATGGTCTTACTCTTATTTTTCTTTTTTAAAATTTCCTTTCCTTTTGCAAGTAGTGTTTTTCACAGAGCAGGGCCTCAGTAATACGTATTAAAGGAAAGAATGTCATTCATGATAGTACGTTTACCCAAGGTTATTTACTTGTTGGCTAGCAATAGAGGAGCTGGGGTATTAAGAAGGGTCATGGTAAAAAAAATAAATAAATAAAGGTCATGGTCAGAGCTATCAGCAGAGGTTTAAATGGCTGGTTAGCATTTTACTTAATCTGATTTGGGATCAGCTAGGATTTACAAAAAGTCATGAAGACTTAAAATTAATAGATAAAATCCTGTCTGCCTATCAAAACTACAAAATAATTAACTTTTATGATGGCATCATCTCAAGTGAATACGCTACCTGTAATTTTAAAAAGTGTTACTGCTTAGCCACATAAATTTCAGTTATATTTAACTCCTGCAAACTGCAATGAAATGTTACTACAGAAAGGGTCTCTGAAGGATTAGGTATTTCGTGACATTTAAGTAATCCATGTATTATCAGCAAGACCTTTGGGAAAGAGGGGCCAGAAGACTGGTGAGGGAAAAAGGAGAGAATCAAGCGGCCTTGGGTTGTTTTGCTTTTATTTGATTGGTAGTGTTATTGCTAGACAGAATGTATAAGAATATATTCAACCAAAAGAGAGATACTTGTGTACTGTTTGTTAATGTCTGTGTGTTTAAGGAAATGATCATTGCAAAGTATATTTTAAATCAGTTATACACAAGTATTTTGCCTTAAAAACACAGTAACAATACACATTCAATATATATGAATTCCACTGAGTGGATTTACTGACTTAAATGCTTCAGGTTAAATCCCAAAGATATTTAATCTGGGGTCCATGGCTCCCGTGAGTCTCAGGTCTAGCAGCTCCGTCACCTCCCTTCCCCACAAGTGTCCAGGTACATAGGTGTAATGAATAGAAGGGATTTCTGGATTGGGTGGAAGGTTCAGCGGAGCTCCAGGGCCCCTTCTAGCTCTACTCTACCAGTCACTGCTTGAGGCTTAGAAGGCGGAGTGAGAAACTGTTGTCCATACTCTCACTCTAGCAATTCCCCCTGGACTTTGCCCAAATCTAAGATGGTTTTCCATGAAGTAAATGATATCTTACAGTAATCACTGTTACAGGAGACTGTTGTTTTATAAAGTGCTTTGAATTCCTCAGACCAGATGTGCTGTATAAATGTTACAGTTAATCTAGATTTCATGCCTCTGTTGATTCAGTTCTCCAAAACAAGTGGAGTGTTTACTGCTCAGTAAACATCTCATGTTAGAGCTTGCTGGTATTTATAATGGGGATGATTAAGAAAGGATAAACAGTGGGAGAAGAACAAAAGATTTGCTACTGTTTTAGATTTTTAAAAAGTTATTTTAGAGGAAGGGAGAGAGTGAGAATGAGAGAGAGAGAGAGAGATCTAGTATATGAGAGAGGAACATTGGTTGCCTCCCGCATGCATCCCCAGGGATCAAAACAAGGTAGGGTGTTCTCATATTAAAAGAGCTAACCCTCATGTGTTCTTTCTTTGAGGGGAGAGGGAGCGAATGTAAACTCGTGCTATTTTCAGTGATTTAAAAAATTTCCTATAGGATTAACCACAATGAGCGGTTGGAGTTCCTGGGTGATGCTGTCGTTGAGTTTCTGACCAGGTAAGGCGGCTCTTCTTCTCTTCCCCATTAGTTGCATTTTATAGGAAACATGCTTGATACATTGCCTTCTGTGTAATTAGCCAAATAAGCCATTGAAACGCCTTGTGTTTTGTCCCTGCTGTGGAGCTTGCCAGCCCCGGGCCTGTGGCTCCTGCCCGGAGAACTTGCCCTTGCTGATGCCGCAGTGAGCAAGATGACAAGGTGGAAGGCGCGCTTCTCTGTCCTGTCAAGTTTATGTTCAAGTTGCCGCAGCCACAGAGATCAGCTGGCCTTGTTCTAGATGCTTCAGAGATTATATTCAATTTGTAAAGGAAGGGATGATATTTTAAAATGTCATTTCATTTTCTAGGATTTGTCTTTGATCCCTTTCTCACTCCTTCTGATCTCAAGGGAAGTAAAGCTTACAAGTAATTTTAATGTTGAGATTTGGGGATGCGTGTGTTTTCTCCCCAGAAATGTTTTAGGGTCCTTATTTTGGAGGTAGGGGTAGGAAAGTGTGTTTTGTTTTTTTCATAGATAATTTCTCTTTTAAAGAGAGGTAACACATGCTTTTCTTGGAACTATATTGAGCTATTTTTTATTCTCTTTAGGTCATTTCTTTTCCCAAGAAGGATATACTGAGCCAAAGGGGCTGCTGTCTAAGCCTGCTGTCCCTGGACGCGTAGGACTAGCCAAGTTCAGTGGATCTAAAACCCGGTGTGAGATTTAGGAGTTAACAGTTGCTGTTGTGGTCCAAACTGGTGTTCCACGTGGCCTTCTCCCAGTTCCTGCATTTCCTAGTCAGCCCCTGTCGGCTCGCTCTTAGAGCACAGCCAGCCACATGTGCCGATCTCAGTTCCGTTCCTGTCCATCCTTGTGAAGAATATGCCTCCACTGCTGTCCTGCTCGGGGCTTCCCAGGCTTCTCTCTTCAGGGGCTGCCCAAAGCCTAACCCAAGAAAAGTACTGTTTCTAGGCCCAGTTGTGAGTGTCACATGGGTTTGCTCTTAGCCATGTGTGACATTGTTCAGGTCTTTGTTGTCATCAGATTCCCGAGGAGCCTTTTAACAGAAATAACTGTGAAAACATGAGCGAATGGTGCTGTTCGGGTTTCAGCACATGCAGATATATTGTGCTTTCTGTTAAACTTTCAAAGACTTTCAGTCAAACCCTCCAGTATAGTTCAGTTCAGCCCGTGTCTCCTGTGCAGATCCCTTGCCTGGCCTACTTTTGTGGCTCAGAGCCACAGACAGAATGGTGTGATGCATATTTATATATGTGCTTTTTTTTTTTTTTGCAGTGTCCACTTGTACTATTTGTTTCCTAGTCTGGAGGAAGGAGGGTTAGCGACTTACCGGACTGCCATCGTCCAGAATCAACACCTCGCCATGCTAGCCAAGGTGTGTCCGACCTCTGAGCCTGGCCTGGAGCCTGGCGTCCTCCTCCTCAGCCCGGGCATAGTTTTGTGTTTGAATCAGGACCTCTCTGGCGTGTGTTAGGGCTTAGTATTTTATAGACCAGGAAAGATTTTTTTGTTTGGGTTTTAAGGATTCAACCTTATTAGTTTGGTTACCTTTGTGAGTTTCTCCAGCAGCTAATGAACTCCATGGTGAGGTAACTTGATAACAGAAAGGGAAAAAATTGACAGATGTGCAGAAACAGAGTTAAACATTTGGGGAAAAGGAACATGAGCGCAGAGCAAAAGACTTGAATTTTTAAATAATTTTCCTTTGTGTAATATTTCTGTATTATATTTGTTTTTAATTTACTTTAACAAGTAGAATTATAGCTTTGAATAGAATACTCCAGACCATTTATATCCATAGGGGATACTTTACAGATCTTTGAGAATCCCCCAAAATTACAAATCTCATTAATTAAGATTTAGGGTTTAGGCCAGTGATGGCAAACCTATGACACTCATTTTTTTGGTTGATTTTTCTTTGTTAAATGGCATTTAAATATATAAAATAAATATCAAAAAATATAAATCTTTGTTTTACTATGGTTGCAAATATCAAAAAATTTCTATATGTGACACGGCACCAGAGTTAATTAGGATTTTTCAAAATGCTGACACGCCGAGCTCCAAAGGTTCGCCATCACTGGTTTAGGCTGTCCAGCCAGCCTCCTTTACTGAGCCGAGTGACTAACAGAACCTTTTTTTTTTTTTAATTTATCTTTATTCTTGAAAGTGTTACAGATGTCCCTCTTACTTCCCCCATTGGCCCCTTATAGTCCGCCCCTCCCCCCTGCCTCAGGCCTTCACCACACTATTGTCCATGGCTTATTCATACATGCATTTAACTCTTTGGTTAATCTCTTCCCACCAGAACCTTTTCTCAACTTAGATTCATGGCAGGCATGTAACTTCATTATCTCATTTGATGTTCCTATCTCTGCGCAGTGTCTCATCATAGTAGATCATAACAGACAGAACATGCACTTGCATTGGCCATAAGGTTCTGGCCCACACCCCTCCTCTTGCAACTGGGATCCCCGGACGGAGTGTCAGTCTCTTCCCCAGGCCTCTGCTTTCTCATCTGCACGAGGGAGATGGCATCAGCACCTGCCATGCAGAGTAGCTGTGAGAACTGCATGACATTGTCATTTGAATGTTAATGATTGTGTTTATACAGGGCTCAGCACAATGCCTGTTCATCCTAGCTATCACCCACACATGTAAGTGAGTTAGGAGGAGTTCGTTGTTTCTGTTGCTGCCACTATTCTCATTATAAATGGTTACATTTTATAGACCTGTGGGTTTATTCTATAGCAGGGGGGACGGTGGCCCTCCAACCCCCAACTAATGATCCACTGAAAAGCTTTTGTGAGTTTACCTTCATTTTTGCCTTAAGTAATTTTTATTGTTTTCTTCATTTCGATATGAATGATGGAATTTGATAGAAGTAACTATGTAAAATCCATTCTAGTTTTATGATTGACAAGGCATTAATTACATTCAAATTGTGGTTAATTTTATCCCCTGGTTTTTGTGCAGCAAGAGTGCATTGCTGTGTTTTCTGTAGCAGCATCATCATCATAGTTACAGGTAGACTTTGACCCAGCTTTAGTGGCATCTGAGAATAGAAATAATGATGCCTCGAAGAGAAAGTATAGGCAACAGGTGTGCTAACTTGGTTTTAGCAGCCTCACAATGCACAGAATTCCTCAACTCTAAGTAAAACTGCTTCAGTGTTTAGTTGATTAAATTGTCGAGCTGCTTCTGGTCCACCTTAATGTCCACTGGAAATACATGCTAATAAATAGATTGTCACCCTTCCTCCATTGTTTTCTTTCCAGTTTCAGATATAATGAAATTGCATAATTATTTTTCAAATAATTTTAGGGAGGATATTTACAAAGTATGGGAAGGTGCCATATCAGGAAAACTGAAATAGTCATGTAACACATTGGGTGCTTTACAAAGAGGGGTGGCCAGTTTTTCCCTTCAGGAATTTCGATGTGATCTTCTTCCACACTAACTTCCAACATTCCCATAGCACACAACACCCGTCTGCTCCTGCAGGAGGCAGTGGTGGTCTTGCTCTCCTGTCTGTTCCAGTGGATCTTGACCATTTGGGAGGAGGGGACTTGATGGAGGATTGCTGACCTCTTTGAGAATTTAGTGAAAGCTCTAAGTCAACTCTTCAGACAGATGAACATTTTAACACATGCCAGTTGAACATTACTCCTTTTAAAAAGTTTCCCTAATGCCTGCATGAAAAAAATAAGGATATAGAGCAGGGATTATGAGAAGTTGGAAAATTCATAGGATTCCAAAATAGTTGTTTATAATATAAAATATGGCTTGCAGTCTGTTCTCAAGCAGGGCTCCAGAGATGGCAAACAATTGAGTTTTCCCAGTGAAGTTGTGAAACAGATCAAATTTACATATTTTGGTATAAACTCTTCCACTTGGGGATCAATGTTTTTAAGTGGTGTTTTCTGCTGTTGCATTTGTGGTAGTCAATACTCTCATTTGAGTTTATTTTACACTCATGAATTCCTAACAGTACAAAATACTGGTAGCATATGTGTCTTGTTTTTATTGTCTCTGTCTTTTTCCAACATAAGTAGATATAGATATTTTTACATATACTGGTATACTGAGATATACAAAATCTGAGTCTTTTATCTGAGACTCATACTGTCCTAGGTTGTTCATTGACTTGTGTCTTGTTCCATATTACATGGCATGTTATTGTTTAGTAAGTATTTATTGAATTGAATTACATGGTAATGGAAACAGAATAAGTGCATCCTTATGGAATGCTGCATCTCCTTTTATGGAAAGAATTAATTTCTATTAATTCAATCTCAGTTTTATTTAAAAAGTACATTCTCTGTCTAGTTCTAACAGGACTTGAATTGATTTGTATATTATAATACAACAGGATAAGAAATAAGTAGGTACTGAACTCAAAGTAAAGAGAAAATATGGATAAGAATAAAATGAAGCCAGAGGTAGAGTTTAATATACACAGATGTATTCATAAGTCCTACACAATTTGTAGGATTGGGCCACAAATTTGGCTTTATAGTTTTCTAAGGTCAAGTAAAAAGGGAAACATAATTAATTACAAACAATATTCCCAGAGCCCTTAAAATAAATTCAACCCATTGCTGAGAGGATCTCACTGAGCCTTTGAAAAGGTAAGTATAGAGACCTCATGAAGGGGACACAGGTACAAAGATATAGGGACTGCCAAATCCTTACCAAAATCAAAAGAAAAGATTTTGAGATGTAAGGCATTTTGAAGTCTTCTGAGGGTCCTTATTTATTTTGCCACATAAAAATCTAATCTACCAGCATTATAAGTACCGCATATCCCTGGGATCAAAGAGGTTAACTTTGGGTTGGGGTTGTGTCTCCCTGGACATATTGGGTGAGCCCAAGAGCCCATGGTCTTTTAGCAAATTATTATTCCAGCTTGAGCTAGTGCTTGGTCTGAACTTGGAATAGGGTTTATAGAAAGAAGCCTGCTTGGGGAAAAGTCAAGGTTTGTCAGAGCTGAGCCATAGGTAAAGGACTCCTGATGAATAGTAGACTCAGCTTTCTTTCTATACTGACATAGGCCAATTAATTTTTTACCTTTACCCCTAGGAATGTTGAGTTATTACAGTTTGATTTTGCCAAAATCTTTCTTTTTGTCATTTTTGAATTTTATAGAAACTGGAACTGGATCGATTTATGCTTTATGCCCATGGACCCGACCTTTGCAGAGAATCAGACCTTCGACATGCAATGGCTAATTGTTTTGAAGCATTAATAGGTAACTTCTTTTTTTATAATCTAGTTTCTTGAATGTCTAAAATGTCTGGAGAGCACATAAAATTCATTGTGGAGACTTGGGACAGAATGACTTTTTCCCGAAGCATGTGAGGCCCTTAGTATAACTCCCCCCTCATTGTGCTGTTGTTTTTGTGGTTTCTCCGGGGCAGTCATGCTTTCTTTCCTGCATTCCCGGTGCCTGGGATGGTCTGTTGTCATGTACATGCTTAGATGTGTACACTGAGTTGAATTGAAGTGAATTAATATGGAGATGGATTGCTTTCCAGATTTGATTCAGAATCACATCCATAAATAAACAGTAACTCAGTTGCTGGCGAGGCCCTAATATTGTTTGCGATCACATTTTAAACTATTCACAAGATTTCTTGGACTTAAACATCTTGAAAACATGGCATTTGTTAAAACCCCAGGGCTTGAGTTTCTACAGCTATTATTTATTCTCTTGAAGCAAGACTGATGCAGACACTCTACTTCCTCGGTTTCGTTTTTACTGTAACTAAAGTACAGTCAGTCATTGCTACAGGAAAGTTGTGAAGCATTAATTAGCTGGTGATTGCAAGTACGCTTTACAATGAAACGTTACAGTAGATTGACAACTTCTTGATTTTTTTTTAGATGAATGATTGAATACGTTTTATTTTTCAAAGGCCTTTGTACTGCCTTATCAATTTTGCCCTCTTCCTTTGAAAATGCATATAAAAGCTTATAGTTTTGTGCTGATGATGGTGGCAAGGGAATGTTTAATCATTATCCAGTCTTCTCACAGCTATGTCTTTTTTGCACAAATGTATCCTATTTTCAGGGTTTGTCGGGTGGAATTACTGATCCCTGTATACATAATATTTTTGACAGTGTTAGAGCTGGCTCCAGAACCAGGCAGACATGGTTCAAGTTCTTCTTGCATCGTTTCCCACTTTTGTGTCTTCACCAAGTTACTGAATCTTTTTAAGCTCCAGTTTCCTCATCTATGACATGGAGATGGTATTACTTACCTCACAGAGTTATTGTAAGGATCTTAATATCCATTCCTGGCTGCATCCAACCCACAGCAAAGTTGCATTCACCCTACCCCAAATCACCTACTATGAGCCTAAATCCTGTAATTCTTTTTAAAAAATGTATCATTCTTGTTGAAAGTATTACACATGTCCCCCTTTTTTTGTAACACTCTCTTACTGAGGCTCCCATGAAAGTGTAGATAAGCATGTGAAAATGGTTTGCGCAGTGCCCAGGGTAGAAGTGCCCCCAAACCCTTCCATGTAAAAATCTGTTCTCAATACAAGACAGTTATTAGGAATCTTACTCTTTAATGATCTGGAGATTTTTTTTTTTCAACAGGCTAAAAGCATGCTTTGTTATTCCGGCAAATCTGGTGTTCATACACTGTACACTTCCAGTTAGGGTAAAACGGAGAGAGTGCGTCTGATACTGATTTGAAATTCATTGTTAAAATATAAATAGAGACAGTCCCAGGTCTTCACAAATGCTGGTTTCAATCCAGATCCGTTTGCCTGGCAATGGAGTCACTTAGATCCAAGCCCGTCTTCCCTGCTCCTTGTCATCCACCTGAGATCAGAGATCTGGCAGGGTCTGGCCTGTCAGTAGGATCATTACTGTTACTGTTATTATTATTACTGTAAATATCAATAGATAATTAATATATTTAGTCATCAAAAGCTCTAATGACTAAGTGTCTCAGTATTTTACATGAAAAGTGGCCTTTCTGATGACAGATACAAAAATATGATTTCAAGACTATATGGCTACCCTACTCCAGAGTTATTTGATACGCAATTAAAATGTTACTAAAGTACTTCCTGGTAAATGTGTGTACAGTGCTTAATTATTTAAAAACTTTTAAATAATTATTTTAAATTAAAGATAGAGGTTGTCCTGGTTTTTATTTGCAGAAACATTCATTGATCTGAACTCAGGTTTTATTGTGGTCTGAAACAAAAACTATAAATATAGAAAATAAAACATAACATTTTTGTAAAGTCAAGTTTTTGTATGTACCTTTTATGATAGTTCGTATTTGTCCTCTTTTACTTATAATATTAGATTTTAGTCAATTGAATTTTGTATTTCATTCTCATTTTTAACTCAAAGCATAGCCGAAAGCGGAAAAATGCTACTTTTAAGCAATGGCGTCTGATCTTGTCGGTTATTTCTGTGAGTGGGTTCTGGCTTGCCTTTTTGCTTTTTATAGAGATATGTAATTTTCTGTGAATATTAATGCAGCCTTCCTATGGGCATTCTCTTCCTTTTATCTAGGAGCTGTTTACTTGGAGGGAAGCCTGGAGGAAGCCAAACAGTTATTTGGACGCTTACTCTTTAATGATCCGGTATTTATCTCGACTCATTTGATTTTTCTCAGTTACATATCATTACAGAAAATTTTATATCAATTAGTCTTTGTGTTTTAAAGAGGGTGTAGAAGTAAGTACCAAAAATAGCTTATTCACTCTGTTGCAGATGGGAGAGGGGCTGTGGACATTTACATGAGGAGTTTGCCTTCTTCTCTGTTTATTTTGAAGTGTCTTGGAGTTAATTATGATTTTCTGTTTCATCATCGTTGAGTACCTACCCCATGTAGGCTTAGTTGAAGCTCTAGCCTTTTGTCTTTTCTGTTTATGTTTTGTTATCGTGTAAATTATGTAGACTAGATAAATGTATATTTAAGAAAGTCAGTTCATAGGGAGTTTCTGATAGGGCTCTGAATAAAGAGTATGGAAGTACTTTTTAAAAAAAGTAAATTATAGTTTAAGAAAAATGATAGATTCTGAAATAGTGTCTGTTGTTACTAAAGTATTAAGCTATGAATATTGCTAGAGCTACCTTTTTAATCCTGCATGTAATAGAGCATACTGGATGCTTTCTGTACCAAAACAAGTCAATTTAACATTTAAAGGGAGAGGCAGCTCTGTATTCCAAATTGAAATGTCATTATAATTGAATGAAATGGCCTTCATGGAGCAATAAAGAACATAGGAAGCCAGTGTTTTAAGCTTTTGTGCAACCTTCAGCTTAAGTGGCTGTCAGATGTTATTACTGTATTACTTAGGGTGGTTAAAAAAAAAAAAAGAATCAATAGTTTTGAAATATGGGACCTGGATGCTATTCCTATTTGAGGATATGATTTTTTTAAAATCTGTTTTTATAGATATGTGATGATTTTATATGTTTAAATTTTCTTCTGATGGGAAAATTATCTATAGATGTCCCATGTCCCCCGTTTTGTCCTGCACCCATAAACAAGTGTGCATCTTGATTTATGTCCATAGCCAACCAAATACATTTGAAGTCCTTTTCTCAAATATGAAAATATCTTTGTTCTGGCCTTTCTCTTTTGTTGGCAATTTCAGCCACCTCTGTATTTTGTTTCCTCCTTCCAGTCTCACGTCTGTGTGCCTTCTCACTCCTTAAACTCCTCCCCGCCCCCACCTACTCCCTGCCCCTTTCTCCCATCTTATCTGCATTCCCCATCCACTCCATTCCTGTTTTCCTGAAGTAAATGCAGCTTTACACCTCGTGCGCTTAATTGCATCAGTTTTTGTTTAGATTCCTTTCCCCCTTTAAACTGCTTCTCTCCCCCTCGTCTACTTAGCAAGCTTATCTTCTCTTTCCAGTACCCAGTGCAGTGCTGGCATGTGCAGTGTGTAATAAATATTTGTTAAAGGAATGAAAGGAATAAGTAACAAAATGAAAAAGCAGAGTCTGAACATTATCTTACAAATGGTACGGCTGAGATTCAGAAGGCCTCCTCGTGCGCCTTTTATGACACAGACCAGGGCTCAGTAGTATATGGTCTTCCCACCTCAGCATGTTCAGGCGCGCACATGACTCATTTGGCATCTGCATATTGGTTTACATCTATTAGTTGTAGTACGTGAGAGACGATGGTGAACCTTTGTATTTTTATTGATTGATTGATTGATTGATTTGTTTATTTTTTGAGTGATGGTATTGTGAAAGTCTAATTGGCCCAAGACAGCCAGGGACAGACCTGTACGCCGACAAAGTCTGAAATATTGACCCCACGCGAGGAGGGTGGGCACTCACAGAGGGAAGCGGCCGTCCTTGCTGCGCCGGGCTGGTGCCCCCTGATGCTGAGGAGGGTCAGGGAGCAGGGATCCGTTCTTGGTTGGCAGCCTCGTCAGAGGCCGACTTAGAGGAAGCAAGGGATTACTTTGGAACCTGGACGCTATTTATCAACTGTCAAGAGGACAGTTTAGCAGTTGAGTGTCACCAGTAATCTTTATTTAGGGGGTGAGACGAGGCCCAGTAGGTCAGAGGGCAGCACTGGCAGGAAAGCCGTAGCCCCCGAAAGAGGGGTGGTCTGGCACTTTACAGCTGCTGCCAGGCCTTGAGGGAAACGTGGTTAACCTTGCAGCTGGCCTTCTCCGTGTCGTCCTCCAGCCGGTAATAGCAGGGCTGTTTTCTCTCTCAGCCTGCACTGATTGTTACTCTCTCAGCCCAGTTTTTGTTGGTTTTGTGTTTTCCGGTGTGTGTAACTCTTCCCAGTTTACCCCATTCTCTGAATTTGATCATCCCACTGGCCCTCTTAGAAAGATAGGGGGTGATGACTGTAAACTTTCCGGTTCTCGCTCTCCCATCCTCCTTTGTCTCTACACATCTGTCCCAGTTTCTAGGAACTAGAAAAACTGTCTTCAGATTGCCACTGGGCAGATTTATATACCTTTCATGGACACCTCATTTCAACAGGTTCAGTGTATGAACTCATCATCTTAGCCCCAAAACATCCTTCTCCTCCTTTATTTTTATGATCTAAACCAGAAACCTTAGGCTCTCCTTCTACCCTGAAGCTTTTTTCTCTCTGTGTCCATTCAGTTCAGACTCCTCTCAGTTCTGTTCCTAATATCTCTTCAGTTGGTTCACTCTTGGCCATTGTGCTGCTCTGGGGTTTGTCCTCATTGCTCACCGGAACATTGAGCTGCCTGTCGTTCCCCACGCCAGGCCATCGTTCATGCCGCATTCAGGGGTGTCTTCTTTTTAATGCACTGCCTGCCCAAGTCTGTACCACACAGCATGGCACTGAATAGTTCTCATAATTTGACTCCCACCTATTTTTTCAGTCTCCTTGCTTTTTATTCCCTCTGTGCCATTCTAGGAATTACCTTTGTTTAATTTTAATTTAAAAATTTTATCTTGAGATTGTTGAAAATATTACAGATGCCCCCCTTTCCTCCCATTGATCCCCTCCAATCCCCCTTCCCCCACCCTCAATTTTAAATTTTTTTAAAGAGTGGTTTTATGTTCACAGTAAAATTGAGAGTAAGGCACTGAAATTCGCCATATATTCTTTGCCCCCACACATACATAGCCTCCCCCATTTTATCAAGATCCCCACCAGAGTGGTACATTTGCTACAGTCAGGGAACATTGACACACATAATCCTGCAAACTCCATCCATCGTTCACATTAGGGTTCACTCTTGGTGCTCTACATTCTGTGGGTTTTGACAAATGTAGAATGCTAGGTATCCTTTATTATAGTGTCATTCAGGCTGTTTTCACTGCCCTAAAATCCTCTGTGCTCTGCCGATTAGGAGTGACCCTTTGGGGCCTGTACATTTGGAGACTTA
Organism: Myotis yumanensis; assembly: GCF_028538775.1. Taxonomy (NCBI): domain Eukaryota; kingdom Metazoa; phylum Chordata; class Mammalia; order Chiroptera; family Vespertilionidae; genus Myotis; species Myotis yumanensis. The sequence goes on along the minus strand of NW_027223755.1, from coordinate 24,259,858 downwards.
TTTGTGCATTTATGGTGCCCTGGTTCTAATTCCCTCCCTCTGCTACTTGATTTCTCATGTTCTTCTGGATACATCTGAAGAGTCACCTTCTCTGAAGCTTTATTTGACACCCACCCCCAGGCAGCATTTTCCTAGCACTTAGTGTATATTAAATTGTACTTATTTACCTTTATTCTTCTCCACCAGGCTTCTTTGAGGACAGGGATTGTGTCTTATCTTAGTAAGCTAATATATAACAGCTATTCAATAAAAATATACACAAATAGATGTCCCAAGAGTCAGTGAACATTTTCCATGAGAGCAAACTGAAGGTAGAGGCTTTGCCTAAAAGCTGATGAAGGTAGAACTGGGATTCCAATCTGGACCTTTTCCCTGACACCCAGGTGCAGCAGAACCTCGTCTCCGGGTGCAGAGAGGATGAAAGGAGACGGACACAGTGGAAATAGTCTTGTTGTGAGTGAGGTGTTATGCTGTTACACCGCACCAGCCATCAAATAGAAACACAGTGTTTTTGAGTGTAAAACACATAGAAGAAAGAAGAAAGACGAATCAGGAAGTCTGAGAATTTTGAGCTTCAGAGACGGGAGGTAGTCCGAAGAGATAGCTGTTCGTTGTTGCGGTTTAATGCTTCTTGACAGTAGCGTTTTCTGTGCCAGCACTGGGTTGTGCTTTGAGTTAATGCTCATGAGGCATCAGAGAGTACTTCGTACAGGTACTGAGATGCTGTTTTGTGCTTGAGGAAAGGGAGGCTCAGAGAGGTTAAGCCATGGCCAACATGGCATCAGAGTTGCACCCAGGCTGCCTGCCTCCAGAACTGGCAGGCTTCCCTAACACCATACTCCCTGGTTAAGGAAAGGTAAAGGTGATTATTTGGTCATTTGGGTGTGAGGTGAAAGATGCTCATTAAGGCACTTGTAGCTTGGATGAGAGGTCAGAACTGCAGCAGAGATGAACAAGGCATCCAGACGGAGGAGGTGGCTGAAGTGGGAGTAGAGAGCGCTCTGGAGGAGCTGGTGGTGATGAAGTCTGCAGGGAGGCTGAGGTCTGGTGGATGTTCCTTTGGGTGTGGGAGGAGGAAGAGAAGCACTGAGAGAACAGGAGAAAGTTGCCAGAAGGGAATGACATTCAGTATAATTCATGCCACTGAGAATTCGAGGGAAAGATTGGTTGTTAAGTTGGTTAAGAGAAGTCCTTTAAAATGCCTTAAAAGAATAGTTTGATGTTTAAGGTTGTTTTTTTTTTTTTAACACTGGCAAAAAACCCCACCCCAAGTGTATTTTATTAAGATGCAAGTTGTACTAAAGGATGAGGTATTTTTCCCCCTTGTCATCATGTGTCACAAGTGATAGTAAATTTTCTATACTTCACCCCATCCTTAAATTTTTGAAAAATATTTTTCCCTCTTAAAAAAACCCTCTGATTATTTATTTCAAAAACCTAACATCAAGGCCAGGGAGTAGATTCATTCAGAGCCTCCCCAGGGTCTAAAACGGCAAGAAAACCACTTTGATCCTGAGGAAGTTCTGATTATAACTCTCTCTAGATTTAAGTCAATGGCTTAAAAATGTACTGGGCTTTTCCACAAAATTCACTCATTCCCATTTTTTAAGTAAACATTTGTAGTGACTCACAGTACAAGTGTGGTCTTATTGACCTCAGAGTTTAGGAACTAGATGTGGGATATCTTCACTCTGTCTTCAAGCAGCTCATATGATAATGAACGACTACCTAAAATTAGGGACATTTGAATGAGTTTTGGTTACAAAAGGCACAGCTGATGCACATTTCTGGGGAATGGTAAACTAAAAATAGGATTAAAGTAGCACTTCACCCAGTGGTATTAGGTTAAGCAAACATGTAACTTAGTTTTAAAAGGTGTCTTTCACTCCTGGAGATGGGGTGGCTCTTTGCCTCCCTCGCTTAATAGGCTAATTGGAGTCACTATAGGCAGTTTGAGTGGTGAGTACACTTAAAAAAATTAGTTGCTAGCACTATTGAATTTTCAGTAAGTGGAGTCAGCATCTGAAACAGTTCAGGATTCCACATAACGGCGTTTTATTTAGTACTCTAGAGCGTGTTAAATGGCTCCCTTGAGCACTAAAGGCATCACTCCATTTTCCAGGACCTGCGAGAAGTCTGGCTCAATTATCCTCTCCACCCACTCCAGGTAAGTGTGGCCTCTGCTCTGCAGTGAGCTTTATAGCTCCTGGTATTCGTGTTACTTTAGTTTGCTTTTTTTTTTCCTGTCCTGCTTTTATTCTTAGATTCCCTTCAGTTTCATTATGACTTTAAGGTGGGGTGTCAGAACTGGAAAACTTCAGAACAGATAGTAAAATGACCCCATACATTGCATTTTCATGGTCTGGGGTGGGGTGGGTCTGCGATGTGTCTTCCCTTACAGGGCAGGAATAACTATTTGTGTGGTTGAGATCTGCTTCTCCCAAAAAGCGATATTCAAAGCTTATGCTGACTGCAGTATAGCTACACGCCTGCTGTTAAAGAGAAACTATGCAAGCAGGTCTGGGCTTATTACAAAGTAGAACAAAAACTAAATTAACATTGCTGACTTGTAACCTAATTCGGACCTTAGAAATTGAAGGCTTTGACTCAGATTGCGTAAATCATATTATAAATTAAAACTTTAGTACAGTGTGAAAACTTATTACTCAGATTTTAGAATTTAAAAGATCCACACGTTGTGACATCCTTTTCCCCAGTTGGTTTAAAAGTTCTTACTATTCTTTGTTTAATTTCCATTTTACTTTGGAGATATACATATATGTGTACATATGTATACATATATATACTCATATATACATGTTACATATGCATATATGCATATTGTGTATATAATAAAAATAATCATTAGTGACTGAACTCTCATGAGAGCCTTTAAAGAAATAAATGGCATTAATTCAAAGTACTTTAGAAATATTTCCGTAGTATGAAATTGCCCAAAGTTGTTGGAGATGTTCATTTCAATTACACTTTTCATATTTGCTCTCTGCCAGTTGTCAAAGGCTCATTATTACGTTGAGCACCTGCCTAGTGACATAATGCTCTCCATTGCAAGCCAAATCCAGTTTCAGTGATGCTCATTTGCCAAAATAGGATGGTCCCTAGAAGACACACAGCAGTCAAGTTACTCTAATGCAGTGGTTCTCAAAGGGCAGTACCCAGACCAGCAGGGAACTTATCAGAAAGGCCAGTTCTTGGTCCTCACCCCAGTCTACTGAATCAGAAACTCAGGGGTAGGACCTGACCACGGGCGTTTAACAAGCCCTGCAAGGTTCTGCTGAACACTAAAGTTTAAGAACCTCTGCTTTACTAGATACACATATTCTCTACCAGCAATTCTTCAGCGGGCCTCCTCCATGGAGAGTTAGTTTAATGCTTAGGATTTTGAACTATCTATGTACAGTACTTGGCCTTGAAATTTGATAGAAGATTGGAAAATATTATTTGAACCCTCTTTAAATATTAGGTTTGTTTGCCATTCTAAAGGATGAGAAAGAAGCCTTCCATGTTCATTGGCCTTTCAGAAATTTCCACCCAGGGGAGGAGGAATTTGCAAAACACTCTTCTAGAATTGGTAATTACTCTTGCAACCAAAAACTATACACGATTTTTACTTACTTCTCTTTCCCTGTAGCTGCAAGAGCCAAATACTGATCGACAACTTATTGAGACTTCTCCAGTCCTACAGAAACTTACTGAGTTTGAGGAAGCAATTGGAGTAATTTTTACTCATGTTCGGCTTCTGGCAAGAGCATTCACGTTGAGAACTGTGGGATTTAACCATCTGACCCTGTGAGTTAAAAGTACCCATGTCGTACCATTGTGACCATTTAAACTGACAGTCCCAAACCATTGGGACTTCATCCATATTTCTAGGAAATTGTGAGATGGATACTAGCCAGACAGTGGCGTGGACCAGGGGATATGCTCCAATCCAGTTACTTTTGCTTTCATGTCATGCATCTGATTTTTCCATTAAGTATAAGAGAAGTGTGAAGGGAGTAAACATTTTTTCTGTAAAGGGACAGATATTAAGTATTTGGGGCTTTAGAGGCCATGTGGTCTCTGTCTCAGTGATTCGATTCTGCCATAGTAGCATAAAAGCAGCCATAGAAAAAATAAAAATGGATGAACATGCTGGGTCCCAGTTTAACTTTATTTACAGAAACAGGCTATGGGCTGAATTAGGCCCTCCAACCCTTGCTCTACATGAGTGATTTAAAGATGAGCTAGTATAATAAAGAGCATAACCAAAATGTTATTTCTTTGCATGCTGTTTTATATTCAATTTTTTGTCAAATCAAATATCCGCAACTCTCTTTAAACTGTAAAGATTAAAGAATCTTGTCATAGTTTTTTAGCATTCTTAAACTAGATTCCAGATTTGATTAATGGAGTATATACAGGGGTGGGCAAAAGTAGACCAGCTGTTCATATGGGAAAATACAAAATAATAAATAATAATACAACAATAAACTCTGTTTTGCATACTCACAACTCTAAACCTACTTTTGCCACCCCATATTTCAATTAAAGAGATAAATTTTAGTAAAGAAAATTCTTGGACCTTTTTGCTTTGTTTTGTCTATATAGAGATTGTCTGTGCAAGATTGTTGTCTGTACTGTACTTTATCTTTCAATTGATACTCTCCAGCTTCTGATCAGGCACTATATACCAGTCTTTATGTTAGCAGTTGTTCAGTCTTTAGATAGTACTCACTTTACTCTTTTTTGAAACTCAACCTATATAGACTTAGACCTCTTCTCAACTTCAGGTCTTAGGAAATTATATTTAGTTTTGTGCTTTAAAGCAAGATAAACAAATACATTGGCTTTTAAAATATTGTCGTTTTAAAAAATTCTGGTTGTTTCGAAATCCTAATTGACCCCTTTACATTGATGTTTCTTTATTCAGAGGCCACAACCAGAGGATGGAATTCCTAGGCGACTCCATAATGCAGCTGGTAGCCACAGAGTACTTATTCATTCATTTCCCAGATCATCATGAAGGACACTTAACTGTGAGTTTGTATTAAGTCATTCCCTCCAATAAGATTGCTTTAATAGAAGGTTAGAAGAGCCAGATATCTAGTTATGTAATTGATGACTTAGTTCTTGGTGGCTTTAGCATGCATATCATATGTTTTTATTCATTTCTTTATGCAAATTGTGTACAAAGCAATATATGGTAAGAACTTACTTTATACTTTTTCATTTAGTGATTACTTTGTGCAAGACATTGAGCTAGGCTTCATGGGGGAAGCAAATATTAGTTGACACCTAGTCCACCCATAAAGAGTTTAAAAACTATTAGAAGTTAAAAATGTAAGTAAATAACTACAAATTCTATCTATCTATCTATCTATCTATCTATCATCTGTCTATCGTGTGTATGTGTTTACACATACATAAAGTGTAAGTTATATAAATACAAGGGAGAACCATCTTAAATGTTTTAAAGAGGCATAGGTAAGCTGCTGGCTTGTCCTCTTTAGGAAAAGATCAGGTTTCTTTTGAGTATGGAGTTCTAAGAAAGCTTCATTGATAAGGTGATGTTTGAGTCTTTAAAGTTAGCTAGTATTTGGCCTTTGGAAGTTAGTGGGAAGAAATTTCTATACAAAGTCATTCCACACATTGGGAATGCCAAAACAAGTGCACAGCATGACAAATCAGAAGGCAGAGAGGCAACAGGGACTCAGCAGTTTGCTAGACCATGGTGGAATTGAAAGGGACTTACAGAAACAAGTTTAATTGATGGGCAAAGTGAAACAGTTCCTGTTCCTCTCACTTTTGTCTCATTTTATAACGTTTTATTGAGCGTTTTTTATTTGCTGTGTACTTTTACTCTGTAAAACTGATCAGTAATATAGCTGAAATGGTGAACAAACGTACCTGGAAGCCAGTCATGATAGTCTCCAAAGCATAAGAAATAACTCTGGAATAGTCCCTCTAGAATTGGGCATTGAGAAAGCAAATACTTTACTGGGCAAAAGAAAAAGACAGTAGTCCCATCTTATCTGCGCTTTCACTTTTGCAGTTTCCATTTACCTGTGATCAAATTCCAATAAACTATTTATAAGTTTTAAGTTGTGTGCAGTTCTGAGTAGTGTGATGAAATCCTGTGCCGTTCCACACTTGCCCGGTATGTGAATCATTGCAAGCATGTCAAATATGCAACCCGCTGGCGTGAGTTTGACATGCTAGCAGATTCCTGCTGTGTATGCTACCTGTCCTCTCTTCCTCTCTTCCTGTAATATACTGTAATAAAATAACTTTTATTACAGTATATTGTTATAATTTTTCTATTTTATTATTAGTCATTATTGTTAGTCTCTTACTATGCCTACTGTATAAATGCAACTTTGTATAGGAAAACATAGTATATATAGGTTTTGGTATTTTTGCAGTTTGAGGCATCCAGTGGGGATCTTGGAAAGTATCCCCCTTGGAAGAGGGAGGCTTGCAGTAGTAGTGCACTATAATGCAGTTTGTTAGTGCACACTCTTTTTTATTATGCTTGAAGCAGATAACAAGTCTTTTGTACTTTGCATTCCTACAAATTTTATGCATGTTTTGCTTTGAATAGAATTGGATCTTATCTCTGCAACCATGAACCCTGGAAATAGTTTATATGAGACACAAATATTAGAATTAGAGAGACTATGGTGATTTGCTATGTTTAAATGTGATTTTTCTCAGCAGAATTTCTAAGCCCAACAAAATACGGTCCTTTCACTCACTCACTTGATGAATATTTATTATTGTGCTTCAACCATACCCCTTGAATCATTATATGAGAAATACGCAGTACTGTTATTTTAAATTTAATTTAAAAGGAACAGTTTGATTACCAGAGTTAACTGCTTTTGGATGGAAAAGAATTGTTTTCCTCTTGAGTTAATATTAAAACCTTAAGAACATATAAGCATATATCAGAAATAAATTAGTGTCTAGAATCTTGCTCTGTGTTAGGGAATCAATAAGTGCTCCTTCAGTATATTCCTCTAGGGAATAGACTTTGTAGCTGTCAGAATATCTGGTTGGTCTGAGAAATGGCCAAACCAAACCAAATGGCTTGAAGTAGTAATTCATTTTATGGCCATATAGAGACCACTGTTGAAAATGTGTGACTTAAGTATACACATTCATCGCTGTATTCACACAAGTTATTTATGAACTCTAGGATTTTGTGGAGGTGGGATATTGTAGATCAGTAAGTTCACTGCTTCCTGTCTTCGTCACTGCATACACACCTCCATACCCCTACCCCAGCATTGAAACCAAAACTCAGAAAGTTGTTCTGTCCAAGGTCTGGATAAAAATAAAACCAGGACTATGATAGTAACTCTGGTTTTGTATTTTTTCCAAAATCATTTCAATACCATAACTGTAGTTTTATTCAAAATGTGTTCATCAGCCTTGCTGTCTTAAAATGACAGTTTTTGGATAGCTTATTAAAAAGATGTTAACAAATGGCAAAATTATTATATATATAATGGTTTTTATTAACTATATTCACAGAAAGCATTGATAAAAGTCAATAGGACTAACAGATCTGCTGGCAAACAAAGATGATCTATCATCAGTTAAAGACATATTTCACTAACTCAGTGGTGAGAGTGCTTGCTTCCTCCCCCGGGAAGCACTGCCTCACATTGGCTTCTGTCACACTGCACTTTCTTGGGTTTCCTCTCACCTCTTTAGCTACTGTTTCTTAGCCTGTTCTTCTGCCTGCAGCCCGTTCTGCGTCCAGCCCTTGCTTCAGTTCCATCAGATGCCGGTTCTAACGGGACTTCAGTAATTCGCACTGAGAGGCATTAGTTAGCTTTGAGCCGTTGCCTTGCACACTGGTTTTACGGTGAATAAGGACAGTTGAGCAAATGAAATCATGGTTTTCAGGTTTTGAATGCTGATGGGGAAAAACATAGTGTTTTACAAGTTCAAGTCAAAATGGCCTCTTGGGGAGGAACATTGGGCTTATGTAATTGTTCTAGGATGACCGAATTTGATTGGAATGTAGAAGGAAGTGGTTCTAATTCATAGACTGAAGTTTTTGTTTTTTTGGGTAGAACCTACCCAGTAGAGTAAGGGTAAGTATAGTAAGAGGGACACAATGAGCATTTACTCAGACCAAAATGCCTGTCTTCCCACATTTTCAGGTTTTAACTTTTCAAGTTTTAATTCTTGCGTTCTTCTCAACCTTTACTCTAAGATACTGAGCTAAAAATAGTTGCTAACCCCATGCCTACTATGGTGGTGTGCACTAGCAAGATGAACTTTCAGAATTTTTTCTTTTTAGTGGAATAACTTGGGAGAATGAGAAAGCAAGGATTACAAATAAAAAGTTTGAAAACCGGTGATCTAATCCCCTCCTGCCACTTCCAGAGCACTAAGCATAAATCATTCAGACAAACGGTACCCTATCCACAAGATCTCCTTGAGAGGATAGATTCCACAGCCTCCTGGGTGAAAATTTCTGTCACTGGTATAATTTGCCTTCTGCATCCTGCCTGCTCGCATTTGTGTACCTTTTCTTTAGTTACCACGGGAAATGAAGAGCATCTGGCGACACTCCTAGTGTAATAGACCTGTGCGGCACATCCCTGTCACTTCTAATGATATATTCGGCTTTCACCCCATGCTGTCGTATTAAAGTCCTCCAAATAGTAATCACAGTCTACTTATTTCACACCAGGTGGCCCTCTGGTAGCTCTTGTCCCACAGCTGTGGGTTCCTCTTCAGCATCGAGAACGAGAGAGTGGTTGAAGGAGGAACGCCAATATGGTTTTTTTAGTTGTTTTAAACCAATAAACCTTTTCCTCATTAAAATTTAAGGTTTAAACTAATTATAAAAGACTGCTGTGCTGAGATAATAGAAAACATCCTGAATTCTCAGAAACAGAGTTTGAGATTTGGGATATTTATTTGGGTCCCTGCCAGTGCATCAGGAACTCAGCAGTTTTTTTCGCTGCTTTACAGAGAGCCCGGACTACAGCTTTCTTCATGTTTTCTGGTGATTTCAAATAAAAATAATTCTGCAGGGGGAGGGCGGCAGTTGGTTAAAAAGGAAGACAGCTTAGCATTTGGTAAAATGGAGAGCTTTGGAGACAGTGAGTGGATAGGTATACAGAACATTCTACAGAAGACAAATTCACAAGGATTCCTACAACTTCCTATAACCTTTTTGCTATAACCAGAGAGGAAGCATATCTTACCTAATGATGATGCTGTTATGGATAAAAGCGGCAGCAAACATTGCTGGGTGTTTATTATGTGCTGGTCCTTGTACTTGGATTGTATATTCGTTCACTCGAATCCTCATTACCACCCCGTGTGGCAGGTGGTTACTTCCCCCATTAAATAGATGCAGAAACCGAGCCTTAGAGAGAAATGGGAATTTATACAGGGTCACTTAGCCAGGAAGTGGTAGGGCCACAGTTTGAACCCAGGCAGCCTGGCACCAAGTCTTTTACTTTTTACTGCATATCTAACAGGAGGCAATGTTTGCAAAATAGTCTTGATAGCTATCGCATGCCCAATTGGGTGCTTAATGTTTGTTTTCTAAACTTCTGCTAAAAAGTAAAAAAACAGATATTTATAGCATCAACATCTGCAGGCTTTCTAACCTCATGTCTTGCCCCCTTCATATTCATCCACCCCTTCAAAAATCATCTCTCTGAAATAAAAAAAGTCTTTGCCACTGCTCCCTTTTGACACCTTTTGGGATTCCTCCCCAAAGCAGGAAATCACAGAGTTCTTTATATCACCCACAAGGCCCTCTCTGCCCAGAGGCTGGCCAGCCTCACCTGTGTTAGCTCTCCTGCACTCAGCCCTGGCTTCTCCTCCACTTCCAGCCAGTAATCACCCTGCTGTGTCATGGTCCCCAGAGCTGTTCCCTCTTCCTGGAAAACCCTTCCCCACTGTCTCGTCCATCCAGGCTGCTGTAACAAAATACCACAGACTGGGTGGCTCATGAACAGTAATTGGTTGCTCACAGTTCTGGAGGCCGGAAGTCCAAGGTCACAGTACCCACGTGGTCAGGTGAGGGCCCTTTCCAGAGTGCAGACTTTCATTGTATACTAACGTGGAGGAAGCGGCTGGAGAGCTCTCTGGGGCTTCGTTTATAAGGGCATTAATCCCATTCATGAGGCCTGCACCCTCGTGACCTAATCACCTCCTAAAGGCCCCGATACCATCATCTTTAGGGGTTAGGATTTCAACATACGCATTTTAGGGGGACACAGAGATTCAGACCACAGCACCCACTCTCCTGGCAGACTCATTCTTTTTCAGTTCTGACTCAATATTAGTCAGAATCAAGCTACATGAAAAAAATTTTAAATGCATATGTTCAGGTCACATCCCCAGAAATTCGAATTCCTTGGTTCTTGGAAGAGGTCTGAGCACCATGTCTCAAAAGTGACTGATGGAACAGTCAGTGAGCCTCTGAAACGTTTGTACCCGGGCAGGTCCTGCAGGGGCTGGTGCTGTCACCGCAGCTTCCACGGCGTGTCGCAGTGGCCGGTCTGTGTGTTAGTTCTGGCAGAGGTTAGCATTCCCCAGAGGGCAGCCTGGGCCTCAGCTCTCAGCTCTCAGCACAGGGCGTAGCCTAGCCTCGGCCTCCACACAGCACGCTGCGCTGCCGTGACCTCTGGGGGTGTTCTGCCTTGCGGTCCCCTTGATCCCACTGGTTGGCAAGCAGCACGGTTCATTAGGAAGCAGAGTCCAGCAAAGGCCAAGGGTGCAAGTTGTTATTTAAAGTATTGCCATTCAGACTTTTTGTGTAGGTAAAGCATGAGGTCTTACCTCTTTTCAACTCATCTAAATTTGTACTGACTCTTAAAATATGGGTGACTTACAGCTTCCTTCCCCCCGCCCCCCCAATGACTTAGTTCAGGCTGAGTCTTGACAAAAGATCTCACTTTCTGCTGGCCATCCTGCTGCTTTGAGACCTGTCAGGGTGTATTTTAAATAAAATCCGAGCATTCCTGTATCATCCTCACTGCTTTCTTCCTTCCCTGCAGACAGCGCTGCTGCACAGCACAGGGTGGGCCCTAGGCTGGCAGGTGGCCGTGGGGGCCCAGTGATCGGTGCTCATGTGTGCGTCAGGCTTGTTGATTCTGAGGCACGGAACCTCCCTATTGCAGCCTAAATAAGAGTTTTCTCCTCTCAGCAAACTCACATATTGAGCGAGAACCCGACTTGCTCAGCTCTGCCATATTTTCAAAATAGCCCTCCTACTCCCCCAGGGCCTCTGCTTGGAGAACCCTGCCCCTGCCAGTAGAAATCCAAACCGAAAAGGATGTCTCCCTTCCGGCTCAATTATTCTGTAATTACAAGATATTAGGCGGGTGGGCTCCCTTATTGGTTGGGTCTCCTATTAACGTTATGTGCTAGGCCTTTTTAATTTTGAGCTTCTCCGTGGATATTAGTTTTAATGAAACACTATATTGAAGAAAAGAGTTGGGAGAAATAGGAGAAGGATGGGAGCAAATACAAGCGAAGAATAAATAGTCTGTAACTCAACAGCAAGCATGGCTTATGAAGATCAAGTTGTAATTCTGCTTCATGAATCATTGTCAGACAAATTAAGAACATATTGTTTCTTATTTATCTATTGTCAAGGATGCAATCTCAAGCATTGAGAATAAATCCAGATTTTCATAAGCTTAGTTGACACGATGGAGCCACAGAGCATAAAACTTGCATCTAATAAAGTGGGATTTGGAGCGGCGGGGGGATGATATAAAACCAGTCCCGCTCGCAGCTGCTTCCTGCTGGCTCCTTGGCCCTGGTGCCAGGGATGTTTCTAAATAGCGAGGAATTGTAACAGATGAAGAATTTGTTATATCTGTTGATAGAAAAGTCCTAGCTATTGATACATTATTCCCCCAAATCTGAGAGATTGGGGACACTTATTTTCAGATTTGCTGGGTGAGTTCCCATCTTTGTACCTACCCCTCCTGCCATGTGTCTCCCTCCCCTCTTCCCCTAGTATGAGTGGTTAGTGAGTGTTAAAATCCCAAACCAGGCATGTTTTATGGGCACCTCTCCCATGGGTTGGTTGCATAATTTTCATGCACTGCTTAGTGTTACTACTTGGATAGTAATAGAGGACTCTAGTTCACTGAAATTCTTCATAGAAATTTTTGTTTTGAGTTCCTGAAGTTAAACTATGAAAATTATATTTTCACCTGATTACAGATATAGGGTCTCAGTTTGAAAAACTGTACTTAGGATATGTGGTAGTAACCTTTAAAATAATAAAAGTAAAAATGTAGTAAATAATTTAAATAGTACTTACTAAATCATCACTTCCCCAAATACTGTAATATCAAAATTAGCATTGGTGCCACAAAACTTGAGGCTTACTTTAGACTTTTTAAAAATGCTCTTTTAAAACTAATGCTCCGTGGTAGAAAGCAAGTGGAGTTTGCTGGGTGGGAGGCGGATTGTATTACTTGATTGCAAAGGACCACAGGGAACTTGTTTGGGGTGATGGAACCATAGAAGGTTGTCAAAACTCATCTGACTGTACTTAAATGGTGAGTTTTATTGTATGTAAATTATACTTCAGTAAAGTTGATTTTAAATAATTTTAATGCTCCTTTGTTTAATAGCATTACACTTAATGGAAGCTATGACCTTTAAAATAGTACAGCATACCCAGCAACACTGGCCACTGCAACTAAACAACCAAATGAGCTATTTAAGTGTCAGTCAGGCAAAGTCCTGGAGTAGAGGGAGCTATTAGGGAGAAGTTCGGAGTGTATGGAGTTTGTCACTGCTGCTGGGGTGTATGTGTGGGGGGTGGGGAGGCCTGCAGACTTAAATAGTCACTTCCTCTGTCGGTCTCGGGCTGCTTGGTCCCAACACCAGGAGCAAGAAAGACACCAGAAGTGAAATGGTTTCTAACTGCATCTCCATTCCTTTTGGCCAGTTGCTGCGAAGCTCTCTGGTGAATAACAGGACCCAAGCCAAGGTGGCGGAGGAGCTGGGCATGCAGGAGTACGCCATCACCAACGACAAGACCAAGAGGCCCGTGGCCCTGAGGACCAAGACGCTGGCAGACCTTTTGGAATGTGAGTCATACAGCAGGAAGCTGTTTGAACCTGCAAATTCAGAGTTGAAATCAAAAGGACCAACATTCATCTTCCGTTTTCTCATTATTATTGTTCTGACTAAAGACACCTCTTTCCTATTTTAATTTGTATTTATGCTTTCCTCCAAAGCTTATTTGAAGGAGAATAATTTGAAATTAAGACATTTGAATAATGCAGTTTATGTTCAGTCTGTGTTCAATGATGCACCCGCACCCCCCTCCACACCCCTCCACCCTAATGCTCAGCCACCACATCCCTGTGGGAAACAGTAACAGAATATGAAGATTGTAATAGTGAATCAGATTTTTTTTGCCACCCAGCAGCCTTTATATAGGGTTATAGAAGAAAGAAAGATAATTTACTCACTAAATACTAAAACTAATAACCATTGTTTTGAATGAGCTCAAAGCTCTATGGACAAATGTCATATTTTACACTTCCTGATATGGTCTGTTGGCATTATGAATAATCCTGTTATAGCTAACTAAAGGATTATACACATAACTTATTGTTTCTGATAATACTTAAAAATAAGTGGGCCATACCCTGAACCTTGAAACTTTTTAATGTTAGTGTATTTTTGACAGTTGGAATTATATACAGATATTAAAGTCTACTATTCAAAAGCTGCTCATTTACAAAGTGTAAAGGCAGTCTGACTAATGAACCTAAAAAAACTTGTTTTTCAATTAAAATAAAGTATCTTAAAGGTTAAAATTATTAAACAATTAAGTTTAGAGAACATTCCCACTGGCTTTTTTTTTTTAAGCTCAATGAAAGCTATTTTTATTCTTTTAAAAACTCGCCATTTTCTAACCGGTTTGGCTCAGTGGATAGAGCGTTGGCCTGCAACTTGAAGGGTCCCAGGTTCGATTCCGGTCAGGGGCATGTACCTTGGTTGCGGGCACATCCCCAGCGGGGGGTGTGCAGGAGGCAGCTGATCGATGTTTCTAACTCTCTACCTCTCTCCCTTCCTCTCTGTAAAAAATTAATAAAGTATATTTAAAAAAAAAAAAAAAGCCTTAAAGGGTTTTGCTCAGTGGATAGAGCGTCAGCCTGCGGCCTGAAAGGTCCCAGGTTTGATTCCGGTCAAGGCATGTACCTTGGTTGTGGGCAACATCCCCAGTAGGGGGTGTGCAGGAGGCAGCTGATCGATGTTTCTCTCTCATCGATGTTTCTAACTCTCTATCTCTCTCCTTTCCTCTCTGTAAAAAAAAAAAAATCAATAAAATATATTTAAAACAAAAACAAAAAAAAACTCGCCATTTGTTTACTTGGTTAAAGTAACTTTTAATGAAATTGTCTTTGAGATCACCATTTATTAATGGAAAGTTAGATATATTGTTATAGTCATTAAGCCCAGTATTACATTTCTCTGTGTTTGAGCAGATTGAATCTATAAATTGTCTCATTTCTGTTCCTAAAATGTAGCTCAGACCTTTGTAAATGGGTGACCTCCTCAAGATTGGTGTTGAGAATGGCAGGCCGCAAGGATGTGCTCATTCTGGTGTCAGATCTGATCATCAAGTTTTATTTGATGTTAACACAGTTGTGTTTCCAGATATCATTCTTACCCTGATGTACAATAGCATTTAGTCTATCATCTTAACTAACATAATATAGTCCTTAACCAAACTTAATTTGGTCTTTGTACCTCATAACTTTGCATCTTAATCACACACCTATATTGTTGCTTCTAATATTAGTGATAAAGAGTTCTTGTTAAAAGAAAGATGAAATGGTAATTTCATCTTTCTGGTAGATGGCAGTGCATTGTATTTATTTTTAAATGTTCTCTTTTTCAGCATTTATTGCAGCATTGTATATTGACAAGGATTTGGAATATGTCCATACTTTCATGAATGTTTGTTTCTTTCCACGATTAAAAGTAAGCTCATATAAAATTTAAATTGGTTGTATGTGTTATACATGGTGATCCCAAAACCATTACTAAATGCTCTTTGGGGACTTGCTACAGGAGTTCATTTTGAATCAGGATTGGAATGACCCCAAATCCCAGCTTCAGCAGTGTTGTCTGACACTTAGGACGGAAGGAAAAGAACCAGACATTCCTCTGTACAAGTGAGTACTCTCGGCCCACAGGCCATCCGTTCCGGGAGCTTAGAGATGATGCTCTGGTTGTGTGGAGGGAAAACTAGTCACTGTGGTGACTGTGATCAGGGCCCCAGATTGGGACTTCTTAACTCGCACTCGGCCCAACACTGAAACTCTTTGGGCCTCTCAGTCTTACAGCTCGAAGTAAGTGGGTCACATTTGATTATCTAAGCTTTTCCCATGTCTATAATGGTGTTAGAACTACTCCCTGTGAGGAAGACATACGAAGGTTAGGAGACTGATATAAGAGCAATTCAGATGAAATAGTTGTTAGATACATTTTTGTATCTTTATTAAAATAAATAAATAAATAAATAAATAAATAAATAAATAAATAAATATATATTATTGATTTCAGAGAGGAAGGGAGAGGGAGAGAGAGATAGAAACATCAATGATGAGACAGAATCATTGATTGGCTGCCTCCTGCATGCCCCCTATTGGGGATTGAACCCACAACCTGGGCATGTGCCCTGACCAGGAATCGAACCATGACCTCCTGGTTCATAGGTCAATGGTCAACCACAGGCCGGGCTGTCTTCTTATTTCTTGTAACCTCTGCTGTGTGACTGGATTGGAAGTTTGTGTCTGCTTAATTAGTAACAGGACTTGAGTGTCCCTGTCCACCTCCTTGCAGCCTGTCAGCCTCTCCCTGTGGCCTGACAGATTCGCTCTCTTAGGCCGTCACTGTAAGAAGCGGGCAGTTCTCATTGCTGCTGTTATTCAAATATTTGGAACTTTTCTTCTCAGAATGTGTATCAAAAGCTGCCATGTACTTTAGAATATCGTTAGTGACAAATCTTTATTCTTTGAGTGATAACCAGAAATTCAATAGGAATTCGGGGCAGTATACACAGAACCCCGGCTTTGATGAAAACAGCAGGTTTGACTCAGAAGCTGAGTAATTATCTGGAGGCGCTCACACGTTGATTCAGAAGGTGATTTCAAAGAGGAATTACAAAAAGGAAGAATTATCCAAATAGGTGGGGTGCCTCCCAAAGCGTTATCTGGATGCGCGTTTTTGAGGATATAAAAACCCAGTCCCAGTACTGGTTCACCGCTTGTCTATACACACAAGGTTGCAGGTACACACACTTGTGTGATTATTCCATATGGAATAGAAGCCCCCTTGCCTCCGACCTTTTCCAACTTCCGAAAACTCAAGAAAAAACACCCGAGTGGCAACAGGGAATTTTAAATCCTTTTATATGTTGTTATTTAACAGTCACAACCCAATATAGGCTTTCTCCCTAAAAGAAAAACTGAGGCCAGGAGAAATTTGTGTCACCCACAGAAAGCTACTATACATTGTCCCAAGAAATTGTCACTGCTAAACAATGTTTCCTTTATTGGAGAAAAAACTCCTAGTGTTTAGAAATAGTACTTTCATATGTGCCTAATAAGCATAATGAGTATCCCAACTGTATAACATGAAAGGCTCTGAGTCTTTCCTCATCAAAGTGATAATTAAAATTGAAGAAACAAACTGGGGAAGATAAACTTCCAGTGGCGCAGGCATGATTACTGTAATAAGTGCTACCTTACAGCCGCCGCATGCTTTCATCCCACGGAGATGTAAACACACAGGAAATGACGGCTCCCTTCTCATAAATCCCCAGTGAAAGCCCAGGTGAGCTTGTCCCTCATCGAGATGAAGGGCTTGTTAAACATAGTTTTTCCAAGATTAACGGGTCCGTTCCATTTTCTTTTGTCGGCTACTTTTAATTTCCCTTTTCCACGAAGTTATCAGTTTCCCCGCATTTGAGATCTGCACCATGTCATTAAAATGCACAGTACCTAGAGTTTTGTTTTTTGGCACTTGAGCGCTCAGCATTATAGCATGCCTCTGAAATGATCTCGGATGTTTCAGAAATTAAATACACTTTCCGATCTTTCAGATAGGATAAGAGACATCAGGAAGAGTCCATAAAGGATGTGAAACCATTCAGACGTGGCTCGAGGTGTATTACCCAGATTCTTATTGTTTTTAGCTGTGCTGAGCACCGAACAATGAACAGACCAATATGGTTCCCTTTCCACTGAGAAAAGTTCATTTTATGATACTTGGGATATGCAGGCTTCGACATTGCTTAAAACTATTTTCCGCCTCACTGTTAGCCTTCAGATACTATTTATGATTTATACTATTTATACTTTAGGGGGAAATGTATACAAATCTGTGTTAGAATTTTTTAAATTTCCTATTTCAAAAGCTCTCTATATTTGTCAGGCTTAGCAAATACAAAATTTACTCCTTTAATTTTCGTATTACTTTTTCCTTCCTCTGTCTAAGCCAGCCGTGGGCAAACTACGGCCCGCGGGCTGGATCCGGCCCGTTTGAAATGAATAAAACTAAAAAAAAAAAAAAGACCGTACTCTTTTATGTAATGATGTTTACTTTGAATTTATATTAGTTCACACAAACACTCCATCCATGCTTTTGTCCCGGCCCTCCGGTCCAGTTTAAGAACCCATTGTGGCCCTCGAGTCAAAAAGTTTGCCCACCCCTGGTCTAAGCAATAAGTACATGTTTTTCTTGGAGTTACATATTAGCAAAAACAACTAAATAACACTTTCCCATAATTGATCTTCTTCCCTTTCCCTCTCAGGACTCTGCAAACGGTGGGGCCATCCCACGCTAGAACCTACACGGTGGCTGTTTACTTCAAGGGAGAAAGAATAGGCTGTGGGAAGGGACCAAGGTAGGAGAAGCTGCCTTTAATCTCTTCGCATGAGAAGTCCCTGCTTGGCATTTTCAAACTCTGCAGTCTGTCTTGTTAAATTAGAGTATATCTCAGTGATGGCGAACCTATGACACGCGTGTCAGAGGTGACACGCAAACTCATTGTTTTGGTTGATTTTTCTTTGTTAAATGGCATTTAAATATATAAAATAAATATCAAAAATATAAGTCTTTGTTTTACTATGGTTGCAAATATCAAAAAAATTCTATATGTGACACGGCACCAGAGTTAAGTTAGGGTTTTTCAAAATGCTGACACGCCGAGCTCAAAAGGTTCGCCATCACTGGTATAGAATGTTCGAGGGTAATAAAGTGAATCTCAAGGATTAATGTCTCCGCCAAGCCCAGCCCCCAAACCTGAGCATCTGCCTTGGATGTTGGAAATGCCATTGCTGAAGGGGCTTTGGCTACCTTTAGAAAACCACATTATCTGGTGCACAGGTCAGGGCTGTCCTGTTTTAGTTGCCCGCCCAACAGAGAACCCCACGTTGCTGCAAGCACTTTAAGAAATGTCCTGTGTGACGTCATTAGGCATTTGACCTCTTAGTGCCACTCGAGCTTTGTGGAAATGCTAATGTCTTCAGGTGAAAAGAATTTTGTGTATTATCACCTTTCTTTGAACCCTCTAATCTATGTGTTAAACTGAGAAGTGATTAGAAGTCTGTCTATACCTATATTTTTTACTCTTTGCCTCTTTAAGCTTTACACTGAGGATATTCAAATTTAAGTAGGAAATACTTCAAGTGTAATATAAATGGAAGGCATTTTACTGCAGTATTAAAAGTGTGGAACGAGTACCTTAAACAGGCTTGAGCAAATAAATGATATTTCTGCATGCCCTTGTGTATATTCCTATCTGCAGTTCAGTATGTGACAGTAGAAGTAATTAGATAAATTTTATGTGCCAAACATGAAAATCAGCCTGAATAATGTGTAGCCATACCATTTGTTTTTGAAAAAAAACTCTTTAAATTAAAGTGCACCTTACCTATATTTGATTTAACAGTATCCAGCAAGCGGAAATGGGAGCAGCAATGGATGCACTTGAAAAATGTAAGCCTATCTCTTTTTCTATAATTATATGTTCATAATGTAATGAGTGTTTTATGGGAGGAAAATGGGAAAATAGAAAAATGGTAAGTACTGATAAAATGTGATCTTCTTTTCTTCATAATTAGTCTTCACAGAGAGTGCAGTAGAATGTGAGATATGTATAAATGGGCTTATA
Organism: Myotis yumanensis; assembly: GCF_028538775.1. Classification (NCBI taxonomy): domain Eukaryota; kingdom Metazoa; phylum Chordata; class Mammalia; order Chiroptera; family Vespertilionidae; genus Myotis; species Myotis yumanensis. Next base: position 24,240,651 of record NW_027223755.1, on the reverse strand, counting down.
ATTTTATAAAAGTGCCCCTGAATGCCTTTTGATGTTCATTTTCCTTTTTTGCATAGAGTCACACTCTCAGCCCAGGTACCCCATGTGAACAACCTAATGTATTTCTTTCCATAGATTTCTAAAATCTTACACATGCAAAGGATTTTTCCTTTTAGTTTTTGGCCATTGTTTTATGGAAATGGGATATCTACATACTTACGTGCATCGTTCTTTTCTTGCTCATTTTGGGCAGCCTTGCCGGGTATAGTGGCTTCAGTTTGCATTATAGTTCATGCTGTAAATGTACCATAGTTTATTCAGGTTTTCATTATTTTGTTATTGGTGGACACTTTGTTTCTGGTTTTTCACCACTGTCGACAGTAAATATGTATATACTCATGCTTTTAGTTCTGTGGGAGAGATTTCCCAGAGTGGGATGGCTGGATTGAAGAAACTTCAATTACATAATTGGCCATGTATGGAACTGCGTAGTCTTTTGTAAATTGAAGGTTTAAGTGCAAGAAATTTTTCTTCTGAGGTGTATTGTGCTGCACAGCAGAACCTGTGGCAAAACATGACAAAGCTATTCGATTATGCTTCAAGCTCGATTATGCTTCAAGTACCAGCTGAAGGTGGGAGAGAGCAGAGTGCAGGAAGCTGACAGTGAAGAGGCCCAGATTCTCAGCCATGGGGGATTCCAGGAAGGGCAGGGGGCCAGCAGCGTGGGAACCCAGCATGGGAACCTAGGCAAGGGGAGCAGGGAGGAGGCAGTGGGGTGGAAGCTGGTGTTACCGTGTCCAGTGATCATGGGATTTTCACTGAGAGTTTCAGTTGACTGGTGGGGAACTTTTACATCTAACCTATATTGTACAACCCTAATATGCAAATAGACCGAACAGTGGAACAACTGGTTGCTATGACACGCACTGACCACCAGGGGGCAGACACTCAAAACAGGAGCTGCCCCCTGTTGGTCAGTGCTCTCCCACAGGGGAGCGCCGCTCAGCCAGAAGCTGCCAAAAGCCGGGCTCACGGCTGGCAAGCGCAGCTGTGGTACTGGGAGCCTCTGCCACCACAGCAGAGGACCTCCCCGCTGCCGCCCGCCCCAGTGCATGAATGTCGTGCACCGGGCCTCTAGTTATATATAATGCGCAATCATGTATTGAAATACAAGTGAGGTTCCATTTTCTATGACAAGATTGTTAAGTGCTTCCCAGCCGTTGAAGCACTTCACTCCAACCTGTATGTGTGGGGCATTCTCAGAATAGGCTTTTCCTCCAGCACTGTTTTACCACTGAAAGCTAACAAAAAATTCTAAGAATAACCTGCAACAATCTTACTGTGGAAAAGGGGTGTACATTTGTGAGTACACGAAACAGAGTTTCTTTTTGTATTATTATTTATTAATTACTATATTACTTTCCATACAAACAACTGTAAAACTACTGTTGCCCCACCCTGTGTTTTTCTAAGGCTAATAACACAAGAAAATGCTTATCCTATATAATAAAAGGGTAATACGCAAATTGACCCTAACAGCAGAATGACTGGGAATGACTGGTCACTATGACACACACCAACCACCAAGGGGACAGATGCTCAGTGCAGGAGCTGCCCTCTGGTGGTCAGTGCGCTCCCACAGGGAGAGCTCTGCTCAGCCACAAGCCAGGCTGATGGCTGTCAGCACAGCAGTGGTGGCGGGAGCCTCTCTCGCCTCCTGAGCAGCGCTAAGGATGTCCGACTGCAGCTTAGGCCTGCTCCTCGCTGGCAAGTGGACATCCCCCGAGGGCTCCTGGGCTGCCAGAGGGATGTCTGACTGCCAGCAGGGATCGGGCCTAAGCCAGCAGGTAGGCATCCCTTGAGGGGTCCCAGACTGCGAGAGGGCACAGGCCGGGCTGAGGGACCCCCCTGCTCCTCGCTGGCAAGTGGACGTCCCCCGAGGGCTCCTGGGCTGCCAGAGGGATGTCTGACTGCCAGCGGGGATGGGCCTAAGCCAGCAGGTGGACATCCCCCAAGGGGTCCCAGACTGTGAGAGGGCACAGGCCGGGATGAGGGACCCCCCCGAGTGCACAAATTTTTGTGCACCAGGCCTCTAGTAGTAGAATAAGTGGAAACCAGCGTATCCATAAAGCATACATACACTGTACTCTGGTAGTGGAAGGGAGGAAGGGGACACGCTTTTATGTGTTTGTGTGTCTGTGTAACACATACACACTTTTACAGTGTGCATGTATGTGTGTAGTATAACCAGACTTCATAGGAAAAGGGCTATAAGGACGTATTCTAAAAGCTTATCAGTGGTTAGATCTGAGTAAGAGGATTTTGTTTTAGCTATGGATTAAGTTTTACAATAGAAGTTACTGAGGAAGTAGAAACTTGCTCAACAGCTGACTTTTTGGGATTTGTTTGAATTATATCTTTAAAAATACTTACAGTATTTGAAACCTGTTTTATAGAACACAAAAAGAATCAGTTAAAAAAAAAAATAAAGACACCTATGAAATGCCAGAACTATATCATCCAAAAAAAAATCAGTTTAATATCATTTGGGGGGGTAGGATTTTATTACTGTTTTATTTCTAAGATACGGGTGCCATTATGTTCCTTTTTTGTTTAAAATCAATCACTGACTCTCAGTTAGTCAAGATCTCGATTGATTCACCACCTGCCTTTCAGGTGCTTTTCCTGCCACCCTGTCCCTGTCCCTTCTCTCATCTGGGGAGAGGATGGGATGCTGTGTAGAAGGGGGGGACTTAGGAATATGATATATACTTGTACCCACTTTTATTATGCTTCAACCATAACAGAAACAAAAATGCTTTCCCCCAGGCATGCTGTGTGCTCCCACACCTCTGATTCTTCATTCTTTATATGTGAAATATACCTCTGTGTCTCACAGTGCCTTGCCCGGGCAGGACAGCGCCCTCTTTCCCAGTGACTGCATAGCTGTGTGGCTCTCATCACGCTTGCCTCCTATTGTGATGTCTGTTGTTGAAGTGTGTGTGGACTAGGAGTGTAAAGTGACTATTTCTCATTCCATACTTGATTTCTTACCTATTGCTGCACTCGCCACAGACCACAAGTGAATTGTAAGATTTTAAAATCTTAGTTAGGATTTCGACTGTGTCAGCACCCTTGCACGGGGTCAGATATCAGCCTAAATCTGGCTTCAGCTCTGCCCCTGAGTGGTGTGTCTCCGTTCACGGATACAAGTGCTTTCCTTGAGTTGCTGTTGCTGATGCCGCTCTGGGCTTCTTATGGTGAACTTGACCAATAGAATGACCAGAAATAGCGACTGAGAATGTAGTCTCCCTTTGCCCATCTGATCTTTTCTTGCTCTTTTCAGAAACTTTAATTCTTGGTAAATAATGGTGTGATGATATCATTGTTTGTTTGATGTTTTTGCCTCGAGCTTTGCGAAAATATACAACTCCATTTTGCTATATCCTTTACTCTCTTCCTGAAAATCACTGCTTGCTAAGAGAACTGTGCTAAGACGCCCACCCAGAGTCATTCTGACGCCGCATGTCTGTGTTTTAACATTGCTGTATGTCTCCGAGCTTTTTATACTCCAGTTCACGTCAGACATTGTGATCTCGAATCGGGGGTGCTGACCCAGACCTCCATGTATTTCTGAGTAATAAAAGAATAGGGGAAGAAAAGGAACAACATTTTTTTTTCTCTTGCCTTACAAAAGACAGCTGTCTATATTTCATATGAATATGTGTTTGTGTGTGTTTAGTTTGCACTAGTGGCTATCCTTTATTAAGTATAAAATATATCTCCTCGTGTCAGATAACTTTCCCCAGATGGCCCATCAGAAGCGGTTCATTGAACGGAAATACAGACAAGAGTTAAAAGAAATGAGGTGGGAAAGAGAACATCAAGAGAAAGAGCCAGATGAGACCGAAGACATAAAGAAATAAAGGAGGACACGGACATCATGGCGTATTTACTTGCTTAATAACTGTGACTGTTGCCCATTGAGTTGTACTCCAGTTTTTCTACAGACAATGAATGAAGTGTGTGGTTGAAATAAAGCCCAGTCAAATCACTATTGTTGTTTTACTGGTTTTATATTCTGTTTTTAGCTGGGTGGTCTTTATTACCAGGTATTTGATTTCTTTTTAATGGAAACCTTCACTTTAGCAGATATTTGTATTCCCTTTTATTTTTTTCTTTAAACAATAAAATTTTAAAAGTTTATTCTGTGTGGAATAGATCCTGTTTTTCTATCTCTGAGATTATTACCTGAGACTTTCAGCTGACAAGTGAAAAATTCACTTTACCAGATATTTGGATTACTCTCTACTAACATGTATACTTTTTAAAATCTCTGGATTATTAACTAGATATTTTTAGCTTGCATGTGGATGTTTATCAAGTTCTCAGCTGCAAATATTGAATTTCACCTTCTCTAAGCAGTGAATCCTTTGTAAATGGATAATGTTTAACTGGCTAACAGGAGAGGGAAAGACATATTTGAGTCACATATATTCTTTGAGTCATTAGAATAGGGATGAAGTCAGGACTCTAAGCCAAACCCTTTAAGAAGTTTATAGATGGACTTCAGGGAAGTTTCAGAACCTCCTGAAATTTTATGTGTGTTTGGGTTTGGGGAGTGGGTGGGGAGCTGGAAGAGAGGGTTCATGGCTCTCATCAGTTCAAAGTGGTCCCTGCAACAAAGGGTTAACAATTATATTAAAAGATACGACATTTTAAAAAAATGTTATTTTATACTGGACATCACTGGTTTCTTATTAATAAAGGCAAAACTTTCTTTTGAATGAGTTGTCATTCGTTATTTTAGCAAATATATAGTGAGTGCCTACTATATTTCAGGCACTGTTCTAGGCTCTGGGGCTACAACAGCAATGAACAAAATGCACGCGCGCGCACACACACACGTACACACACATCAAAGAGAAGCATGAGAGAGAAGACCTCGATAGGGTTTTTAATTTGTTAATCATAACAATGTAAGATGGTGCCTGTAAGAAAAGGTTGCCCTGCCCACCTTCTCCCACAGACAGCAGTACTGGGAGGGAGAGAAAGCTGGATTCATCAGGTGTTCCTGAAAATGTATAAGCAAACGCAGGGAAAACATGACTTCTTTTTAAACATACACTTTCACTAGTCCTGCATGTGCATCAAAATAATGCCAAAACCAACGTGCAGTTCACGACTTTTTCTTGGACTCTGGCATTTCCTCTCTTGAGTGTTCTGGCCCCGCTAGGGTTCTCTCTCCATGTTAATATCTCTTGAAACCTGAAGAAGTCAAGTCCACAAGACATGAGAGTCTCTGATGCATTAAAATCTAACAAACGCCATCAGCACAGATTAGCCCTGCTGGCTCTAGCCTCATGGACAACTCAGCAGGCCCCCATGACCACAGTTCCCACCCTGCCTCCTGCCCAACACAACCCAGTCTTCTCACCTCCCAGTTCTCATCACGAGAAGTGCCAGTGAGAGTGTGAGATCATACATTAATTCACCCGTGTTAAGTGCTGTTATTCGTAGAGGCCGGAGGTCTCTTTGGGGAGACCTTAAATGATGGTGCATCTGCAGACCAAGGGCCTTTAAGTGGGCCTGGGAGGGGGAGGAGGAGGAGTGGGCCAGACAGGGAAGGCTTTACAATATTTAATATTTGAGATAACGGGACTTTGAAGATGAGAGGGAGCGTGTAAGGTAGGGGAGGACATTTCCCCCCAAGGGAGCAACAGGATTAGGTAGAAGACTATGGTTCAGGAGCCTAGTGTGTTATTCCATGGGAAATGCGAAGGCCTGATTCAAAGCTCAGGAGAGCTGCGGCAGGACAGATTTGAAAGATATATAGGAGGTGGGACCTACAGTTCATGGAGCAGGGCAAGGCATCACAACCTGACACTGTTGACAATTTGGGCCCAATCATGCTTTGTTGGGGCAGGAGGGACTGTCCTGTGCAGTTACGATGCCTAGTTGCATTCCTGGCCTCTAACCACTAACGCAGTAGCATCCCTTCCCCCAGTTGTGACAACTGGAAGTACCTCCAGGTACTGCCAGATGTCCTCTGGGGGCAAAATCACCCCTGGTTGAGAATCCCTAGTTTCGGACAGCTGTTAAAATACAACAGTCATGAAATAAAGCAAATACTTATGAATTAGGGGTTTGGAGAACATCCTAAGATTTATTTGTATTTGTAGCATGGAAGATTAAGCATCCTTGTCCTCAAGGAGCTTACTATTCAGAAAAGGAAGTACTTATACTCATTTATAAAGTGCCACATGAAGGATCAGAGAGGGGGTGACTCATTCTTTCTGAAGGAAAGGTGGGGGGTCAGAGGAGGTCCAACCTCCTTGAGAGCTGATGTCACTGCCCCTGGCTGTTGACTCTGTTCCTCATGACAAAGAGCCTTTCTTCAGCTCAGACATACAAGTGTATTTTTTAACACAATATCATTATGACACCTAGCAAAATTATCAAAAACTCAATTTATAATAATCAGTCTTATCTTCAAATGGACTGCTGGTTTGTCCAAGTAATGATGCATATATTACCTGTGGTTTTTCTGTCCCTTAAGTCTCTTTATATCTAGAACATTTATCCACTGCCCCTTTTTTTCCTAATTAGTTAAAGAAACCCAGTCAGCTGTGCCCTAGGTTTCCCACATTCTAGATGTGATGCATTGCTTTCTTGTGGCGTCCTTCACTTTTTCCTCTGTATTAGATCTGAAGACTTGATTTTAGGTTGGGGTCACAATTTGTGGCAAATGTATATTTCAGGGTTTCTCCTCCTCCCCAGCAATTATTTCAATAGTGTCAGTCCTCACATTCTTTTGGATGGCTGTGATGGTTAATTGTACTTGCCAACTTGCTAGGCAAGTGATGCTGTTTTAAGTAGCTAGGTTTGTGGTCATTCTTATGCATCAATAGAAACCATACATTCACATTTTTTTCTAAACAGTTGCTTCATGCTACTATCCTGTTTAAAATATTCCATGAGTTCCCCATTGCATGTAGGATAAAGCCCAAATTCCTTATCACAGCGCGAAATTCCCTCACGACCAGCATCCGCCTCTTCTGCTGGCACCACTCCCTCACACCACACTCCACCGTACAGAACAGGTTCCAGATATTTAAACACATTTTACTTTTTCTCAGCAGAGGACTTTGCATTGCCTGAAATAGGCCACCTCCTTGCTAATGATCTCTTACTCATGTTTGGGGCCTCAGCTCAGGAATGAGCTCCTGCAAGCCTTTCCTTGGACTTAAATTGGGGTTAGATGTACATTCTTGGACTCTCCCGAATCACATTTGTCTCACTGTGTTATTACTATCTCTTCACTCACCCATCTTCCCCAGCTAGACCACAAGCCCCGGCAGACAGGACCATCCCTAATCCACTTCTTCAGCATGGGCTCTCCTTCACTGCTGGCTGAATTAAAAACACCAGACTGCTCTTTGCCATCCTTCCACAAGCCTCAACGACCTTAAAGCAAAACAACTTGCTCTAAGTTACCTTCCTGCAGGAATTTTGAGGCTACAGTGCAGAGAATGACCAATTGGAGGCCAGAGCATCCACACCCTCTCTGTTCTGCACTTGGACTTGGTCAAGAACAAGGTGCTAGAACGGGACAGCACGAGCCAGCAGGACTCAGAGGAGCTCCTCCTCTCTTGTGCTCCTGGAAGCTGTGGCTCTCAAGTCTCTCTGAAGTGGAGGTTGGGAGCTCACATAAAGGGATGAGCAGACAATAGCTCCAGGAGCTTCATTCTAGATGATGACACAGCCACTGTAGCCCGAGGGGAGGCTTGGTCATCAGTGCGGTCACCAATGGTCGGCTTGGGACAGGCTTTAGTCAGGTGACCCCATAATCTTCAGCAGCAACTCCCTCTCCAATATTCTTTGCTATGGACAAATGATTTTTATTCAATTTCATATTATTGTATTACATCAACACGGCTCGGAGTTGCCACCTCCAACTAGACTGCTTCTATTTAGAAATTCGGGAGTTGCTGTTAGCAAATGAGGACAGAACACTCGGTCTTCTCACAAGACTACCCCAACTAGATTCCCCATCATTGCCTTGCACGGCCAATGGCCCCAGAGACACCCCCATCGGTCTCTGCTAATACCCCAGCGATGACAGCACAGCTGTCCCATCTCCCATAGAGTTGCTTCTGAATGTTTTCTTTCATTTCTGCTGGAATATTGGTCAGGTTAAGGGAAAAGTTTTAAATGAAGCTTAAGAAGAGAAGAAAAAAAAAAGCATAGCCAGCTAATCGTTTGTATGCTGACTATTAGCCCATCAGGATCGGAAACTCTCAGATAAAACAACTCCTAATGCAAATGCAGCAAGGCCCTTCACTGTAGTGATTCTAAAGCTCACCTCTATTATTATAATAATAGGGGTCTCAAATGGAGCTGTTGAGAACAGTGGCTGCCCCTGACTAGAATTCAACCAGAAAGATCAAGAGAGAGCCCTAATTGCCTTTCTTCTCAGATCAAACAATTGACTTAATTCTCCAGGCCTACACACCGCAATGTGTTTGAGGAGATTCAAATAGGTTACTATGGAGGATTAAGGTTTTCTCGGCAGATTATACTTTTATGCCCTGTAGTTCATTGCTTGAAGTGTTAAGTAGCTTTGTCAAAATAAGCAGGACTGGATGGATTTTTAGAAACTTGCAAATCACACACTCGTGCTGAAGAACACAAGGGAGGTGCGTGCCCCCCTCTCCTTTTAAAAATAAATTTAATGGTTGGAAGTGGGGAGAAATTAACCACAGTAAAGATTAGTTGGAAATTTCATGAGCTATCTCAGATAAGGGAAATAAAAGTGTGGGTGTTTATTGTGTTTCGCCTCTTAAAAATTGTTTCAGAAAATGATGCAGCTGAAGAAGCCCCATAAAGAGAAGGGATTTTCTTGTGAATGCGTAACCGCCTGAGGAGGAAGTCCAGGGGGGCTGTGAAATCAGACCCTTGAGGCGTCTCTGTAGTGCTGTGCTAATCAGGGTTATTTTACTCACAAAGATTTCATTTCTGCTTAAAGGAGCCGGTGGCAAAATAAGCTTCCATTGCCTTACAATTGGTGTTCCCAGGAAAGGGCACTTGCCTGAAAGTCTTTGGTGACATCCTGTCCTTGGCTCCACAGGGGGCTCCATTGTCCTCCCAGGTCCTCCAGGAATGCGTTCCTCTTTAATCGAAGAGTTGTTCTGTGTGTTTACCCGGTCACTAACTGAGCGGAACTCTGGTCCTGTGCACACCGCCCTCCACTTCTTCGGTTCTCCTGGGTCCATCGCTCTTAGCAAAGCCACGTTAAGTAGCTTAATTGATGTTGCCACATTGCACGACCTACCTATCAAATGTAAACTGCAGGCTAGAGAACTCCCTGGCAATGACTGCACGACCTCGGTGTGCAAACATCCCCCAGAACCATAGCAAGTGTGTTTTCTCTGGCCTGACCCAGTCACAGCTACGTCTGAGGCCGCCCTTCTCCAGGCACTAGGTCAGTGATGGCGAACCTATGACACGCGTGTCAGAGGTGACACGCGAACTCATTTTTTTGGTTGATTTTTCTTTGTTAAATGGCATTTAAATATATAAAATAAATATCAAAAATATAAATCTTTGTTTTACTATGGTTGCAAATATCAAAAAAATTCTATATGTGACACGGCACCAGAGTTAGGGTTTTTCAAAATGCTGACACGCCGAGCTCGAAAGGTTTGCCATCACTGCACTAGGTCTTGGCAGGTGCCAGGAACTATCTCCCTCTTGCTTTGATCTCTCATCCCCTCTGGCGTGGGGCTGGCTCCCCGTTCCTCAGCCATGCCTGTCTTCCCAGGTGTGAGAAAGCCATGGAGACAGCAGCCCTTGCCAATACTTCCAAATCGCAGCAGAGTTGCTCAGCACCACTACACTCCCCGAGGTCCCCGGGGCCCAGGAAAGCTCCTGGGTCATTTGTGGCCTTCTCCCCAGGAGGGAGCTTGCTGGTAGACCTCAAGGCAGGTAAGCGGTGAGTGTGGGGATGTGAGATTGGACGGGACAAAGCTAACCACACAGGAAGGAAGAAAAACCAGAGGCCGAGGGGGAAGGCAAGAAAGCAAGAATGAAGTGGCCTGCCTGTTTCAGAGGCCGGGCACCACTAGGGTGGTGAGAGAGGGAGGTGGGCCGCTGAGCAGAGGAGAGGCAGGGAGGGGTGGGAATGGGGAAGTGGAGAAAAGTGCAGCACAGCTTCAGGGGCACCAAGCACTGTATGGTCAGCATCGCAAACTCCCTTCTTCTGTCTCCGAGAGAGCATATGTACACCACCATTGCTCAGTCATGGAGGAGAGCGGCAGAATAGACAGTGCTGAGTCCAGTGCCCAGGCTGCCCACGGGGAGGAGACTGAGATTACACAGGGTCTCATTGTGTCACCTGGCCAAGGGGCTTGGGGAGCTGGTTTTGGCACCGCCAGCTGTTCCATCTCTCTCTCCTCTCTGCCACGTTTCCTTTTTTGGGTCATTCTCATCCTGAGTCCTCCATGGACCCCTCTGCCCTTCGGCTCCCAGCTTCGGCCCCCTCGGTGTGTAGAATGTCTTTCCTCAGAATTCCCTCTGATTAAGTCCCCGGGTGGCGGGGCACAGCATCCAGTGAATGAGGACCTCTGATGCCTGGGGTTCGAGTGCAGCGTGAATGCTTTCATACAGGGCTCGGCAGACTTCTGTGTAAAGGGCCATGAACTATGGGCTTTGTGGGCCCACAAACAAAACTGAGACTCTTATGCAGGTACTTCTAGAACAAGAGAGAAAGCAAAGTTTTGCATAGTTTTTATTGGTAAAATCCAAAGCTCTGTAGACACCGAAATCTGGATTTCGTATAATTTTCACATGCCACAAAATATTCATCTTTCGATCTTTTTTCAATTATTTAAAAGGGTAGAAAGCTTTCGTAGCTTGTGGGATGTAGAATGACTGGGTGGGCTGGAGTTTGCCCCCACCCCGCTTCTGTCCTTATCCTCCCTCCCCTCCCCCACCCCACCCCAGGTGTTAAGAAGAATGAGAAATGTCACTATACTAGTAAATGAAGCTGCACTCACAACTCTGTTCTTCCCATGGCTCTGCAGACTTGCTCGTGATGGATGACAGAAATGCTAGTCATCCAAACCTCAGCTCCCGAGATCAGTGCCTGTGGTTCGTGGAGGTAGGCAAGATGAGGTTGCAGAGTTTTTTACTCTTCCTCCAGGTAATTAAGCCACGGGCCCAAATGCCTTTGTAATTACTGCCAGCATATCCCTTCAGCACACGCCCTTTATCTGAAGTCTGCGCATGGGACCCTGGTGGCGACCTTAAATTTTTATGACAGCAAACAATTTTCAGAACATTTAAACATACGATATTTCCTTAGATCTGCTTAACAACCGGAGAGTTTGAAAGGGTAATTATTATCCTCATTTTATGATGGAAAAGAACCTAAACAAAAGCAAGGCTTCCAGGGGTTGTGATGCTAAGATGAGGCATCTGGGAGTGGACAGAGACGGAGCGCAGGTGTTGTAGGAGCTGGGGCTGTCATGACAAAGGTAGAACTGGAGCTTCATTGGAGAGGAGTGACAGCCGATGGAAAGTAAAATAGTCCCCTGACATTAAAAGAATTGGTACACGAATGAAGATGTAAAAACACTCCCTCTTTGAATATTTAAAAAAGTATTTAGCTTTTTTATTGTACCTTAGAAGCATATCTTAAGGTAAAAGGCTCCAATGTTGAGTAAATCCAAAAGATAAAAAGAATAGACTTCAAGGTAATAATTATACTTCGAAAAACAGCCCCAGGATGCTCTAAAGGCCCATCCCGAGAATGCAGGCTTTGTTGGTACCATCTACGTTATGGTCTTAAAGCGGGCAGCAGAGAATATTAAGAAGATCACAGAGCACAGGTTGACCCTGAAGGAAAGCATGAATGGGACACAAAGGCAGCGGTGGTAACCCTTTCCCACTGATCCCAGTGAGATCACAGAGGCTGTGACTTTCATGAGCCACAGCAGGTTAGTGGCTGGGCCATCCGACTACCTGCTTATCACTGGCTTCCTTCTGGGGAGAGGTCAGGGAAGCAGGGACAGCCCGCTGCTGCTGTCTGCTTCTATCCCGGCCACACGGGGACATCACACAAGCCCGGAGTCCTTTGAACACTGCCCTCAGGAAGTGCCACTTGGTGACAGAACTGATGCACTGAAGGGTAGTGGTTAAGAGCGAGAGAGCTCCGGAGTCACACTAACCCGGGCTCACACCCCAAATCTCCCCTCACTGGCCTTGACCTTGGGGAGCCTGCCTTCACCCAGTTCCTGGAGTATAAGGGAGGATGACACTGTAGCTGTAGCACCGCTTGTGGGGAGCACTAAATGAGACACTGCATGTAAAATGCATGGCACGTAGCAGCTGCACAATAAATGTGCACTGTTGTTCTGAGTGTTATTTATTAAGCCCCTTAGCAAACCTGAAACGGCTAATGACTCTGGAGAGGCAGCTCGGTGGCCGAAGAAAAAGCGTTGGGCTGGGATTCAAAAGACTGGGGTTGCAGGTCAAATTCTGACCCTTGGGGAGAGGTTAAGTAATCTGAAGGAAGCCACTCTTAACAGCCTGAGTTGTCTCATCTCAAAAACAGTGATAATAATGTCTCTTTACAAGGTCATTGGGAGGATTAAGTAAGACGGTGTAAGATTGCTTGATATATTGTATTATTATATTGTGCCACAAACTGCTCACAGCAACATCTCTAAACGCGGCAATATATACATATTTACATGCACACCACATCTCATTCTAGAAAAGATTTGAGGCATTCTTCAAACCTCAAGCAAAGCTCAATAAATGAAAAGAATCCACCCATCTAAATAAAAAGAATGCACACAAAATAATGGGCTATAAATATGATTTAAAAATGAGGACCCTGGGATAGGTAAAAGTAGGAACAAAAGATCTAGGAGAAATAAACATTCAAAATTGTGGGTCAGAAGATTTTTCTGCTGTTCAAACTGATATTTAATTTATCTATTAGTTATTTTGAGAGTCAAAGGAAAAACAGATGTGATTTTTCATTCTTATTGAAAAAAAAGTACTTCTATTTTGCCCTCTCCTCTCTTCCTCTCCTCTCCTTCCTTCCTTCCCTCTTTGCCCCCTCCATTCTTCAAGAGAAACATTCATGTGCAACCCTTACTACAACCTTGTCAAGGTAAGTAATTTAGAAAAACCACAACCAGCGAGGCTGCTTTGCTTGCCTGAGATCACACAGCTAATAGAAGGCAAGGCTGGCTGAGATTCAAATTTATGTCCAAGGCACTAACACCCTTCTCTTGAGTAAAATTGTTCAGCAGGAGCCTCCTGAGCTACAGGAGCCGGGAAGGCTATTTCCTAGAGAGTTAGTCAGGGACGGTCTTGGTGCCCCAAATCTCCGCCCAATGTGTGACTCAGCAGAAAATTACTTTTTCAAGACAAAAGAAGAAGAAGGAAACCCTCCCATTGGCTCAATGACTGGCAAGTAGAATCAGCCTTCAGGGAGGGCATCTGGGGACACAGGAAGGGAAAGGTGGTTGGCTGCCCTGGGGCTGGTAAGTGAATTTAGCAGAGGGCCCTTGCAGAGGAGTCCTGCTCAGCCAACAATGGCTGCAGGCACAACAGAAGCCCACAGAGAGTGCTCTAAACAAGAGAGAAAATCTGAGCTCAGCCCTGGGTGGGGAGCACATTCATCGGCTGGAATGCAACAGGCGAGAAGAGGAGGAAAACAAAATGATCCTCATAGCCCCGACCAGCCAGGCCTTTACTTCAGGTCCAGTAACTGATACCACAGTTCCACTGCCCAGAATTCCCAGGCATCGTAACTAAGAGGGGATCAAGTTTACTGTGTGGGTAGCATATAGTTCCCCCTGGCCTTTTTAATAGATCCATAAAGTCCTAGTTAAGGAGCTCCTCCAGGCACCATCATAGTAATATCTGGTCTGGAGGAGCCTTCCCGTGATTGCAGCCCACAGTCAGGGACACCTATGATTTCAACAAGGCTATGTCTCTTCGGGCGGCTGTAGATTACGTTAGCCTGGATTGCAAAATGCATTTCACGGTGGGTTCATAAAAGGGACACCGAGTGACTGAGAGGGCCGTGTCTTCGAGCGATAGTCTCGCAGCCAGTGTGGCATCTCGTCTCATAAAGCTTTTTCCTCTAGTGTCTCTTGATCAAAGCCAAGGGCTTGACCCCTACAGTGCAGCTCAGGGCAGGCAATTCTGCAGAGGCTGAGACGCTCGGTTCAGCTCTGTGCCTTCTGCTGTGGACTGTGATCAAAGGAAAGCCTTTATGTGGCATTGGGTCGAGTATATCATTACAATAACTGTCCATCAATATAACTTTTTTAAACCTGAGGTTTTGATAAAAATTGGACAGTTGACAGTTTGGTGCTATATTTTTGAACAGTGTGTCAGTTGAGGTTGGAAAAATGTCCTTTGGTCATAGTAAATAAACAGACGGGAATGTGTTACTATTTTATGAAATGGGAGTAGGCAAAAGACACTCTGTACTTGGATTGATAGCCATTCGACCACGGCCTGGAGGCCAGCAGCAGAAAACCGGAGTTGTTCTTAGGAAATGGTTCTGGGGCTTTTCTGGGACTTGAAAAAAATGACTAATGAAGTCCTGAAAATGTTACTCGGCTGAACATGAGAAGAAGCTCTGGGTGTGTAACTGTCAGAGCAGTTTTTACTGGTTCCCCTCAGTGGCCATATACGGCCTGGAGGACGTGCCCACAGATAACACAGTTTTGATCGAAGCAATGTTCTGATGCAACTGCCAGGATGCATTAATTGAAAGATGTACTTGTTTCAGTTTCTAAATAAATGACCGTGTTTTATGAGATAATTGGATATGAACCAATTACATTTTGGGAGACGTTTGCCAAAAATGGTTTTAGTTGGGCCTTATAATTAATTAACTGGAGGTCCTCTGAATCAGAAAGGTTTGCTTGCTATCAGATGTAATTTGGAGGAATTTGGGCCATAAATCCTTGTCTGTGGGGATTATTCAACTTGAGTCATGGTACTTTAGAGAGGACCCGAAATGGAATCCTTGCCTCTAGCTTGAGTGACAAACATTCATGGACAGGACCAGTGAAGACACAGAATATAAGAGATGACCAACACAAAAAAAATATATGTGAGGGAACATTTCCCAGGCCCAACATTACCCAGCGGAAGTGGAATGCCATGTTAGTAAGTCCAAAAACATCCTGGAGTCACAGATAAATCCAAACTAGAGCAGAATCTAGTTTAGGGAATCAAATTGTAAGGGCTACATATTGTATTTCTATCCATCTTGTTTGCACATTTTTGCTCATTCAAGATATCTATAACAGACTGGGATGGGAGAGTCTTTTCAAGGAAAGGACTCAGGTAGATGATGGCCTTCCAGAGTTCCAGCCTGTTGTCAACACCCAAAAGGCCATCTTTGTGCTTTGGGATGCTTTCGGGTTCCCCTGTTCCCCTCTTCCCTGCCTTACATTTTCAGCTCTCCACAGTGTAGCTCTGACTCAGAAGGAAGTATTAAGCCTCATGTAAGAAACTGCCCCGTGTAAAGCCAGGTGCTTACTTCCTTAGTTCTGCTCGCTGATGTACTGGCTCTCCTGGCCCAGGCTTCTTGTCTGAGTCTGGTTTCCAATGGGAAGCAGTGGGCTGAGACAGGGAGAGCAAGAGAATGACTCAGAGCCAGGGACATGTTAAGTGCAGAGACATAAAAAATTATGGACATGGAACCATATTTTATATAAGAATTAACACATTAAGCGCCCTGTCAGTCACTGGTGACTGACACTATACTTTCCGTCCAGAAGACAAAACAGGCTGGGCTCTTAATGTGTTAAATATTGTGTATTCATGGTAAATCCGAATCAAGAACTGGCAAAAAATGGTGCCCTGACCGAGAATCAAACCATGACCTCCTGGTTCATAGGTTGATGCTCAACCACTGAGCTATACCGGCTAGGCCCTCTTTCTTTAGCTTGAGAAGTTGTCACCCTCACCCACAACATAAAAAACTAAACATGGTGTGTTAAATATTATAGGCCTAATGCATATTTGTTTTCAAAAGCTTACCATAGCAGTTTTTTTAAATTGGTATCATGCTTTATTAAATTCACTTTTGAAAACAAATTTTCTAGGGTACAGATATTTTTTTCCTATCTAATGGGGGGACTGGAAACCTGTGCTGTTATCTGATCGTTCAGAAGTGCTTCTCAGTGCCAATTATTGATCTCTGTTGTTTGATGACCAAGACTTTACTGCCTATAAAGCATAAGTATACAGAGGATCGATCCAAGAGTTGTCCATCAGAAGAGCATGTCTTGTCTGTTGCAAAATGGTTGGTGTGACCATTTTATCACTAGGTTCCTCAATGCCTTTCTATTAGGATCCACATGACTCATCCACTTGATTTTTGTTTGGGGAATATTTTATTTCTGATGTGAAATTTGAAGTTTTAACTTATTAGAAAATCCTAACTTTGTAATATAATGTATTTCCCTTCCCCCCTTATTACCAGAGCATCACTCAAAACTTAATTATAATAATGGGGTAATCTCGGCCCTGGTAAGATGATTTCTAGAGAGGAACCTGGTTTGAATATGTACTTGCTGAATCCCTGAATGAATGGATTAGTTCCTTTGGACCAACTCAGCTCCATTTCTGATATAAATGTCATATTTTATATTGTGTTTCAACTTATAAATTACTTTGGGTTATCTCAGAAGTAGACTGAGAATTAATCTTGAATCCAATCTATAAAACAAAGAAGCACACCGTACTCACTGAAACATAAAAGAATAGGGACAATGAGTTTCTTTGATTTTCATGGCTTAATGTAATAATGTAATCTACAATAGCACAATCAATGTGGGTTTCATCTCTAAGGTAGAGCAAGAAGAAAAATCACCATTTCACCATTTTTAATTCAGGGAAATAAGGTCATTGGAGGAACATGGTCTTTGAAGTCAGATTATATAAAAGGTACTAATGTTGTGACCTTGGAAAGCTAAACAGTTTTGAATCTCAGTTCTGTTGTCTATAAAACTGAAGGAACAATGCCAGGTACCTCCGAGGGTATCATATGAGTTAAATGAGATAAAAGATGTGAAGTCCTACACATACGATATGACAGAGCTAAGTGTTCAGGGGAATTCAGATCCCTCCCTTTCCTGTGAACAACATCACAAACAGAAATTCAATTATGGAAGAAGAAAGGCCATCAAGGAGCACTCAATTTTCCTTGCCTTTATAAATCAAGAGCAGATTTATGAGCTATATTTTGGTGTGCTTACTGGCAAAAACAAGAACAACAAGCACAAAAACCAGGGACAGAACCTCATGGTTGTACTGTGCTATCATGCCTGTAAAAAGGTCCCTGGGCATTTTCGTTTGGCATTTACGATCCGGGGTTCCTGAGTCCTGTGAGGAAGACCACAAACCACTCACTCTGCTTCAGGTATTGACATTCCTCTGAGGAGCTGATATCGTCTCTAGGATTATTACTCATCATGACTGAAGTTCAATAGATAAATGAGAAGCAGCCAGTCTTCAGCCCTGGAAGTGACTCACTTCTCAAGTAATGCTCTCCCTTCCCTCCAGATCGGCTCAGAGACGCCCTGAATCCGAAATGCGCATTGTCAGAGTGCCTCTGGGTCTGTCCCAGAAGCGTTTGTGGGTTATCTAATAGGGCTGCACGGGCATTTGGCCCAGTGCTTTCTGGAGCTTGTCCTGTAAATTCCTGTAATTTGCACCAGGTCACTTGTTACCCATTTGTGCTGACTGAACAGTTTGAATCACGGGTGTGAAAAGGCAACTGAAGTAATAGTTAGCAGAGACCTTCCAGGAATGTGCGATTGTCATCCTGACCACGTGTAAGCAGGGTCATGAACTACATCAGCTCTTTACTTTGCAGAACACACACACACACACACACACACACACACACACACACACAGAAAATATGTTTAAGAATAATTGGTCACTGTGAAAACTGCCTTACAACGAGAATCTGCAAAAAAAAGCAATAAATAAATAAACAAATCTCAAATGGGTCTCCGGCCCTGTTTGTGGAGAGTTTTGGTGTTCTTTTTAGACTGATTAGAGCTTCCACGGTTCAGTGTTGTTCTCTGCGTATGTTACATTGCAAGTGTGGTATTCAGGTGCTTATTTTCCAGTTTAGCATTTCACTAATAGTCTGTTATTTTCCGCCTAGGTTGCTTTGTGACAATCTCATGCAGAATTTCCTCCCATGTGGCCTTTTCTCTTTTAGATTCGTCCTATTATCCACCAAAGAGTGATGAGATAAATAGGTGCCATCAAGTGACTATAGGGAAGTAAGTGCCCAGCACAACCTTGCAAATACGCAGTTGTTTTCTCACCTGGGGAGCTTTGAAATGTGTCCACACTGGAAACTTTTTAAAGGGCCGGTTAAAAAAAAACCTACTTGGTGTTGCATCTATACAGTTCCCACAGGAGTTTGGTTAAAACTCTACTTGCATGCATATACATGGGTGTTTATAGAAGCAAGAGAGTGAACATGAAATGGTTTTCCCCTTGGGCATGTCTCGTGCAGGGTATGAAGCACAGAAGTGACCAGAAATGCTAGGTTTCTGCAGAGAAGCCGGCCACGGAGCTCAGAGCTAGAACACCTGGCTGCAGCCACCACCGGAGGCCACAGCCACCTCCTGGGCATTCATTGCCGGGAGAAGGAACTGGAAGTCTCACAGGGACCTGGCTCTCTGGAACAGGGGGAGTGCCTCTGTGGCTCCCTGGGCAGTATTTAGCATGAGGAAGGAGGCAAGCTGCCAGTCTGGACGTGGGAGGGTTCTTACGTGGAGTAGCTTGGCAGTGTCATCAAGAGCGTGGGGTCTTCATCTTTCTGTTTCACTGTTCCCAGCACATTAGTAATGTCTTTCCTACAGATGGCAGCGGGTATTACATGAGTAAGACTGCTTTTTAAATTTTTACTTTTTACCACGTGTCTATTATCAGTGCGAGTGCTTTTCAGACACATGTCTCAGGAGATTTTCCCCAGAGTCACGTTGGAGCTCATGAATTGGGCCTCATGGACGTGCCTATAAAATCACTAGAAATGGGAATGACCATTGTGATCTGCTGAGACCAGGGTTTCCCAGCCTTGGCACTATTGACTTTAGCACCAGATAATTCTTTGCTGTGGGGGGACTGTCCTTGCATTGCAGAATGTTTAGCAGTATCTCTGGCCTCCACCCACTAGATTCTAGTAGCACCGATACCCTGTTGTGACAACCCACAATGCTTCCACACATTGCCAAATGTCCCCGGGTGTGAAGTCACTCCCATGTGAGAACTACCATCCTAGAGCAACTCTGAGACCCCTGGTTTTGCACCAGTAGGAAAGGGACTACAAACCCATACATCAGTCTGGAGGGCATCCTCTTAATCAGTCTCAAGAGGAACGTGAAAGACAATGGTCAGCACTGAGTCTTCCAGAGAACAGAGCGGGGGCGGAGGACTCTGGGAGCTGCCTGCAGGGAGCAGAGTGGGAGGCAGGCTTGGCTCTGCTGGGATTTGATAGATGCAGTGCAGCTCTGACCTCTGTACACTTCCTATCCTGCTATTCCCCAAATGGCTGGCGTTGGTCCTGTTTTGGTTTGATAGTTTTAGTTTTGTTTTTTCAGTTATTCTGTTTCTTTTCCTCCACTGTACGTCAGATGTAGTGTTTCTTAGCTTAGCTCATCTGGCCCCAGGGAGAAGTAGCACACCAGTCACGGGATAATCTCTTAGAGATGGTGGACCTCAATCTTGATGTAGTATTTGAATGAGACTGTGGGTGTCCTCCTTGGGGAAGGGATGAGTGTATTCTGCTAGTATATATGGATATTGAGGGGCCGGAGGGAGGCCTTTGGCAGACACTATAAATCGAATTACTGAACATCTATTTCCAACTCCCTTCTCTGTTCCCTGTGTTTACTATAGAGGTTGTAAATGCCCATACTCACCCACACAGCTAGTGGTAGCCACATAACACAGTCTAGCCAGTAAGGCATAAACAGACGTTAGGGAGGACACTGCTCTAGGAAAGCATTTGCTTTATTCCTAAAGGAAACAGAGGTAGCCGGCCCCAGACCTTTCTTCCCTTTTCCACTTCCTCCTGCCTGGACCACAGATGCAATTCCTGGAACTACAGTCATCCTGCAGCCATGAGACAACAGGCCGACATGCTAAGCATGACATAGTGGGAAAATAGATGACAGGTCTGCCATAACCTCATTATTCACTCGACCACTTCTGGATTGCCTGCCTCGGGACTTATCAATAATTGAGTAATTTATAAGTCAGGTATTTGAGTCATTATAAGTCAGGTATTCTTTCATTCGAAACTGAACACCAACTGATTTATAACATAAAGAAGGTAGAATGAAGGGGAAAGAGTGAAGTGAAAGATAGGGATGCTATCAGCCTTACATTCAGTGGGGTTGAGATTGTGACTTCAGCCTTTGCAATATGGTCTTCAATAGTATCTGATAAGTTCCCACCTACCCTCACTTTTTTAAATCCCAAGATCATTCCCTGACTAAGTATACTATATTAGGCTGATAAATTGTGGGTTTTTGCCTAGAGGAGGGCTGACAGAGCCACAAGCATCAATCAAGTGCACAGCTTTTGAGATTCTAAGTATGCTTTTGAAATTCATTGTCTTGAAATTCAAAGACTTAATTCGCAAGAACCAGCTTTTTGAGAAAGAATATGTCATTGAATTCCAAAAGCTGGGTTTTGAGTATTCAAAGAAAAATCTCTGAAGGAATCAAGGCATAAAAGTAGGTTCCTCTGAAGTGAGGAAAGAGAATTAGAGGTTTAGTGGGAAATCCAGTACTTGGCAATGTGCCTGTGTGGCAGGATAGTAAAAAGCTAGGAAAAGCCTTGGCAAGTAGAATGGGGAAACTGAGAGAGATAGCTGAACACCCTGCCGAGCAATTTACAGCCAAATACAGAAGGTCACCTCCCTAGGGATGGCATCTGGGCCTCCATTATATTTCAGCTCCAGGCCCAGAAAAGCAGCAAAACCAGGTGGGCGATGCCAGTACCAGTGGCAATGACTAATGATCCCCTGCCCTGGTGATGACCAATCAGTAGAGACCACAACCCTGAAAGGGCGCACCTGGAAAACTGATGAATATTCTGCTGAAATAATCTCCCAAGACCTCCCCTTAATTCTGCCTGCAAGAGAGAGATAAAAACCTCAAGATGAAAACCCAGTGCCCACTCCCCCTCCCACCTCTTCTTCCCCCATAGGCATGCATCTCCTAACCTCTAAGGGACTTGCAAGTAGGGGAGCAATGGGCAGTGGCAGCTGCTCCTGGCCTAAACCCCCCTCCCCTGAACCCCTCTCCAAGGCCCCCTTTTCTCTGACTTCTCAGTGAGCTAAAACAGCCCCTCCTTGGCTCATTTCTTTCCTATGACATTTTTAGAGAAACAAAGCAGCCCAGCCTAGGTCCCTCTCCTAGCTTCTATGCTAAGCCCTTCCTCATTTCACTGTCCCAGCTTTAATAAATCTACCCTCACAATCACCTCAACTTGTATTGTGAAATCTTCCCTGCATGAAGTCAAGAACCCACACACTACCTGCTGGCCCTATGCAGACCCACTCAGGGCCAGGTCTCTTGTCCGGTAACAACTGTGCTCTGCCCACCACCCTCCACCACAGTCCTGGGTTGGGAGGGGGCAGGTTGGAAAATGTAAGAGTAGAAAGGACATGCACTCCTCTTTTTAAACAGCAAGCCTCACAGAAGGCCCCTCAACACCTAACATGGTGTCATAGCCATAAAATGGGAATGACTAATGACTAAGGACAGGCCAAGGCAGAGAGGGCCCAAGACAGCTCTGCTGAGTTTCCTGTAACCCATAGCCATAGAAGAGAATCAGAAAACTGTTCACGTGCCTAGAGAGTCTCAGAATGGTTGAGATGGCTAGTGGATCTGAAGAGAGCTCTTGCCAGAGCATGGATGACACAAACCAGGTGGAGTAGGAACCAGGAGATCATGGTGGTATCTCAATCAGCTTGTTGGGAGTCAACAGAGATGCTGATGATCAGAGATCCGGAGATACGAAGGAGGACAGAGGTTAACCATAGATAGATGCCTACCTATCCCCAATTCTCCAGCACCACACAACTCCCCCAGAAATGACCTGCCCTCCCAGGAAAATGGATGGGAATGGAGGGATTATATCTGACTTTATAGAGTTTAAAAATGAAATGACCGAGTTTGCCTAATTGACAATTGTAAAGATTCTGCCGCCTTATAAATGGGGTCTTTTAGTTACAGAAAATAAAATTAATCCCTTTTATGCCCAACAAGATGGCTTGAGAAAATGGAACCTGCTGCATAAAAGATTGAGGCATAAGTATATTATTTAAAGTAATTAAAAATAAACAAGCAAAGAAATAAAAATAGCAATAATCAAATACTCTAAAGAAGAAGAGGTGGGAGAAGAGAGGATAGTTACAAAAAAAGTTAATTAAATCCTCGTTTTTCATTTCTGGAAGACAATAGGCTAAATATAAAATTTGATACATTCAGAAATCTCATATTCATGCTACTTAGTATTTTGAAGGTAACAATATAAGGCTTAAAAAAATATTTAAGAGGTTGTTGCTTAGGAGAGGGATTGGATATAGGAAGGAGACTTTCTTTTTATCATAAACTAGAGGCCTGATGCAAGAAATTCGTGCATGAGGCTAGGCTCTCGCAACCCCGGCTGCCTCGTGACCCTGCAGCCCTGCCCACTGCTTGTAACAGAAGGTCATTCTGCCATCCAGTCAAATTAGCATATTAGCTCTTAATTATATAGGATTGTTCTTTACTATTTGATTTTTTTCTTACAACATACTGGTGTTACTTTGATATAAATTAAACTAGAAAGAGGATCACCATGAGCCTGTGTGTGTTTGTGCTATGTGCTGTAGCCATAAACACTAATAGAATATGTATACTAAGATAAAAGTACCCCTAAGTGTTCTAAGAATATGGAATACCTTGCTCCAGAGAGTAGCTTTGCAGAGCTTTGTAAGAATTCCCGGGCTTTATGGGCAACTATGGCAACCACCAGACCAATAGGAAGTGGAAACTATGGGGCAAGAGACAGACCGAGGACAAATAACCCATGAAGCTTAGATAGATTTGTCAATATAGTTATTGTGAGAGGCATTTTGTGAAATGTACCCAGAGTTTACAGTTTTTACACACACGCACATACACAAACACTGGGTTTAGCTTGCACTCTAGCCCACTAATCATCATTTTTTTCACTTAGCCCTTGAGTCTCCAGAGCCCAGTGAGATCTCCCTACCTTGCCCATGTTCTCTCATAGGCAGAGGCTGACGGCAGCGGGTAGAGGGCTTATGACTGAAATTGATGGTCATTTGACTGTGACTTCCGATGGGTGTAAGAAACAGCCCAGCAAATCTTTGTAATGTTGTCGAGCACACCCCTATGCAACAACACTGAGCCCACTTGTTTTGTTTTGTTTGTTTTTAGTCGAAATGACTATTGTACTGACTCTGGCCAACAGGGCCGATGAAGCTGTAAGAGGAGAGATACATTCGGGAGCAGGTGAATTAGTGATATGGATCTGCATCCCCTAATTGCTTCTTTAGGCAACACATGCAAAATAGCATTTTCAGGATGCTACCAATTCATTCTCATAGAGTCTGAAGAGGCAATTAAGGGTTTTATATACTCTATTTTAAAAAATGTTTCTTTATTGATTTCAGAGAGGAAGAGAGAGAGAGAGAGAGAATGAGAGAGAATCATTGATTGGCTGCCTCCTGCAGGATTGGGGATGGAGCCAGCAACCCGGCCATATGCCCCAACCTGAAATCAACTGTGACCTCCTGGTTCATAGGTTGATGCTCAACCACTGAGCCACTGTGACTGGGCGGGTTTTATATATTCTTGATCCAAAATCAATTCAAGTTGGTTTATGACTGGTAACAACAATCAGTGGGATTAGTTAAAATTTCCAGCCTGACAAATTTCCTGAAGTTATTTAATAAACTTTTGAAAACCAGAGAATGAGCTGAGATTTATTTTTTAAAAGTGATTCCAACTCATGACACCAAGGGTATAATCACACTCTTCCACAACTACATCATGGTTCCACCAAAGAAAAGTCTCTTCATGTGGCCACAGGTAGGTGAATGGGAGCTCCTGACCTCCAACAGCGCTATTTCACTTTCCCAGCAGCAGCATCTGGGAAGCACTGGGGGTAGGTAGGTTGCTTTTGCGAGATCGCAACACCTGAAAACTGGCATTTGCTTTCTGGCCATTCATCTGGCCAACCCGGAAAGGGCTTACAGTTGGGGACAATACAGATAGAGGTTTAATCAAAATCAAGCTCCATACAGCTCTAGCCAGTTTGGCTCAGTGGATAGAATGTCAGTCTGTGGACCGAAGGGTCCCGGTTCGATTCAGGTCAAGGTCAAGGGCACGGGTATTCTGGAGGCACCCAATCGATGTGTGTCTCTCACATCTGTGTTTCTTCTGTCCCTTCTTCTCCCTTCTATTCTCTCTAAATATCAATGGGAAAAATATCCTCAGGTGAGGATTAGAGAAATGAAGCTCCATACACATTTTATACCTACAACAGGGTCATTTCGTTGCAATTCAACATTAGGATGTTTGAGGTGTTGATAGGTAGGAGATGGAAAATCTGTCATTTAAAAACCGCCAGCAGTTGTCTAGTTCAGTGGAGGCCTCCTTTCTGAACAAGATGGTTCTTTTGTTCTGGGTGAACTGCCCAAATGGGCTGCTTAGTTGACTGAACACAAACACACCTAACCCTCTTCTATCAATTTGAATTTTTTCCTGAAACTCCTGCCATTTAGTAAAAAGCTGTTTCATGAAAAATATGTCCATTAGTTGTAATGAATGTTGTCCTCATCTAAGACTCTCAATTATCTCAGAGAGAAATATATCAATTGGATAATGAAAATATGGTTAAATAGTTAGTAAACAATAATTGTAAAATACATAGAACTTGCACATAAAATGTAATGTAATGAAGGTTTATTACCCGTTTTTTTTCTCTGCACTATTTTCTTGACCAGTTTTTCAATGATTTTAGGCCTCATGGTTATCTTTTTTTTCTTTTTTTTTTTATTGGTTAAGGTATTACAAAGGGTATTACACATGTGCTCATGGTTATCTTGCACGCAAACTGTATTTAAAAATAAATCAAAGCACAGGAAAATAATATCTTTCAGGAAAAATGAAGGCTTAACAGGAGACCACTTTGTGAGACATGGAAATGGGGCCAAGTACAACAGCATGAGGATTAGTGTAAGAGGCCACTGTTTCATTTCTCTCGCTCGGTATAGGTGCACCAAGCAAACATCCACACATGTGCACGCTTCAGTTGATATTCTCTAACTGGAAGCTGTTGGCCTGAAAGTTGGTGTGTCTTTGCCTGAAGGTATAATTTCAGAAAATCACTCCTGTAGCTCATTTTTTAGTGTGTTTTGGGACACAAAAATTATCATACTGACAAAAAGGAGTGGTAGGCATCCCAAAGATGTCCATGTCCTAATCCCCCAAACCTGTAACTATGTCACTTTACATGGCAAAATAAACTTTGCAGTTGTGATTAAGGATCTTCAGATAAGAGGATTCTTTGGGGTTATGGGTGGGGATGGGGGGTGAGGGCGGAGGGGCAACGTAATCACAATGGTCCATAAGAGAGAGAGGCAGGAGGGTTGGAGAGAGCCTGTGATGATGGTAGCAGAGGTCAGGGTGATACAAGGGAGAACTTACCGGACAAGGAAGCAGACAGATGGTCTCTAGAAGCTGGGACAGGCAAGGAAATGGATTCTCTCCAGAGCCCCTGAAGGAACATGGTCCGGCTGTTCCATTTTAGATTTCTCACCTCAAAAATTGTTACATAGCCTGGCCTGTGAGGCTCAGTGGTTGAGTGTCGACCCATGCACCAAGAAGTCACCGGTTCGATTCCTGGTCAGGGCACATGCCTGGGTTTCTGGCTCAATCCCCAGTAGGGGGTGTGCAGGAGGCAACTTATCAAAGATTCTCATCACTGATGTTTCTATCTCTCTCTTCCTCTCTCTTTCTCTGAAATAAATAAAAGAATTAAAAAAATTGTTAGATAAATTTGTGTTGTTTTAAGCCACTGAGTTTGTGGTCATTCATTACAGGAGCAATAGAAAACTAACGCAAGTCATTAGTTTTGAAAAGAGTCATTGCAAAGTAGTGCAATTTTCAAGAGCCAGTAGGACAAACTTGTTGATTTGACAGTCTCTATGAGGTGTAAGTCTGTGCCTACCCTTTGTTCTATGCAGTCTCTTCATCATTGGCTAACATCAGCATCCACCACTTGGTTTTGTG
The DNA here is from genome assembly GCF_028538775.1 of Myotis yumanensis. Classification (NCBI taxonomy): domain Eukaryota; kingdom Metazoa; phylum Chordata; class Mammalia; order Chiroptera; family Vespertilionidae; genus Myotis; species Myotis yumanensis. The sequence continues at coordinate 24,214,285 of NW_027223755.1, read as the reverse complement.
ATTCACTGAATGTTGTATCTTATTTTTAATTGTGATATAATTGATATATAACATATTAGTTTTAGGTGCACAACATAATGATTTGATATATGCATATATTGCAAAATGATTGCCACAAGTTTAGTTAACATCCAAATTTTTTTTTCTTGTGATGAGAACTTTTAAGATAGACTCTTACAACAGCTTTCAGATGCACAATACAGTATTGTTAACTATAGAAATTTATTGACTTCACTGAAAAATATAAAATTAGGCCTGGCTCCACGTACCGTCTTACCCAGAAGTTCAAAATGCTACATTTCCCCATGATTGTTTTATTTGTCCCTCCTCTTTATGCTAGATTTATCTTCAGGGTGGCTCCCCTCATGTGAACAAAATAACCCCAGGCAATTCGAGACCTGACACCCTCACCACCACCTGAGAAGGAGAGAATTTGCCTTCTTGGAGTTCATGTGGAAGATAAGGAAGATTTCTTTCCTCAAAGCCACAGCAAATATCTCTATGCCTCATGAGCCTTAACTGCTTAACTAGATCATGTCTTCTTCTCTAAACAAAATATCAAAACTCAGGGATGGGGAGGAGGGGAGAAGGTGAGGTAGTAGATTGGTTTATGTTCCACATGAAAACAGAAGAGGAATAAATTCCACCCAAATCACTGGCTGAGAATAGGAAAGGAGAAATTGTCTAATGAAAGATTTGGGTGCTGTTGGAGAGATGAGGTGAATCAATACATGTCCTCAATAATAGAGTACAATAAATACATTAAGATAAGCACCAAATACTATGGTGCTGTAGTATCAAAAAGGAGAAAGGTTCAACCTTTTGTCAGGAGATAAGAAAAGGTTGCGTTAACTAGTTGTGGCTTGCCTATTTTCTACTTATCCTTAAAAGACCCACCTTAGAGAGGGGAAAAGATGTACTTTGAAGTAGGAACAGAACAGCAAGAACAAGGAGGCAGAAAACTGTGGAGTGGTATTATGGTGACACTAATTAATGTAGCATGACTACAACACAAAATGTTGGAGGACAGAGCTGAAAAGGGAAGTTGGAACCTTATGGTGAAGGACTTTCCTTGAATTCCAGCAGGAGTCATATTTAATTTAGAAGCCAGTGGGGAGCCATTGACAAGTTTTGAATAGGGGAAAGATATAATGAAATATGCCCATTGGAAATGTTACTCTGTCAGCAATGCATTGGATGAGTTGCAGCAGAGAGAGACACAAGTCAGGGAGACCAGTTTGGGAGCTGTCGTAGTATTCCGATGAAAAGCCACGGAGTAGGTGGCAGCTAAGAAGTGGAAGGGGATGATGGACGTGAGAGACTCAAGATGGTAGAATCTTCCTGGCTTGCTAATAAATGAGTTGTAAAGGGTTACAGGAGGAGGATCAGTGGTGACATAGAGTTCTGATATCACCACCATGAGTAAGGAAATGGTATCATTCACGAAAATGGAGAACTCAAAAACAGAAGGTGTTTTATAGAGGGAAAAGCTCCACAAGTAGGGAGCAGCAAAGACTGCCTGTCTCTGTGTTAGCCGATCTCTAGTTGCATGAAAAGCAAAGGGGCCCCTCATCTATAATTCACCTCTTTTATGAGCAAAAGTTAGCTATGACCTTTTTCTACAGTGTCACTTCATTAGTTCTTAACATCTCAGAGTCATAACCCAGGGGCAGAATCATGAGCCTTCCAAAGTATTGGGGATGGAGTGGGTTAGAATGACTTCCACTTTCCCCTAAGTAACTTCATAATTGAAACTCTAGAGCAGTGGTTCTCAACCTTCTGGCCTTTTAAATACAGTTCCTCATGTTGTGACCCAACCATAAAATTATTTTCGTTGCTACTTCATAACTGTAATGTTGCTACTGTTATGAATCGTAATGTAAATATCTGATATGCAGGATGGTCTTAGGCGACCCCGTGAAAGGGTCGTTCAACCGCCAAAGGGGTCATGACCCACAGGTTGAGAACCGCTGCTCTAGAGACAGGTAGACGGAGATCCAAATATTATCTTTAGTGCTGATACAACCGAAGGAGAATGAGGCTTACTGTGAGGGTCAGACGAACATACTTAGATAGCCCCTGAGAATTAAAACAACTCACGATTTACAGTCAGTGCTTGGGATGCAGATTTTCTCCTGCAGGGATAGAGCCTTTACATGAAAAACTGACACTGTGCCCTAAAAGAATGGCACTTTCTCTATCTGCAGTCAGGTCCCAGAGAGCAGAGGGCCATAGTGGCCCATTTCTTTCATTTACCAATAGGTTTTCCTCTCCCCCCGGGGAGGGCAGAGATGGGCTTGAGGTTTTGTTCCTCATGCAGAACTTGTCTCCCCTTCCTTCAAAGCCTGGTGTCCCTGATCCATGATGACCCTGAACTCTGCTTCTCTCCCACTCTGGCAAGACAGAGCAGCAGAGGAAGCCAGACCAGGCAGATTGCCTGGCTGCTCACATAGGAGCTTGAACTATTTTAATTTATGACATGCTATGGTCAGATTGGGGTTTCAGAAGGTTCACTTTTGTGACAATGTGGAGAGTGGCATGTGGCTAAGTGTCAGACCTATTTTTGATAAAACAGATTGGAGACTGTGGCTTTAGGTCAGCAATCATTAGGGCTTTCATGAACATCAAACCAGCAGGCCTTCCCTGGAAGCATATCAGGTGGGGGAGCTGAGGAAGCGCTCTCTGGGTGAGCAGACATCTGAAAGAAAGAGTGCCCAGAGCCAGTTGGAAATATGGCTGACACTTTGCTTCCATTTCTCTCTCTTTTTTTTTTGTCTCTTATTTATCAGTTGGTTCAGAACTCTGGAGGAGAGCGTATTGGTTTGCTAGGGCTGTTGTAACAAAGCATCACAGACTGGGTGGCTCACACAACACAAATTTATTTCCTTACACTTTGGAGGCTAGAAATCCAGATCAAGGTATCATCAGGACTGGTTTCTTAGAGGCCTCTCTCCTTGGCTTGTGGAGGGCCGTCTTCTCCCCCTGCCTTTACATGGTCTTCCCTCTGTAGCTGCCTGTGTCCAAATTTCCTCTTCTTATAAGGATACCAGTGATATTGGATTAGGTCCTACTGCCTAATTTTAATTACTCAAACCATCAAAAGCTCTATCTCCAAATACATTGTGAAGTATTGAGGGTTAGGGCTTCAACATATGATGTTTTTGGGTGGAGGTCGGGGGTCAGGCATCACAATTCAACTTGTAACAGAGCGAATGGTACTTACTGATCCTCTAAAACTCCATCAACAGCCCCTGTCCTGTCTTCCTTCTTAAATTCATTCTCATACACTATTTTGAGACAGATTTTTTCCCCCTCACTCTCTTTATTTCAATGCCAAGAGCCAAGAAAATTTTAATCAGGGCACTGTTTAGTTTCGTTGGAGAAAAAGCAGGGCAGTGACACTCAAAGGCTGGATCCCAGTAGGGGCAGGGCTGCTAGGCTATGCATCACCCGGATCTGGAGAGGTTTTAGACAGGCCTGGTGAGAATCTGACCCCCTGACAGTCAAGATGTCTGTAAGTCTTCCTTCAGAAACAGTGGGGAGCAATGAGGTCATCATTTCTCCAATCCTACGGAATGTGGGATTTGCCAAAATATCCAAGGTCAACACTGTGTGTATATTTAGGTTCACAACTAACTATAAGGCCATAATCCAGGCTTATGTTTCTTCACTAATTTTGTTGTCTGATATTTTACCCACCAAGTTTGAGCTTGAATGGTTTTCCCAAGGAAATGATGCATCTGGAATGATGGCTGATTTTAGGGAATTCTGTTTCTATCCAACCCGACTGAAGACTGTCATTCAAAGCTTTGTTTCTGGGACATAAAACCTTTAGTATCTCCAACAGTGAAAGGAAGAACTGACAGATCTGAGGCAATGAACTACTTTTCTTGATCAGTGTGATGATATTAGGATGCTTAACTTGGATATATTGATTTGTCTTTGAGAGTGCTTTGTGCCACATAAATCTCAGAGAAATATCTGTAAGGAGCTGCCCCAGAAGGCCACTGCTTCCCTCTCCAGCATAGAGCAGCAAAGCCTGGGAGTCATTTGTCAAAGTTTCCAACAGAATGGTCCATTTATGAACTGACACTGCATGGTTTCCTCTTCTGACATTCATGGGATTTTTAAACAAAGATGCATTTTATGATTAACCTCGGCAGATAGAAGCAAAGATATTTTGTCTCTTTTGACGTACTTCAGCTACCTGAATTTTAAAAAAATCACCTTCAAGGAGAATCATATTTATTCTACCTCAAAAATTCAGTTTACATGCACCATTGTTCAGAGCAATTTCTTCCCCCCTACGTCTAATAGCCAAATGACCACATTTGTTTTGAAGATGTGGTCATGCTTTGGGAGATTTGGCCACCAATGGAAAAGAACAGTTTGGAGAGCGTGTTTTTACCCACTGCCTTAGTTCATGGAAATCAGGTCTTAAAAATGATAGATGAATTTTACAATATTGATGAAAAGTTTCATCCTTGTTCTGTATTTTGTAACAGATAACCCTGGTTTTCTCATTTTTAAGAGCTATAGTGAAAAGAGAATCTTTTCTCTCTTTTGAATTGACTGACCTTGAGCAAATTATTGAATTGAAACTTAAATGTTTTCTTCTGTGAAAGGAGTATGTGATGTTCATGTTACTAAGTAGGCAGTGTTAGAGGAAAGGGGGAGGTGGCTTAGCACATTGTTTATTTGGGAGCATGGGTTTGGAGCCAGTTGCTTGGTAAATCTGTCATTTGCTGGTTGGGTGATGCTGAGTGTGTGACTTAATCCCCTGATTCTCAGTTTCCTTTTCTGTGAAGGAGACATAAGACATAATACTCCTTTCTCAAGAAATTGTTTGAAAAGGAAATGAAATAATTTACAACATAGTGTCTAGCATATCATAAATGTGATATCATGATGATGATCTCATCATGATGAAAATAACAAATAACCATTAACTATTTAATTATTTTACCTCCTTTAATATACTAAGACTCAGACAAAAAAAAGGGAAGGTGAAATCCAGAAAATTCAAACTCTGTCCTGGGCAAAATGGATTGAAATCAGACTCATGTAATTTGAAATATATCTTTTGAATATTCATATTCATATCTACACATACATATATACATACAGATACATATATAGATACTTATATAGAAACTAGAGGCCCAATGCACGAAATTTGTGCACAAGTAGGGTCCCTAGTGGCTGCCGGCCAGGGGCACCTCCCTTCCCCCAGCCACCTGCCGCCACCACTGGCTCCAACCCCTGGTCGAACTCCTGGTCGAACTCCCAGTGGAGGGGACAATTTGCATATTAGGCTTTTATTATATAGGATATAAAATATATTTATACTCAGTTGAAGTTTCATGGAAGTTTTTAGTAACATCTTGAAATGTATTTACCAAGATTTTATAGCTATGCTTCCATTTCTAATGCAAAACTATTTTCTAAATAAAAATTTATTTAGTCACAAGTACAAAATTGGAATAAGATTTAATAATCTCCCTTAGCAACTTATTTTAAGATTTAAACTGTCCTTTCATGACTGCATTAACTCTTAAATCCTTCCTATAATATCTTCATGTTTAGGCTTCAGTGGAGAGAGAGGCTCACCATTCTCGCATTTATTTAAAAGTATTTCTGGATTTAAAAATATTAAGAGCCTCTGCTTAGAGTTAAAGATAATTGTATTAAGCTCCACTCTCTAACATTGACTGAAAGCAACACAGATTCTAACAAAAGAAACCATTTTTAATGAAGCCCAGAGGCAGACACAACCCCAAACTATGAAGAATTGCTTCTAAATATAGAGACATTTGGCCCCAATTCCAGGAGGATGCCCGAAGGAGATTCAGACTCCACAATCTACGCACGCACTGCAGCGTCTTCCAGTAGTGGGTGAGCAGCTCGGGAGGGCTTCACCGGCTATCCCTTCCTGGAAACCATTCATTCCACATCCCACACTGAGGAACTGCAGACCAGATGGTATTGGAAGGAGAAAAACCCAGTAACTTTGTGGGAAACATCCTGGAGCCATGTAATGGGAATATAATAATACCACTAACAACAATATCAATAATAACACTGGCCGATATCTATTGAGTGCTTACTATGTGCTTGACGCTGTTTTAAATGGTCTACATGTACCTACCCAGCTAATCCTCAGAGCAACCCTATGATGAGGGTACTATTATTATCCCAATCTTTTAAAAAAATATGTATTTCTTTATTGATTTCAGAGAGGAAGGGAGAAGGAGAGAGAGATAGAAATATCAGTGATGAGGGAGAATCATTGATCGGCTGCCTCCTGAACGCTCCCTACTGGGGATCAAGCCCGCAACCCAGGCATGTCACTTTGCTGGAATCAAACCTGGGACCCTTCAGGCCGCAGGCTGATGCTCCATCCACTGAGCCAATCCCAATCTTTCTGCTCAGTTGTAAACCCTGTACTCTTAACCTCCATGCCCGCCTGTGCCTTTATGGTGTGCACGGAGTCAGCTTTGATGAGGGGCTCAGTGTCAGTTGAGGAGAGTGAAGATACACGGCCAGTCACTCCACTGAGCCTGTGGGGCTTCACCGCGAGCCACCGAAACTTCTGCTCAGGTCCAGAAGGAATGTGGGCCACTGCAAAGGCCCTGCCGAGCTGGTAAGGAAGTTGTCTGAAACGACTTGCTGGAACTTGGCTCCTGCGAACTTGGCTCTCTCCCCTTTCCTTCCTCCTGTGACTCCTGAGCAGAAAGCGGAACAAGATGGAGCTGCCCTCATTGAAAAATGAGCCACAATTAGAAAGAAACTAGCAGAGACTAATGTCTAAATATTTAAAAGATAGAAAAAACAGGTGGTGTGAGTGGAGGGAAAAAAAAGCAATAAAAAAGGCAAATGGATAATACATGTCAGAAGATGAATTAAATCGCAAAGTGAATAAAATTTCAAACACGTTTCCACCCAGATAAGAACAGAATTTATGGGAGCTCCATAATAGTTTAAAGGTTAAGAAGAAAAACTCACAGCCATCAAAGAAGATTCGAATCTGTGGGTTGAAGGCACATACCATGTCCTTATGTCATAGGACAGTTACAGTGGTAAAGCTGCTGGACATAAAGAATCCAGAACCTCCTATGGACCCAGCAGTTACAACGGTACCTCTTGCACAGTAGACATTCAACTAATATGAATAAACCAAGCCAGAAAATAAAGCAATTCAGCTATATCAGGGGAAAACCAAGTTGGCATTAAATTTCACAGCAACTGTACTAAAAAAGGTTGAGGCAATTACTCCAAAATCTTCAGGGAAAGAAAGTGTGTTCTGAGATCTTTATATTCAGTTATGTCATTCAAGTATATAGAAAACAAACATTATTTTGACACACAAAAGAACTCAGGAAATATAATACTCTTCAGCTTTCGTTGGCAAAAATATATACTTGATTATGAAATCTAGCCCAGAGGTAAGAGATAAATAAAAATAAAGAGTTCAGGCATAGAAAACTGAGAATACTGATGTGAGGACTGAGACCATTTAAATATAGCAGTGAGACTAAACTCCAGGGAAGGAAGGCATTAGAAGAGAATGCAAAGGTTATAAATTGTAACAACATAGAAATGATGATCTTAGTACAATAATCAGGAGGTCAGAAGGAAGTAGAGATGGGAGGACGTGTTCATCTCATTTCCTCTTCTTTCATTATAGAGCTTAAGAGATTCTAACACATGCGGATAATTTGAATTATGAAGGTTTAAGTGTATTATTTTAAAGCATAAAGATAACAGCAGAATAATTTGAAGTAGCAATTTAACCAACCAAATCTGTATGAGGAGGGGTATGTAAATTTGGGAGGAGAGGTTTATATGATAATTTCCTCATCTTCCTCAGTGGAAGTTTGTATATATAGTTTTTTGTGACGTCAGAACTCTACTGTAGGCACAAGCCTTGGAGTCTTTTTTTTTCTGACATTCTCTTTGGAGACCCTTTGACTTCTCCATTTGACTCTCTGATTCTGGGTTTTTATTCAACTCACTGATCTTAAAATTCTTCTTGACATGATCTTAAAGGAGAATCACTTCTTTTAGTTCTATTCTTGTAAGATGTGTAGGCAGGTTTTTAAAATGGCTCTCATGACCTTTGTCCCCTTATACTGCTCTCACGATTATGCGACGTCAGATGGCAAAAGGGAGAATATCTGAACGTGCCTAATCACATGAGCCCTGTAAAAGCAGAATTTCTCTGGCTGGTGGCAGAAGAGAGATCCACGGCATGAGGATTCACGGCACCATGGGTAGCTTTGAAGATGGGAGGGGCCACATGCCAAGGAATGCAGGTGGTCTCTAGAAGCTGACAGTAGCCTTTGGCTGACAGCCAGCAAGTAATCAGGACTTCAGTCCTTCAGCTGCAAGGAACTGGATTCTGCCAACAGCCTGAATGAATGTGTAAGCAGAGCCTCCACATAAGAGCTCAACCCAGCTGACACCTGATTTCAGTCTCAGGAGACCCTGAGCAGAGAGAATGTAGACATACCATGCCAGACTTCTGACCTACGGAGCTAATGTGTGGTGTTGTTTTAATTCACCCAGGCTGTAGTAATTTTTACACCACAATGGAAAACTAATGCATAGACATTGCTCAGTAGCTTAATTTTCCAGAGAAATATCTGATATAAATTCTGGCTGGGAAGAGGCCAGGGACTACTACAGCACTTTTGCAAACAGTGGCTAAACCAAAATATAACATTAACTCTTTACTCCACATCCGCTAATCATCCTTGTAGTCACAGAAAGAGCTGGTATCCACCGTGGCCTCTACTTTCCCCTCTCCCTTATCCTCTCATTCTGTTACATGGCCATCCAAACTCTCTCTCTTATTTTTTCTCCTTGAATTGTCTGATTTAGAAAACTCCGTTACTTCTTGATTACATTAGTGTAATAGCCTCCTAACTCAGGGCTTTACTCAATACCCTACATTGCTCTTGTTTTGAAGTTTCTGAATCTCTAATTTGATTATGTCACTCTTTTGTTTCAACTCCTTCAAGTACATCCTCTAGACCTCAGCAGAAAATTAAAACGCCTTGGCATAGTTTTTCCAGCTTGAAGTTCTCCCACACTTATCATTGGCTCGTCATACTGAATTACTTGTCTTTGCTACAATGAAGCATATTTTTTCATCACTCTGTGCTCGGAAGACTACTGCCAATTCAGTCTGGAAAATTGCTATTCATCCTTAAAACTCAGTTCAAACATCTTGCCTCCCAGAAAGTGTTTTATGAGTTAGATACAGACACTTCTCCCACATGGTCCTCTTCATACTTAGATAGTTGGGTGCCTTAATAGGGGCTTTCTTCCCTTCATCACTGACAGACCACTTTCCCAACAACACAGACTGTAGATTTAGTCTGATGCAGATATTCAGGTTCAAATGCATAACTCAATATTTGTCACTGTATTAGTTGTTTGACCAGCTATGGAGCAGAGATGGAGCAATTTGCATAGGAAACTCAGAGTTGTCTGGGAAAGACGGTTAATCACTCCTCTATCTCTTCTCACTGAAATTTGAGTTTTTGGAGGACTTGGAATTTACAGGCTTGACCCGATGAATGTAATGGGAGGGAAGAACAACAGGCTTTTGATATAATGCTGGTTTGAGTCAGAGAGAGGTGTGAAAGTCTATTAGGTGCTGCTGAAATGGCCATGAATTGGTTAATCTTGGGTCTGCTCTTGCCCTGGGACGTGGGAATTTGGGAATGGAAAGGCCTGGTAACTCAGGCCTAGAACAGCATGGCCTGCGCTCATGTGGGACCTGATTGTTTCTCCAACCAGCTAATAAACATTTTACAGTCATTCATTTTTTTCCTATTTCTAGTGAGTATCTGACAAAATAGATAATTCCATAACATTAAACCAATCTTTAAAAATTCAGGGTTTTATGGGTGAACCTTGAGAACATTATGCTAAGTGAAATAAGTCAGACAGAAAAAGCTAAGAACCATTTGCTTTCACTCATATGTGGGATATAAAACTGAACCTTATGAACACAAACAGCAGTGTGCCGGCAGGTGGGCAGAGAAGGGGGTCCTAATATGAGGTGACAGAAGAAGACTTGAGTTTGGGTGGTGCACACATGGTGCTATATACAAGCTTTGTAGCTTAGAAATCCACACATGAAACCTACATGTTCATATTGACCAATGTCACCCCAATAAAATTTAATTTAAAAGATTCAGGGTCTTATATACTGTATTTCTGTTCATATGTTTTTATCATACTTGGTTTTACAGATATAATGTGCATTCTCAAAGGATGATGAACTCTGATAATTAAATATGCTCCTTAATTACAAGTTATTTTGATACTTGAGAAAAATATTTGATACAGATCTGTTGGTAACGTAATTCTGTCTAATCAAATGAATACTCTGAAAGTTATAATAAAACACTGCTTTATCAACACATGTAAGGTATATTGTTTCCCTCCAAATTTGAAAATTATAAAAAAAATAGTCTTTCTCCATAGGAAATATATAAATAAGAAGTACATATTAAAAAAGCACATTATCAGCCTGGCTGGAGTGGCTCAGTTGATTGAGCATCCTCTGTGCACCAAAGAGTTGCTGGTTTGAATCCCGGCCAGAGCACATGCCTAGGTTGAGGATTCGGTCCCTGGTCAAGGTTTGTACAGAAGGCAACTTATCTATGTTTCTTTCCCACATAGATGTTTCTTTCTCTCTCTCTCTCTCTCTCTCTCTCTCTCTCCCTCTCTCCCTCTCTCCCTCTTTCCCTTCCTGTCTCTAAGCATGTCCTCGGGTGAGGATTTAAAAAAACACAAATAATCCCCAAACAAACAAAAAGCACATGTCAAATAATTATGCATATTTAGCTATATCAAATATTATTTTACACCAATAAAATACTTGAATATTTATTTTTCGTAATTTTTATTTTTTACTCATTTTATGAATTAATAATTCATATGATAAAGGAAGGACACTAGTAATTTGAACTATTATTCTAGTTTTAAATTTTTACTACAAATGGGAAGAACACCTTTATTTTTTCAAAAGTTCCCAAGTGGATAGAAAAAGACAATAAATATCTAAGTCATTATTTTTTCTTTGAAAATTTTTAAAAATATTTTCTTGATTTTGGAGAGAGAGGGGAAGAGAGAGAGAGAGAGAGAGAGAGAGAGAGAGAGAGAGAGAAACATTGATGTGAGAGAGCAACATTGATCCACTGCCTCCTGCACATCCTGACTGGGGATTGATCCTGCCACCCAGGCATATGGACTTCACTGGACATCTAACCTCCTGGTGCATGGGATGAAGCCCAACCAACTGAGCCACTGGGGCCGGGCTATACAACCATTTTTAACGAACAATGCTGAGCCATCCTCAGCCTGAAAATAGTTAACAGCTCTTCCAGGATAAATAACAGTTCCATTCTCTTTTTATCTCTAACATGGCTTTGCAAAGAACTTTGTATGGAATAGGTGCATGACAAATGCTTTTAGAAACAATTAAGTAATGGATGCAGAAACAAAGAGAAGTTAGTACACAGAGAAGTTAAGACTGTGCTGAAAGCAAAACCCACATTAAATGTCTTGAATGGTTGGGATATTGAGAGCAAACTTAAAAACATAGTTTTTATATGTAAAAAGTTATCCATTTCATTAACCTTCATTTGGAAAATCATTTTTTTAAAAAATTTAAACCAGTGATTTAAAATTTTGTCCTGGCCTGAAGTTTCTGGTGCTATGCCTCAATTATCTCTCCTTGTCATAACCCCCCTCCCAACCCCAAACAATGGACCAATAGATATAAGTAGCCAAATTCAGAAAACAATGTGTTCTTTCTTTCTTTCTTTTTTTTTTTTACAAAGAGCCACAAATTCAGAAAGCAATCTTAATCCAAAATCTTTTAAAAAAATAACCTAACTTTTGAAATTAAAATACATATTTTCCAAGCTGCTGGATGAAACTTTCCTCATCAGTTTTGATTGTGCAGCATTTCCCATGGTCCGCACTCTTCTCCTGAACGTTGTGCTTGTTCAGCACCATTCTCCTCTCCATTATCATGTATTCAGGAGAGATGAGCATTGCCTTTCAGTGTGTATATAACACTTGTCCCTCAGGTATTCAGGCTCTTTTCTCCTGATTAAGAAGCTCAGCTGCAATATTCAACACTTAAAAAAAAATTAATGTCTTTTCCTGAGTCACCATCTAATATTGTACCTGGGGATTTCAAGGTCAATGTGTGTGATAGCTCAACACTGAGCATCTTAACTATGTGGGATCATAGCAAACATGAAAAAGGATGCTTTATGTACTTGCTATCTGAAAGTGAATGTGAAAGCATGTAAAATTTAAGATACAAAAAGCTTAGGAAAATATTACAATTGATTACTCTTAGACACAGCTTGACATTCCTGAAGAATAAATATTAAAGAGTAACTCTTCTTCAAAGATATGAAAATTCACTCATTCAGGTATTCAATAAATATTCATTGGGAACCTACTGGGTACATAACGCAGCTGGTACACTGATGGGTAGCAAAGATGTATATCATATCATGTTGTCCATTTCCTAGAGGACTTGACCAACAAAGCAGAAAGAAAGAGGCTGATTATTGTAAATGATGTTGAAAATTAATCTTTACGTACAGTAACATGACCAGGAAAACCTTTAACAACCTTATCCCCCAAAGATACATTATATATTACTCACCAATAGCCAAGGATAATTTAAAAAAGACTCTTCAGTGGAGGAAGTGGACCTAGACTGTATTTGATTGAGGACAGATATCAGCCTGACTTGATTATAAAGGGCATGTTTTCTGAGATAATTACACAAATTTAAAGCAAAAGGTGTCAGTACAATTCAACATTGTGATCCCATGAATAGAGGGGGGATTTTGTATATATGGAGCTACTCATTCTCTAAGGACATAATGAATAGCCCTTGAAACTAAGGGAACTAGAATAATCCAATTGGTTACGGAAGAAAATCATTTAAAAGCTTTTTTCTATGAAGACATGATCTTTCAGGTTGTGAGCTAGATTGTCAAGAGACTGAAATTTTAACACTGCTGAATTATGTCAAGGAATTGTTCTGTAAAGTACAGTATTACTATTTTCCCTAAATTTTCTATGTAGCTTACAAGTTTGATGGAAAGGTGCATGGCTTTATATCACATCATATCTTTTAGTATTTGAAAAAAAAAGATGATTCAAACTTTCATCACAGGCTAGAGATTGGAGCTACTACAAGTTCATGGTCTTGAACATCAGCTTGGACCTTAATGTTACCTGGAGGATGCCTGGCAGGCGTGGCTCAGCGGTTGAGCATTGATCCAGGAACCAAAATGTCACCGGTCAGGGCACATGCCTGGGTTTCGGGCTTGATCCCCAGTAGGTGACATACAGGAGGCAGCTGATGGATGATGTATTTCTATCTCTCTATCCCTCTCCCTTCCTCTCTCTCTCAATAAAAATGTATTTTAAAAAAATGCTATCTGGAGGAGACTGGAGAAATCCTCTTGGTTGAAACTTACTGACTAAAGACAAAAGATATACAAATGCCAACATTTGGGTGCTCCCACGAAACTATTAGTTTCCTTCACCCTATGCTGAGGCCCATTAGCTGACCAAAGAGCTTCTAATTAGCTTTTCAGGACCTCACCATTAACTATGAACAGACAGCTTATGATCACTAGACAATTGAGGAAGACTTCTAATGTGGCAACAAAGACCAAAGCAAACAGAGAAAATAAATTCAGAAAAAATAGAAGTAAGCATTGGGGAGCGGTAGAAAATATTTTTAAAAATTATCTATGACATCAGAGAGATGGAGAGTTTCTATAGTGATATTGAAAAAAAAGAAGAGAAAAGTTACAAAAATTACTTTACACAGTAGAGAGGAATTTAAGAATCACATCAGGAAATCTGTGGCTGAATTATGACGGGTATACAGGAAACTAAGCAAATAAAAAACAACAACACACACACACCAGGCAATTATTCATTTCAGGAAAAAACAGAGTTGAACAAGAAAGGAAACAAAATTATATACATTATGAGGCTCAACTACGAGCAATATTTACATAAGGTAATAATGTAAACTCAATTAATAATTATGCTATAACTATATTGGAAGAACAAGGGAGAAATGAGTGTGTGTGTGTGTGTGTGTGTGTGTGTGTGTTGGTGTTGCAGTAAATCCTTACTCTCCATATTGGGAAGCCAGTAGATAATATTCAAAGCTGTAAACTCAAGGAATAGTAGTATTCAGTTGAACCATCTGCAATTCTTGATATTAACCACTTTTTACCTACAAAAATGGCAATTTCTTATGATTCAACCTAATATAAGTATTATTTACAAATATGGAAGAACTATCTGGAAGAGTTAAAGAGTGAGTGAATGAGGTTGGAGTGGAAAGTTTTTGCTATAAGCTTTATAGAACTATTTGGTATCTATCTATCTATCTATCTATCTATCTATCTATCTAATCTATATATATAAAGAGCCAGGGTCCGTAACATCCAAAATGACAAATGACCGAAGGCTCAATTGACTGGAAGTCGATATTTCCAAATTACTGCTGCTGCTGCAGGTGCCCAGACCCAGAACTGACTGCCAAGGGGGCTACAAATCAGTCCCAAAGAGAGACCTGCAGAGAGAAGCAGGGTCTGATCCTCCATGGCAACTGTTGCCTCTCTCTTTTGCTCTGGGCGTGGCCAGTAGCCACGCCTCTCTTTCTTTCTGGCCTCTGCTGGGGCTGCTGATCAGCCCCGCCTCTCTGATCAGGCCCGTTGATAGGCCCGGAGATGCTGACTGGCATAGAAACCGACCAATCAGAACCAAGTCTGGGTGAAGTGTGAGGAGCCAGTGGCTGCCTAGGAGGCAGAGCTTTTGATGCTGACTGGCATAGAAACCAACAAATCAGAACCTAATCTGGGTGAACTGTGAAGGCAGGACCTAAAGGGGGGACTGAGGAGGGGTTTTAAGGGCAACAGCTGTTTGGTATAAGGTGTAAGAAAGCAGTTCAATTTTTTAATGACCGGTTTGGCAGTATAGTGCATATGGCTGGCTATCAGTCCAGATATAGGGGTTATGTATTTTTGTCTGTCAAGAGCATCTCTTCCAGATGAAAAAGGCTCCCCCCTGCCCCATTTAAGCAATCCTATCCTATATAATCTATCTATACTACTAAAAGGGCAATATGCTAATTAGACCAGGTCAAATGGCCAACTTCCAGACGTTTGATTTCCTTCTGGACAAAGCCATGGTAGTGGCCGAAACTGGTTTGGCTCAGTGGATAGAGCGTTGGCCTTCGGACTGAAGGGTCCCAGGTTCGATTCCAGTCAAGGGCATGTACCTGGGTTGCGGGCACATCCCCAGTGGGAGATGTGCAGGAGGCAGCAGATCGATGTTTCTCTCTCATCGATGTTTCTAACTCTCTATCTCTCTCCCTTCCTCTCTGTAAAAATTCAATAAAATATATTTTAAAAAAAATTAAAAAAAAAAAGCCATGGTAGTGGGGGCTGAGGCCATTAGGGGCAATCAGGCCGGCAGGGGAGAGCAGTTGGGGGCGAGATCAGGTCAGCAGGGGAGGGCAGTTAGAGGCAATCAGGCAGGTAGAGGCAGTTAGGGGCGATCAGGCCAGCAGGGGAGAGCAGTTGGGGGGTGAGATCAGGCCACCAGGGGAGGGCCATTGGGGGTGAGATCAGGCCTGCAGGGGAGGGCAGTTGGGGGTGATCAGGCCAACAGGGGAGGGCCGTTGGGGGCAACCAGGCCAGCAGGGAAGGGCAGTTGGGGGCGAGATCAGGCTGGCAGGGGAGGGCAGTTGGGGGCAACCAGGCTGACAGGGGAGGGCAGTTAGGGGTGATCAGGCAGGCAGACAGAAGCAGTTAGGGGCTATCAGGCAGGCAGGCAGAGAAGTTAGGGGCAATCAGGCAGTCAGGCAAAGGCAGTTAGGGATGATCAGGCAGGCAGGCATGTGTGCGGTTAGGAGTCAGCGGTCCCAGATTGTGAGGGGGATGTCTGACCGCTGGTCGGACATTCCCTAAGGGGTCCCTGATTGGAGAGGGTGCAGGCCAGTCTTAGGGACCCCCCACCCGTGCATAAATTTTGTGTACCGGGCCACTAGTCTATAATAATAAAAGTGTAATATGCTAATTAGACAGGAAGTCCTTCCAGACGACCTTCCAGACAAAGCCAGGGCTGTAAGGGAAGCCCAGGTCCTGGGTGCCAGAGGGAAGCCAGTGCCGGCAGCTGGGGGAAGGAAGGCCTACTCTTGCACGAATTTTGTGCATTGGGCCTCTAGTTTTAGTTAATATGCATATATTAATTTAATAAAAATTAAATTAATAAAAGAATGAATAAGTGGCTAATTTTCAAATTACCTATGTGAAAAGAGCCAACTTTACTTCAGGGATGATTAGTAGCAGTAATTGATCTGATTGTGCTCACCTTTTCTCCTTTAAGGATTTCTACCTTTTTAAAAACATGACTTTTAGGAGAACTTTCCCTGAAAAGACAAAAATAGTCTGTTCTAATAGCTCATTTGGAACTCTAATTGGAAATTCGGTTGTGTCTTCTTCCAATTAAGCTAATTAAAGTGGAACTCTGATTGGGCCCTGGGAGAGGAGGAGTTCCCTAGCTGAGACTCATAGAATAACAGCTGACTTTAAAAAGAGAAAAATAGAAGCAAATGCTTAGGAAGCCTGGTGAATCAACTCTAGAGAGATTTTAATGATTTACTTATTGACTGACACATGCAGGGAAAGTAGCCAGAAAAGTTTTGAAAAACAGGTGGGAGAGTGGAGAGCTTCACCTGAGGTTTTAAATTAATGTGTATGAACCACTCCTGGTACCTTAATTGGAAACTTCTATTCCTTTCTAGGGAGAGCACCCGTTTTAATCCCCTTATCATTGGATAGGCAAGCCCATGCTTTGAATACAACAGGTAAAGGACGGTGGGAAAACGTGTGAAAATATTAGAACTTTCATCTCTCCTGGTCTCTTCCAGAGCCTTCCTTGCTGACCTGACTGACCTCTCCACAGCTCCGTGAGCATGCCTTTGTCTGGTTACCTCAATAACTTCACTTCTATCTCAAATTCTGGTGTGCATACAAATCACAAGGAAATCTTCCATAAATGCAGATTCCCAAACCCTGCCCTTATTTTCTTTGTAATGTCTTTGAATTCATTATGCACAACACACATCAGTACCTATTTGCTCTCAGATGATCTACAGGTGAAAAAAGCCAAAATAAAAAAAAGGAGAGTTTCAGATTATGTTTTCCCCTGAAAATGGTGGCAGAGTAAGGGGAAGCTTACTCAGGACCGAACTGGAATTACAGCTAAAATATAGGAAAACCACCCTGAATAAGCAACTGAAAACTGACTGGAGAGAACCCTGATAGCCAAGGACGGAAAGTGGGGACCGCATAGAGACTGGCAGGAAGTGCGGAGGCGTGAGAGGGCGGGCCAGGCTCCCTCAGCAGCTGAAGCTCCGGAAAGATATCTCAGATGTGGGGGTTCCCACTGAGGACTCCGGGGTCTAAACCCCTAGCTGGACTCCCCAGCCCAGAGCACCAGAAAAGGAGGGCTTCAAAATACAGAAGGAAAATTGCAAAATTAAAATCAACAAGAGTCTAAGGGCTCATATTACGATGTAATGTAAACCAGCAAACTGCAACTTGACTCACGGCTATAAGGTAAAGTGTGGGTATATTTTCATGGTTTAATATACTGAAGGTGGAGCCTCCAACTTTGGAATGCTACAGCCCTGATTGTTTCTGGGATCCAGGGATTTGCATTTTAGAGAAACATCTAGGAACTTTGTTGTGGGTTCTAACACTCTTCTGAGGCCCAGCTCAAGTCTCAATGCCCAAATCAACCTGCCCCTCACCTTTCTGATTTGAGAGCTATCCTTTGAATCTTGATGTCATTTTTACTAAATTCCAGTTAGGTAGATATATTTCTTTGGATCCAAAGGGACCTAAACAGTCTAGAATTCATATGTTTTTTGTTTTCAATACAACTTAATTGTTAAATATATATTCAATTTGATTTAATTTTTGTAACTTTGCAAGATTTTTCATATAAATGTATTCACAAATTAGAAAACACTTTGTCACAATCCTCTTGATTTACGATAAAGACAACTGTATTTTATGCATAAAATAGGAAAGTTCTCAACACATAAGAGAGGTTCAAAGGTCGAAGACTGGCTCAACCTTAGTATATTTATTTTATATGTTTTCATACTATAAATGAGCACTTGTATAATGCTTGATGTAGTAAAGCATAAGAAGACTGTTATAAATTAGCATTACATTGGAAATAGTGACATTCTGAGGTAACTTTCAGCTCTTTCTGAATCTCTGTGAAAGCCATAAGTCAGGAATGAAGCAGGTGTCTCTCCTAAGCTTTTGATCCTGACACTCTGAGGATGAGACATAATGACAATAACATAAAATATTTCAGATCAATAACCTTCAGCCTCCCCATTTTGTAATGGCTGAAAGGATGGACAGGGAAGGTGAAAAGAATTATTGTGTTTTCTTCCGGAATCCATCTGCTCTTCTGGCTCCCTCAGCAGCTCAGCTGTAAGCTCAGACATGCCTCATCTTCCTTCAAACCCTAACTCTTTATGTTACCTCAGCCCCTGAGAACCGAGCTGGAATATCAGTGAAAGGTTGTAGAAGGAAACCCTAAATGACTAATGTTGAGTTTCTGTTGCTCATAGGAATCAGGGTTTAGAACAGAAATTATGTTAAGTTATAGAAAAATACAGAAAATACATTAGTTTATTAACAAAGATTTGTAGCTACTGCTCTGCCATACCACCTAACTGGACAGTAGGGTTTTCCAGGGATGATATAGACACCATGTCATTGGGGCGGGCACCTGGATTCATTGGGAGCTCATGGCCAGAGCAGGTCTCCCTTTCTCCTCCTCCTTTAACCACGGAGTCTAAATTGCCTGAAGAGCAACAGGAAGTTCTAATTCCCTTCCTTTCTCTCTCCACCCTACAAAGGGCTTACCACAGATTGATATTTGAAATATCAATATTGTCAATATTATTACATAATTGATTAGAGCTTTTGCGGTTTTAGGTGGAGTTTCATATTTCTTGGGAATAATTTTCCTTGTGACACTGTTCCAATTTTATAATAGGAATCAGTTGGGTAATTAGGGTTAATGGGCAGAATTTTGCTTTTCAGATTCTTTTTTTTTTTTTAAATTCATGGAGCATTTGGTCTAATCTTATAGAGAGGAATATCTTAGCGCCTGCAGCCATCAGCAGAGTCAAACCTCATCTGAATTTGTATAAAGGAAAAAAGAATCCTTTTCCCCCTTCTAATATTTCTCTCAAACAGATGAGATAGGATGGTGCATACACTGGGGGAAATGTGGGGATCAGTGGCAAGACTGAGTTAGAAGAAGTGAGTTTAACTCTAATTCCTGTGATGGGATCTAAGGACAAATGACCTCACTTTGTGAGATGGGAGTGCTGCAGCCTATTGCATGGGGCTTCTGTGAGAATTGTATGAAGTTGTAGATATGATGGTTATTTCAAAAGTGCTGTGTAAAAGTAAGGCATTATTATCAGGTGGCCAAGCAAAATTAAAAGCTTTAATAAAACCCATCCTTTACTCACTGCAAGGAGCCATTTTCTTACCAATGTGCAAACAAGACATATTTGCCATTGAAAGTGAAGTTTCTGAGACTAGATGGCTCAGGAAGCAATAAAGATGATCAAATATGTCAAGGGAGACATTTTAAAAAAGGGATAAGTATATTATAGCAGAAGTAGGAGACAATCTACTTCTTTTAAAGAGCCATATCTATTCATAGCATATTTGGAAAAGTATTGAATTCAGGAATATGAGACCTAGAAAAGTGATCTAAAGAGTCAGGGTGTCATTCAGTATAAAATGTTTAGTCAGGCAAACTAAGATTAATAACAGGAGATTAAATCATGGCCGTCCTTGAGGGAAGGATATGCACAGTGAAGGGTGCACGTCTGTGTATTCCTATCACCTTGATCCATGCCTTGCCCATAGTAGTTTCTCAAATGACTTTTGCAGAATGAATGTAAAGGCTCAGGAGTATACCTGAGAAGAGATACATCAGCCAAGCTGATATTATATCTGAATTGTTCAGAGATACGTGTTGGTTGTTTCTGATTTATGAAATAAAAGTGTGAGCTAATTACAATGGCAGACTGAGCCTTTTAACTTTCTTAATTATTCCAAATTTTTGACAATCTCAGGATCAGAATGCTTTCCCCAAATATCGGTGGTGAGTAGTCAACGACACTTAGAATGAAAGAAAACAGGTTTCACAGGAGAACTGAATCTCTTCTGTTTGGGGTGGCAAATAGGTCAGCATTATTCTGTTGTGATGGCTGCTGGGATTCTAAGGCTAGGGGATCTGTGAGTCAATTGATTAGCAATATCAGCCATGGGTGCTGGAGTCAGGGATGGCACACAAACACTTTCTCAAAGGGGTTTCCGATTTGAACGTTGAATTTGTAAATGACCTCCTACGTGCTCTTCTGATAACAGCCTCATGATTATTATGCGACGTGGCTTATTATGGTGACTAATATTGGGAGGAATTGGGAAAGGTATTGCAAGATTGACAGAGACTGAAACTATGCTCACCAGACACAATGTGTTTGTGTGTGAATATCTCCCAGCCCACCTCCAGTTAGTTTGGGCCACATGACTGAGTTCTGGCCAATGAGATGTGAGCAGAAGTGGTATAAACCATGTATGGGCCTGCCCCTTAGAAACATCCCATATGATCAGCCAGCAGCTCTCCTCTGCTGCCACAATAAACCTAGGGGCATTGTGCTCTGAATGCAAAGCTGCAAGGGGAGAAAGGCCCACAACCACCCTGAACTTCAAAGGATCGAGGCACAAGCTTCATGGAGATGCTAGATTTTGTACTGTTGCAGCAGTAGAGTGAATGACCGTAATACATACCAATAATTACTATGGGTAGTGGTTTGTTATCGTGATGGGAAATGTTTGCAGCAATCTGCTTCCTGAACTGCGCCTTTGAGACAGTGCATTGCACTGCCTGCCTATGTCACCATTAGGTCTTGGAGGTTTCCTAGATCCTGTGGGCTCTGCTTGCCCTGGGCTGGTGCAGAGCAGGGGGTGGGGTGGGACAGTGTACTTATCCTTCAGAAAGTGTATTTCTAACAGCATCCTTCCTTTCCATGGATTTCTGTACATGACCAAGTTAACTTTAAACCAAACAGCAGAAAACAAAAGTAAAAACAAAACAACATCAAAACCTAGCTGCTCACCCTAACTGGTTTGGCTCAATGGATAGAGCGTCGGCCTGTGGACTGAAAGGTCCCAGGTTCGATTCCAGTCAAGGGCATGTACCTTGGTTGCGGGCACATCCCCAGCAGGAGGTGTACAGGAGGCAGCTGATCGATGTTTCTTTCTCATTGATGTTTCTAACTCTCTATCCCTCTCTCTTCCTCTCTGTAAAAAATCAATAAAATATATTAACAACAACAACAACAAAAACCTAGCTGCTCTGGCATTGGTGAGCCTCTGTTTCTGGTGCTACATGATTTTCCAGGCTGAGACGCCTCCAGGGACCTCAGCTGAGATCAATGGCATTGCTTAAACATTCCTCTCTTTTCTGTCTTTCCCCAGCTATTCTTCTTGATTTCTTATCTTCCTTTATCTCAATTTTGCTAATTCCCAATCCTCCCATACAGCCCTCCACTGGGGCAGACATAGTTTCTCTAACCTATCCACACTGCCATCTGTACCTCTCTGAAGACACCTCCAGGCCACCTCCTGGAGGTTACTATAGTTATGTAATCACAATATTTACAGTACACTTATGGCGGCCCTTCCTCCTAGACCAGTGGTCGGCAAACTGCGGCCCCTTGAGTGTGGCTCTTCCACAAAATACCACGTGCTGGCGCGCACGTACAGTGCGATTGAAACTTCATGGCAACACTCAAGGGGCCGAAGAGCCACATGTGGCTCGCGAGCCGCAGTTTGCCGACCACT
Organism: Myotis yumanensis; assembly: GCF_028538775.1. Taxonomy (NCBI): domain Eukaryota; kingdom Metazoa; phylum Chordata; class Mammalia; order Chiroptera; family Vespertilionidae; genus Myotis; species Myotis yumanensis. The sequence continues at coordinate 24,192,245 of NW_027223755.1, read as the reverse complement.
GTCCTAGACCATGAGCTTTTGGAGAGGAGGGAAAATACAGCTATCTGGCTCCTGTGGAATATTCTACAGCACACAGCAAAGTGCCTACGCTGTATTGAACACATGAATGAATAAACGAAAATCTCCTTTGCAAAGCTATGCATTCTCCCAGTTTAAAAATTATGAAATAGCCTCTGTAGAAATAGGAGGCAGCTTAAAAAAGGCCAAGTGTGTAAAATATTATAGCTCTGAATATACAAAAACATTTTATTTACTCATAGTATCAGAATGCTGGATGGATTTTATTATTTCCCTCTGGTCTGGTTCTTGTTTTTCCTTTTCCTTTTTTTAAATCTGAGGTCCATAGACAATTGCTTTTATGGGAGTAAAATAAAGGATGGAGATTTGGGATTGACAAAAATATAGAACTGTTCCCCCCCTCCTTTTTTTTTTTTTTTTTTTTTTTTTTTAAATCTAAAGCAGTTACCATGAGGATAAACGAGTTTCTTCTCAATGCAGCAATTCCATAAATAATAGAGGAGTTTTTGTCCCACCAGTGAGAAGTTTGCAGGGCAGTGCCCACGATATATATATTTCTGGCTGGGAGAAGCTATGGTTTCATAAGCTAATTATTATATAACAAGTTGGCTTTCGTTAGCTATCTGGGAAGTTAAAACAGCCGGTTCAGAAAGATAAAGTGTGCACCCACGTGTACATTTTAAAAACTCTGATTACAAACAACAGTGAGAGAATGGAAAAAAAAAACAAGTTAGAAAAAAAACAGTTTATTAAGTAATATCATATAAATAACTTGTTACAAAAATTGATCTGCAAAAGGCATATTTACTCTTTGTGAGAAATCACTTTTTAAATTGCTTTCTTTGCAAATGTATATGTCTAAGAGAACAAAGGGAAATCAGAGAAGCCGTTTCAAGGAGCGTGTACTTGCCATTGGATTACAACAAGAGGCCCGGCCACAGTGAGCTGGAAGGTAGTGGTCTCACCCCTTCCTTCTGATACAGAAAACTTGCTCATGTAACCTGTGACGTCGGAACCTCTCCCTCACTAGGAATGTTGATGAGAGCTGAGCAGCGATTGTTTGCATCCGGTGTTCTCGCTGCCGAAGACACGAGCAATACTGAGAAAAATGATATGAACCGAGCACTCCAGCCAGTAAATCTTCAAGGGTGGCATCGGCTTCACTTTGTACTTGGGAGTGTTTTTAATTAAAAACAATCAATACCCGAAAGCTTTGATTTTTCTGGGTTGAAAAATCACAAATCACAGTAGGAGAAAGCCAAATTGCCTTAGCTCGATACTACCGAAGACGCATGTAGCATTTATTATAAGGCCTATTCTTATGCAGTGTACTTTCAAAGCAATGAAAATAATCACAAACAAAAGAGTACAGTGGTTTGGAAGCGTTCCTATGTTTCTTCCGAGAAGATCAGTTTTACGTTTGCTACACGGCATTCCCCCTGGATGCCTAGTAATTCTATACATTTGATTCCTTAATAAACACTAAACTAACAGATCATAGAAAACTAAAAGCTTATCGAAGGTGCCTCTAGACATATTTACATGAATAGCACAGTCTCGCAGGAAAGACCAAGATCTCATTATAGTGGAAAGCTTTTTCCACAACGCTGGGTCCACGCCTCATTTGTCAAATTAACCCCATATGAAGAGAAATTTGAGTTTGTGGTCCATGGGTTTTCAAAAAAAAAGAAAAAAGGGAAAGAAAAAGAATTAAGTAATTCATAAAAGCTCTTTTGAAATTAATCTAATAACCCAGTGGCTCTTCAGCTAAGTGCCTGGGTCCTGACTGAGACAGTGGGTAAAAGGCTCTGTTTCCATCTGACCTCCTTTCGGCACTTTCATCTGCTGGCTCTGGTCGGGCTAATGTTCCCCCCAAATTAAAAAATGAAAATGCATCATAAATAAGGTATTACAAAATGGGGAGTAGATTAAAGATTGTCTCAGCAATGCTTAAATTAAATTGACGATGCAGAGACCATAAACGTGTGGCTTTAAAAATGAGCTATTTCTTTATTAACTTTTAACAAGCGTGCAAGTCATTGTATTTCTTTTCTAAGAGGGTATTAAATATGGTCAGGGACTGATATATTTTAGTAGAGAATTATCCCTTCAGAAAATTATTCCATAAAGATGCCAGAGGGAGATTCAAAATGCTGCACTGTAATAGCACTGAACTTTTCAGGAGACCATACGTAGGATCCTGTATGCTCTGGAAAAGAAAGCTGCCTGTCAGACCTTCCAAAATAGTTCATCCTCCGGAAGATCCATACACAACGTCTTGATCTTTCCTCTCTTACAATCTGATAAAGAAGACTGACTTGTAGTGTTAATGTAAACGCAGTAGATTTTTCATCCCTTGTCAAATTTCAAAAAAGATTTCATCTAGATAAAAACATAAAAGACAAAATTACACTAAAATGACCCTTTTTCAGAGGATGCCTTGCAAAATAGTGGGGTCATGACTTTCTAGAGTGTTCTTCCAAAGTAATTACACTACTTCAAGATTAGTGACTAAGATACAGTAATTTATTTGGTGGTGAATTTCCTGGGGAAAATACATTTAGCTATGCCTGATTTAAATATTTGGTTTATTCTCAGGATTCCACTCTGTTCTTTCCTTTCAACTGCATAGTCTTTTTGGCCCTTAAGTTTATAGAGCTGAGGAATGCCCAATCATAGTATATACATTATTATCTCCAGTCATAGTGTATGCATTTCAAGACAAAACATTTGATATAAGGCCTTGTTCAGCAAATCAGGATAACGAAAATTTATGTACTTGACAATGAAAATAATGGAGACATTCTAAAGTTAATTTGGATCCAAAAAGTTGAGATGCTTCTAGGATAAAGATTCAATTTTAAGAACTTTTCCACAACTTTTTGGGAGCTGAAAATGAAAACTCAACCTCAAGTTTTTATACTGAGTTAAAATTGAATAGAAAATAGAGTACCCCTAGCTGGATAGAGCATTGGCCTATGGACTGAAGGGTCTCGGCAGATGCCTGGGTTGTGGGCTTGATCCCTAGTGCAGGAGGCGTGCAGGAGGCAGCCAATCAATGATTCTCTTTCATCATTGATATTTCTATCTTTCTCTCCCTTCCTCTCTGAAATCAATAAAAAAATATAAAAAACAAGCAAACAAAAAAGAAAGTAGAATCAATTTAAATCTGAACCTCCCTTTAAGCACCTAAACTGTAAAGCTAAAAAAAGCTCTGTAAAAAAAATACTTACTGTGCCTAGATCCCCTCTCTTATGGTTCTATGGAGCCATCTTTTCTTCTCCCCCATTAGATTTAGTTTTTTATTTGGGGACAAATATATTCTAGGCCTTTCAGGAGAAAGTGGCCATGAAGTGAAGGGGCTTTAAATGTATGCACAATGGCTGAATGTTTTTAAAATGTCAGCTTACTCCAGTGAACATCTTTGTGGTTTAAAGAAATTCTCCACTTTGAATGGTGGTGGGGGGCTCAGAAAGACCTCAAAGTTCCTGAAACAACCCATAAAAGCAATCTGTTTATATTGAATTAATTTTAGTTTCTCAGTAATTAAAGCAAATATTAAAATTTTACCTCTTTCTATTTTTCATACTTCTCATCACAAGCATCTAATATCAGGACAGAGACAATGTGAAAAGTGAACTGAAAAATCTTAATTTTTTTTCTCCAGTGATCAGTTGTGTTGCCCCTGGTCCTTGACCTGATGTTTTGGTGGGAAGGAAGTTAGACCTGGGTGGAATAATGGAATGGTGACTCTTATTGTTTCCATGATGTCAAAGAGTCTTAATGGTAGGAAAATAGTACTCTGCCTTGATGCTAACAGGATCCTACTGCTAAATATTCAGCTCCAGTCTCAAATTATCCAATTTCTTAGACATTCACTTCATCATCAGCTTCTGTGGTAAGAGATTAAATAGTTATTTCAATATTTAGTCATATTCACCTGGTCTTGGTACACTGACTGTATCATCTTTAGGATGGGATAAAATATCTGGCCAATTACATCTCAAACATTCCACTACAGAGCTTACTTACTCTCACTTATGAGGAAAGAGTAAACCTTACCCTTAAATATTGGAAGTTGCTAGTGTCAGCCCTCAGACTTCCCAATTAATGCCAAAAGTTCAAAAGGAAGACTTCTGCTGATAGTTTTCTTTTTATAGAACTTTCTTGATTCAATTTGTTACATGACATAAAACATTATGATAGGTACTCTTTAATTTTACAGTAAGTCATGTGATTAAGGTGCTGGTCTATTGCTATAGATAACTAATTCTTATTAACTTTACTAAGGTACCTTTTTCCAGTGCTTACTTATGACTATGATATGTGTCAATTCATTACAAGGAAACCTTCCTGTAATATTTTGTTTGCATTCCTATGTGTGTGTAACTAGGAAAAGAAAACCATAAAAGCAGGAAATAACCTAAGCGTGAAATACTTGTTAGTATACAGGGAAGTACTTTACAAAAATAGGAAAACATTCAGGAAACACAAGGAATAACATGGTTGTAAAAATTTTTCACTCTAAATGGGTAATCCAAAACATTACATTTCTCTAATTTTAAAGGTGCCATCTTTACTTCTTGGGTAATATCTCTATTTAAAACTTAACTAAATGACAGTGTGTTGCCAAATAAAAATTATGTGCTGATATGACATTACCCCCAAATGGATATGACACTAAGATTATCTGTAGAAAATTAGCATTAATTGAAAATAAATCTCTAAGATTAATAATTGAAGTCAGCATATTCTTAAGATATATATATATATATATATATATATATATATATATATATATATCTTGTTTTGTTTTTAAGTTTTCAAAATAAAGATGTTTTTATTACAGTACTTTGGAAATTTTTGATGACTACCCATGAAGATTCTAATGATAAAAGTCATTAGAACAGCCACATGAAATAAATGATTTGAACCTGCCAAAAGGAATAGTTAAGTTCGGTTAGGTCTTCTGGATAATAACTATGATGCTAATTGCATAATTAGAGAAATAATAGATTTGGATGGATTGTACATTATCTTCTGTCATCATTTGAGACCATTATTTTATCATTGTTCAAAGACAAAGAGAGCAGAGTTGCCATGGAAATAAAGTTAAAAACAATGAAAAAATATTAATGCTTTTGAAAGCCAACTATCATTTTAATTATAATCTTAAACACTCTTGTTGTAGGGAATCCAACTTTTCCCTTTGTAAGCATCTTCCAAGCATGTCATATGTAGGTTTTCACCATTCATCTACATCTATCACGTTATATAAATATATAGGTGTTTCTGGATGTGAAGGACAGGGTGTCAGGTTCAAGTGTGACTAGCTCTTACCACCCCATTAAACTCTGAGAGTGGGATTTAAGTTTTATTTAATCTACCTTTACTAATGCAACTTAATTTAGTAAGAAGTATCCGGAGAACATGAATTATTGTACCTCACACTGCTACTTTCAAGTATATATTAGAATAATACTGACAACAACTACAGACAAGAAGTTAAAATTTATCTCAGAAAAGTTCCTTCAAGAACTTTTTAAACAATTAGACTTACTTGTAATTAACCTACTGACGGTTGGAAAAAATTCAAGTGATCTGTGGTACATTTGGTGGCCCAGATTTTAAAATATGCTAAATATCTCCTTTGTTAATATTATTAGCTATTTTCAATTTTCCCTTCTATGGTACAAGGGCAAACTTTTACATGGCTAATATATAACAAATTATGAGTTAGTGGTAAGGAATGAGGTCTTGTTTATTTTTATTTTTTTGGTTGTTTTTGAATGTCGCTATTTAATTTGCTCCTATTCCTTAAGAGGAATGAGAATCTCAAAACATTGGTGGATATCATGCTTAGAATAGTCACAGGTGTCAGAAAAAGTTCTTGAAGAACAAATAGGATGGGCAAATGTCATTTTAAATTCATTGCGACAGACATACACACCCATATATATATAGTTCGTTGTCTCCTTGTGAGCTGATATACCGGGAACAACTTCACGGTCGTTCCTCCCTTATTTCTTTTACTAAAACTATATTTTATCCTTAAAGAACAGTCCTTCATCCCGTTAGCATCGAAAGGTGGAGTCAGAGCAGTCAGCTGACCTGAGTCGACGGGTGGAGTACAAAAGGCCAGGCCGGTGGGATGAACATGGTCCAAACTTCCCCCCAGGGGACGCGGGGGCACGCCCTGCTCTCCATCCTCTCCTCCAGCACTGTGCCTGCGGGGCCGACGCGGTTCACTGGATGCACTAAAAAATAAACATTTGCCTCTTGGAAGCTCATAAAAGTGTACTAGAAAAAGGTCTCTGCCATCGGAGCCACACGCCTGCAGCCATCGACTGGTTGAACCGGGTGGGACAGGGCACCCTCCAGGGAGCAGTGGGTCCCTGGGAAGAAACAGCCACGTCACACAGTTCAGCATCCTCCGTCCAATGGAAAAGGCAACGGATTAGGAGTCCTTGTCGCTGTCGGCCCCTCCGTACAGGTCTGCGAGCTTTTTGAAGCGAGGGCCCCAGTCACTAAGGTAATCGTAGTCTTGGTCTCCATCCGTGGTCACCGACTCCAGCGAGCTCAGGGAGTCGGCCACCGAGCCGGTGCCCTCGTAGGCGTAGGTGGCCAAGGAGTCGTAGGGCGGGGCTGTGGGGTCCGTGTCATTTTCCTTCAACCTTTGGTTAATGAAATCGCGAACGTCGGTGTTGTCTCGGGCGGCCGGAGTCCGTCGGGGTAGGAACAGGGTTTCGGGCACAATGTCCCTGCGCAGTTTGCTGTCCTCGATGGCCTCGGGGTTCCTCAGGGTGCCGATATCGAAGGCCTGCGTGTCCTCCTCGCCGCCGCCCTCGTCGTTGTAACTGACAACATTGTCTCTGATGTCCTCTTTGGAAATGATCAGAGGCTCCTTTTTCCGCTGCCGCCGCAGAGCTGCGAACAGCGCCACGGTCACTGGAAGCAGAAACAAAACAGCAAGGGAAGGGAAGGTTAATGTGCCACCCAGTGCCAGCCGGGAGGGAAGCCTGGGCGCCCAGGGCAGGTTTTAAAAGTCCTCTAGGCAAGCGCAGACTCAACTTTTACCTCTTTAAGCGCGCATTTGCCTTCGCGCAGGATCAAAGCAGGACCCCAGAGAAACGGAGGAAATATTTGAAAGAAGGGCACCATTTAAGTAGAGGATAAAACATTGCCAGGTTTTGTCAGTAGGTCCTTTTTGCTTTGAAATAACGAACTGGTTTCAAGGGAAGGGAATAGAGAAAATGCTAATAGAAAAAGAAAGCTCCGCCGGAGTGAGAGTACGGCAGGGAGAGTGCAAATTATGCTGAACACCGAAAACGCTCCGAGTCTGCTTAAAAGCACAGGCTGGCACCTTCCCTACGTGTGGAAGGGCTTGCATAACTCCACATCTAAAATAACTTCTGCACTGTGCTTTCTTTTTTGTTTTCCTGAGAAGAGTGTAAAATTAGTTTCGAACCCAAAGTAGAGATGTGGCTATTTGCATACCTCTCCCACATATGAGGCAACGTATCAGATAATACCTGGAGAGACCCAGATACAATTCCGAAAGCCACTTTGGATTTCAGCCCATTCGAAGGGGTCAGGTCATACACATGCCAGATTATTTCTGGTCAAGCTAAACAAAATGCACACGTTTAAGCGGGGATGAAAAAGAAAATCTTTTAAAGATTCATGTTCTGCAAGCTTATTGCCTGGATATTCAGTCTTTTGATTTTTTTCCTCCTAAGTCAAATTAGAGACGAAGGAAGAGTTGTGTTTAAATAGCTCCTGATGTTTCTTCCCAGCTGGCTGGCTAGGACACAGCTGGCTACCTGTAGAGACACACATCTGCAAATGGACATATGGGTGGGAAAATAAAAACATAGCAACAGCGTAGAGAGACAACAGCTACCCAGGGAAGAACATGCCTTGTTAAACTGGGTTTGTGCAGGGGACTTTATTACAGGAAGTACCAGTAACATCTCTTTATTCTGTCATCCATAACATGGTCCCATTTTTAAATAAGCCATGAAAATTGAATTATCGCATTAAGAACACAAACAGCAGTGTGGTGGTTGCCAGAGGGCGGGGGGGGGGGGGGGGGCGGGGAGGGGGGAAGAAAGGTATCTTAATATGAGGTGACAGGAGAAGATTTGACTTTGGGTAGTGAGCACATGGTCCTATATGCAGATTTTGTAAATTAGTAATCCACACATGAAACCTATATGTTCATGTTGGCTAATGTCACACCAATAAATAAAATAAAAATAAAATAAAAGAACAATTGATGAATATTTGTATCTACCTATATAATAATGGATACATGCACACATTGTGTCTATACATTAACATTTTAGATGTTAATAGTATTGATAATTGGTTACCTATTGAGAGAGTTCTATGTGTCCAGCACTGGGCTAAGTGCTTTACATACTGATCTCATTTAATTATCATAATAGCCCTACAAAATAGGTACCATCATTATTAATTCCATTTTACATAGAGGAAGTTACATAGAGATGTCACATGTACAAGCAGTTGAAATCCAGGTCAGCCAGACTACAAAGCCCATACTGAACCATGCTTTGACACATGTTTGGATTATAGACCATTTCTCAAGGCTATACAATTTTGCCTTTTTCAAATGTGTGGTTGTATAACATTGTCTTTTGCTGCCAGAGAGTTCTGATGCCTCATTTGTCATGTCCATTCAGGGTATTTATTTATTCATTCATTCAATAAATATTTATGTAGTGCCTACTCTGTGTCAGGTTCAGGTCTTAGCACTATCAATAAAAAAATTGATCAAGTCCTAATAAGGTGGGCAGGGGGTGGTGGTAGAGGAGACAGAAAATAAACAATGTGCATAACAAATACGGAAAGTACTAAAAAGGTGATAAGTAGAGTCAGGAGGATGGGAGTGCTTCCATGCATGTTTGAGGGGCTGTCTATTTATTTTGGGGGTAGATTGCATCATTGAGAAAGTGACATTCAAGACATGAGGAGTTATCCAAGGAGCTCTCTGGTGAAGAGGTTAGAGGTAGAAGGCCCTGGAGAGAGAGTGCCTGGAGTGTTTGAGGAATAGCTAGGAGACCCTGTGGCTGGAGCAGCGGGAACCAGGAGAGGAGAGCAGTAGGGAAGGGCCACCTCATGTGGGGTTGTGGGTGCTTCTGTATGCCTTCACTTTACTCTGGGGTCTGGGTGGGTAGAAATTGCAGGGCTTTGGGCAAAGGCATGCTCACAATCTACCTTTCTATACTGCCTTGCACTGTGACCAGTGACATGGATTTGCAAAACAGAAGGTTGTGAGTAAGAGCAGTCTTTGGGATTAGAGAATAGCATCAAGCTAACACACTCTCAAAAAATTAAACTCTGATATCCACGGGTTTGTTCCATTATTGAAGGCAGGCATTTATCACTTCCTAATTCTTCCCCAGCTTAAGCTACCTACACCTTTTATTTTAGTCCTATGTGTACCTAAAAGTGCAGCTGTCTAGGAGAGAGAGGGTATATCCAGTCATTCAAAGGCATTTATTCACTGCCTAATGCTCCTACAGCTACCACTGCCTAGATCTTTTCTTAGTAGCCCGAGGCACATCTGAACAGAATTTCTTGATAGTATAACTGTCAAGAAGAGAGAGCTTTCCAAAGCTAACTTTTATAAATGGAAAACGTGTGATCTAAGCACACGGAGCAAAAAAGTTCCGAGAGAGTAATTGACCAAGGACGTGCCCTTCCCAGTCACTGAGCCTCCCCTTCCCTGACTCCCTTGGGCAGAGGACAGTAATAAAATTATTTTGGAGGAGGAGACCTGTGGACAAAATTGTGCTCAAATCCCACCATATAACTTAGAAAGTAGCAAGGCATTGGGATCGGGTTTACTTAAAGGATTTGACTTGTCTAACTCCGTTTCCTTCTCTGAAAAGAGAAGCAATATCATAATGCCCAATGTTGTTGTCAGGAATGAGTTAATATATGTGAATGTTTTGCAAACTCAAAATGACCATAGAGACACGAAATGTAGCGGTTGTTTTACTGTTTGTTTGTTTTTGTAAATAAAACAATAGTTGCCACCTGATCCACTTTCTTGACTGCAGATTTCCCTCCTATTTGGCTTTCCTTCTTTTATAAACTCTCAGGTTTACTTCCACTTTCTTCCTCTGTCGCTTCACTTCTGGCTCTCTTTCAGAAGTTTCCTTGCATTCCGTAACTTCACAAAGAAAGTAGAGTGCCACGTGGAAGCACAAGGCTCATGGGGACAAGACCTGAGTTTGGAACTTAGTTCTGTCACCTGTTAGCTGTGTGACTGCACATCTTGGAACCTCAGTTTTCACATTTAAGATGCAGATGAATATATTGCCAGATGGGGCAGAGGTTTAAGTGAGAAAAAAAACATTTGGAAAGTATCTTGCTCAGTGTCTAGCTCATGAAGTGAGCCTAGTTAAAGGTTAAATCCCATCTTTCTTCTTTTTTAATGAGTATAGAATGCTGAAGAGATTAGACAAGATGTGGGAGGCACTGAGGCAAATTAGAAGTAATGAGGAGATAGCGAATTTAGTGGAGGGAAGGGATGGAAAGGGAGGCTAAAAGGGGCTGGTCAGGAGGAAGAAAAGGGGAAGGAGAAAATGGGTAGGTGATGAGGGAAAGGAAGAATCACCTCTAGAGATGAGAATCGCTCTCCTTCCATAGACCATAATAGAGTCCATGGAATTCTACCTCCCCATCCAGTCCTTCTAAAAATAACCTCCTTTTAGAAATAAAAATTAGAACTATTCATATTCTTCTCTTCCAAAACAGTTTTTACAGGCTCACCATTAGGAGCACTGATTTGTCTTTGCATACTGTCGTTTTTATTTATCCTCATATCTTAAAATACTTTCCCCAAAGATTAGATGACAAAGAGAATCACAGCACAGTTCTGTAGCTGAGTTTCAAGGCTTCTGTTATAATTAGCAGAGCTGATCTGGAATGTGAAGCTCTTGAGCAGAGATCCCTAGGCATTCTCATTCTCTTCTTGGAGAAATGTAGGTCTTACTTAGCTCTTCTCAAAGTCACTGTACTGTCACCCCCCCCCCCCTCCCCCGGGTAACCAGGTTAACTCTAAGTTCTTACTTTTCTTTTCCCATTGTGTAGCAAGCTATACAAATCTAAGTTTTATTTTTGGAAGTGTTGCATTAGCTAATATTTTATTTCTTAGTTGACAACAGTCAAGGTGCTGCTCGATCACTTTGAGCTCAGCTTATGTGCTTAATCTGTTGGTCGGGGGTAAAAAAAATTCATTTGAATTATTGTTACACCTTGATTTTTGCTTTTCTTACATTTGTATCTTTTAGGTCCCAGGTTTATTTCCTTGGTCACAGAAGTTCTTTATTATCGAGATTCTGAGAAATAATAGATATTATGCATGGCAATTATAGAGCAATGCTAAGAAGGTTGTTAAAGTTGGTTTAAGTTTGCTGGGTTAGAGAAAATTTATTTGCTTTTGTTTTCCTGTATGAGAGAGACAAATCATTGCATTCCTCTTTCCAGTTTCCCATTGATTTTTACACTTGACCTTCATAGAATGGGCCTTCATCAGATACTCCATGTCAGATGACTTTCAATCTTTAGAATTTAACAATGTTTGTCAGGTTAAATATTAACCAACAAATGAAACGAAGAGGGTATATTTATGCTGCCCTCATATCCCCCTGAGATTCAGTCCCAGTCTGATAGGTAAGAGATTCTTTGGTGCAGTGGTTCCCTAGGTAGGTAAAAACACGGGCAAGTCCCACATCTTCTCATTCCCCAAAGCCATAGTCAAGCAAAAGCTAGTTCATGGTGGAACAACACAGATTCTCAGCATATAACTCTACTCACCTAGATTAGGCTGTATGCCTTAAGGGGGGAGGTGGCTAGAGTGTCACAGTAAGAGAGTGTGCCCCTCAGCATGGGGAGAGAGGATGCAGGGAGAAGCAGTTTACCTAGTAGGATCACGATGCACAGCAGGATGGCCACCAGAGCCCCCGTGCTCAGGCCCGTGGGGTGGACGAGGGCCTCCGCATGGCAGGACTGCATGTTCCCATGGTGGTCACATGCACAGACCCGGACAGTCACTGTCCCCGTGCTGCTTTGCACTGGGTGGTCGTTGTCTGAAATGACCACAGGCAGGAGATAGGTGCTCATCTCGTGTCTATTGTATCCATTTTTCCGCGTTAAGATTCCCGCTGTGTTGTCTGCAACAGGAAAGCAAATTGGTGAGTGCATGTGGATACCGCCTCATGTGGTGGATCAATTGGGGGGGGGAATAGAGGGATATAGGTACAGGGGTAAGTATAGAGATAGAGAAAGTCACGTGGCCTCATTTACCTTTGTTGTCATGGATGGTAAAGTTGGAGCCACTGGCTGCTTCCGGGGCCAAATAGAAGGAGAATTGGTGCCCGCTCTGAGGGTCATCCTTGTCAACAGCTCGGAGGGTCTGAATCAACTGAAACCCAAACCACAAAGCTGTCAGAAAGTTTTTCAACTTAACGTGTTTCCTACAGCGTTGCAGTAAATTGCTCTAGTTTTAATTTAAAAAATGATAGCCTCTATAAAGTTTACAATGAGTCCACTCTATGCAAAGAACCGATGGGTTGGAAATAGCTATAGCTAATCCTGGCGGTGAGGCTGTCCTGCAGGAAGTTAGCAGCAAGCCTGGCCTCCTCCCACTAGATACCAGTAGCACCCTCTTCCTTGTGATGATCAAAAATGTCCCAGACATTGCTAAATGCCCCTTGAGGGACAAAAGTCACCTGGGTGGAGAAACATCAGCTCTAGGGTGATACAAAGCTATACAATATCACAGTGATCTGTGACAACAGTTAAGAACATGGAGGCAACCGGTGGCCAGCCTGCTGAGAAATGCAATCTGGGCATATACAAAAGCCATCAACTTGCAAAAAAGTTAAAAAGAAAATTGGTACATAAAACACATAACTTCAGCTGCCCACGTTAGCATGCATTTTAAAAGTGCACTTCTATTTTGACAAACTGAAACATAATTTCTATATCACTGGCAGAAAAGACCTATTTCAGATGGGGACATGTGTAAAGCACTCATGAATGTGTATTACTTGTACAGATGGGCAATGTAAGTGAGTGGAACTATGCATCATAGGAGTTTGTAAAATATGTTCTAGCGATTACTTTCCAATATGTATGGTAATTAAAACTATCTGCTTACCAATAAAGATTTTTCCAATAAAGCTGTGACTAATCTACTTTAATGAAACCTTAAGGCTGATTTGGAATCAGCATCAGACTTTGAGACTGATGAACTTCCAGTTCTTAAAAAGTGTTTGTTCTCTTATGCAAGTTAAACATTCATCCTGGTTCTTACTTATAGTATTAATTTTGTTAGCATTCGATTCATAGATAATTCAAACCTGGCCCTTGGTTCTGTTTATCATCTGAATTATTAGAGGATCTAAATTAACCCAACTAAATTGATTTACTTTCGTATGAAACTCACCTGATCTGCTTTTGCCTTTTCACAGACAAAGGTTTCATAGAATTCAGCAAATTCTGGGGCGTTGTCATTGACATCTAGAACTTTAATATAGAGAGGTACTCGGCTGCTCTGCTTTGGATTATCTGCAACATGCCAAAACGAAAGGAAGAGACATTTATATGTTGGTCACCAGTCCCTTTTAGACAATAGTCACTCACTCCTTCTTTCTCATTCATACACAGACTCCCCAAGGCTGCTGTGAGTACCAGAGAGCATTCAGTACCAATGTAGTCACAAAAAAGTAGAATTAGATCGTTTGGTACTTCTGGTCCACTAGGTACACCTGAGGGAGATATCTGGGAGACACAGGTACATGTGTTGATGGAGTATAACTGGTTAATAAACATCAGAGTATAGAGAAAAGCCACCCTACAGAGGCCCTTTAGAGCCAGATTTTAAAGGAAGCCAAGGAAGCAGGCAGGTGGGGAAATGTGGACAAGGGGTCATGGTGGGGGTGGGGTGGGGGGATGAGTGATTGTTATTATCTTAGTGTTTTAGTGTGAGTGCTGAATAAGAGCTGGACATTGTGCTAAGCACTTGGCTACATTATCTTCCTTAATCCGTGCATATTTCTGAGACTACTGCCCCGCTTCTATAGGTGAAGAAACGGAGGCACAGAGAGGTTAGGTAATTTGCCCAGAGACAGTAAGGAGTAGAGCTTAGATTCAGATTGGGGTCTGTCTGACTCCAACGCCCAGGCTGTTCATAGTGTACGATAGAGCAGCAAAGCACTCTGGTTATCTTCCATGACAACCTCCCGGGTAGTGTAGTAGACAGGTTCCTGGTCTACGAATCAGAAGTCGGAGTCTCTAACCTCAGCTTTCTTCTTTCAATTTGCTCATATGTCTATTTGTTCACTCACTTGATAAATATTTAGGGAGCATCTAATATCTAATTTGTGCCAGCCACTATTTGGAGTGCCGGAACACATGGGGAACCCAACAAAGATCCTGCTTCCTGAAGCTCTATTCTAGTGCGGGTAGCAAACTGTGAACGTATAAAAATATAATGTGTCAGATGGTAAATGCTATGGAGAAATTAAACAGGGAAAAGGAGTTGGAGAGAGATGGATGTGTTACTTTGAATGGAATGACCAGGGATGGCTTCTCTGATGAGATGCCATTTGTACCGACATGAATGAATAAAAGGATTAAACCATGTGAATATTTCCGGCTCTCTGGATAGAGGACATAGCAGGGTTTAAAGGCCTTGGTGTAGGAGTAAGTGACCTGGATTTAAGCTCTTGGTTTTGCATAAACAAAGGTAGTTAAGAAGGGCAATTTTTAAGCTCCTTTGTGTCTAACATTTTGCTCTCACTATTTTTCCAAAGTTAGAGCTGCTGAAGGTAAAGTTTTGAAAGGTCTTTATCACTAGTGATTTCAAATATATCATAGAAACTGTAAATCTTAAAAACAGAACATTTTAGGCACAAAGCTTAAAACATTCCTGATGTTATAGAAAAATGGTACTTTTTGGTGGGAAATGATTTCATAATTTCAAAGCTTTAAATGTGCCCTATCATTGGTATCCACATTAGGCCCTTCACATGAATTCTGAAGAGCAAATACTGCCATAACAAATTGATAATGAAGAGTTTTCATCGCTATCAAAAAACAATGCTTCATTTTACCCATATTGGTTATTTATTTTTCTACTCAATATCCTTCAGCCACTCAAATCTCATAAGTTATGCTGACAAAGAATGCTACTGTAATATACCATTCGATATGGAATGTTTCACACCAGACACCCAACTGAGTTAAATTTTTTAAAATAAAATTTTTATACTAAGTAAAAAACCCAAAACTAAAAAATATGCCATAATTTAGTAGGAGCCTATTTTTAAACATTTAAGTAATATTTTTCAAGATCATTTTTTTTCATGCACTTAGTCCTACACATTGTGTTTACATTGCGCAATGTTCACTGTGTATAATCATTTTATTTGAAGCCTTCCTTTGGCACTGATTTTCTTTGCCTTAAATTTCATAGCGACTGCCATAAAATCCATTCTAAACACTTTATTGTGCTGCTCATTTGGTGTACCATGGGAAAGTTAAAATTTATATCTCTTAATTCTGTAACAATTGAAAAATAGAAAATTAGAGGATGAATATCCAAGAAATTTTCAAACAGTGCCTACTTTTTAGAATGTATTTGATCCCTCCATCCCCTGCCCCCCCCACCTCCCACATTGTCTAACCATTTTAAGCAGCTCATTTTTTTCCAGCTGCTTCTGCAATATTCTGGTTTATAAGCTTTTTGAAGTCTAATCCAACATGTACCGGTTCAACCCCAGCTGACACAGATGCTTTCCCATTTTATTGTTTCTAAACTGCTGAATTTCCACAGTTGCATTTGTGACTGAACCAACATATGTCTAGAGGAAACATTATTGCAAATCATTTCAGGGCTCTTTCCTTCAATATGTATTGAGCAGGGCATGCTTCACCAGCCCTTGCTGGGATGCTCAGTCAATCGAGGACAGCATGGTACGGGGTTGGACTTACTGATCTCCGTTGCTATCACTGTAATGTTGTGCCACAGCAATGTTTCTCGGTCAAGAAGTTTCGATGTAAAAACGGAACCATTTCCAGAATGAATGTTGAATATTCTGTCCAGATCTGTGTGTCGATCGACAGAATACCTGGAAATGCAGAATAGAATTTATAAAGGCTTTTTTCTTTGTATTTGTCATTCTCACATCCTAAAACTGTTCCCAGAAATCTGTTACATGAATTTTTTTTCTAACAGTAGCATATATTTGAATATCTATAGCTTAACATTAAGCAAAATATTCTGAGAAATTAGTTGTTGACAACTGAGGTCTTAATAGTAAACCCACTAGATAAGCTGCATGGTTTTGAATATCACCACTGAAGTTTCTTTTTAAAAATATAATTTGGGCCAAGTTTGTATAGTAATTGTTATAATAACTCAAGTTTTTAGAACCTCAGAACTTTAATGCGTGTGTGTGTTTGTATGAATAATTGGGATTATTGGCTATTTGTTTAATATTTATTTTATTTTGAAAGTTATGTTAAAAGAAGCAAAAGATGGGTAGTGTGGCTGAGGTTAGTGAGGCAGGCAATGGGGTAGGGGTTGAGCTTGGGAAGAGATCCACAGTTGGACTGTGGAAGGATGGGCTGGCTATGTTAAGAAGCTGTGACTTCTTCTAAGAGTGATGTAGCTCTACCAACGGATCTTAAGGAGGAGTGTCATAATCTAAAACACATTTAGCCAAGATCTCTGATTGAATCGAGGAGAATTGAGGAAATGGGTTGGATGGTTCTGACACAAACTGACAGGAATTTGTGAAGAACAGGATTTGGGGAAGATCATAAGTTCCAGTTTTGACATGTTGAGGAATAAACCCTGAGAAAAGTCTGGACTGAGGTTTCTAGTCTGATGCTCAAGATGAAAATCTGGACTGAAAATCTAGATTCCCTATTCAACAATTCAGGAAGAGAGTGTCCTGGGAAGGGAGAATAACAGTGGTGACATAATCACTCAGAGGACGAACTCTACAACAGAGATGTGCCGGACTAGGACAGGGCCCAGAGCAGTGTAGGAACTTGATAGATGTTTAAGGAGAGTTTGGAGAATTCAAAGAAAACCAAGAGTGTGTCTTAGAAACCAAAGAAGGAAGAATCTTCAACATGGAAACTGACAGAAGACTAGTAGATTTTGAGAACTGTTATCATCTTTATAAATTGATCACTAGTTTTTGGAATAGCTGTGTAAGGGGGAAAAGTAGTACATTCTGTTTTATGGGGGGGACCGTTAAAGAGAAAACTCAGAAGGAAGTTGATATGTTAAGGCCATTAGGAACAAAAACGGCCCATTTTAGCTGGATTCTCAACATTTATATCATGTTGGGTGATTTAAAAATGTTGGCTCAGAAGAAATACAATTTAAGTAAATGATCTAATTAGTCATACACATGTGAATTTATTATAAATGCTCTAAGAAAAATAAACCCTTGTTACTAATGTGTATAATGTCCAATATTCTCTTTCAGTTAATTATTTTGTTTTAAAATATAACTAGTGAATTATAATAAACAAGATATTTTAGCTTAATAAAATCTATTTTTTTCATTTAGCAGGAGTCAAAACAAAACATACATCCAATTATTGCAGGCTGTGCAAGCCTGGTTTTAAAGAGAATGAATGGCCCGCCCAGTGTGGCTCTGTGGTTGAGCATCTGACCTATGAATCAGGAGGTCACGGGTTCAATTCTCTTGTGGGTTTGATCCCCAGTGTGGGGCATGCAGGAAGAAGCCAATCAATGATTCTCTCTCATCATTGATGTTTCTCTCTCTCTCTCCTTTCCTCTCTGAAATTAATAAAAAAATATTTTTTAAAAAAGAGAATGAATAAAGATCACAATGGATCTATATTTATCAAGTTGGGTTAGAATTTTCATTTCAATTTATAGAAACCTAATGTTTTATTATCAAAAGGATTGAAACAGATGAAATAGGTCTTATTTTTTCTACTTATGTCATGAATCAACATTTATTAAGAGTTTAGGCAATCACATTGAACTTGCTTGATCACCTTCATTTTTAATCTGAGAATGATAAATATTTATGTACTTAATTAAAAATAATTAATAATAAACCAATAAAAAGAAAATCTCAATATTCATAGATTGTAAGAAATTTAATAATTATCTACAAATATATATTTTTCCTCATGAAATACATCAAGCTTAAGATGTGTTGCCTATTGCCTTTATAAGCTGTTACAGCAGTAATCTTTTCTTGTTCTTTGCCTCTTTTTATCTTGCTATAGTTTTAAGTTTTACAAGCAATCATATTTTCCCATCAAGCCTTGACATAAAGGGTACAAGATGAGGAACTTCTAGTTGAAGGCAGCTTTAGGTTTTAAAAAAAATAACTTATCTTTTTTAAAAGTAAATACCAAAATGTATATATTTTTTCTTTAATTGGGAGATTTAAAAATTAATAGAAAACCTAAAATGTTTATATTGTTTAGAAAAGATGGTTGCATGCAAAGCCTTATTTATTTGTTGTTTTTCTTTCCAAATATTTCCAGTTTATATCCAGGCCATTTACTATCCAGTCCCATTAATTCTAATTACAACTGATGAGGAACAAGGTAATCAATCCCCGCATGATGGTAGCAGATCATTTTGCTAGATAGTACTTTTTTTTCTTTCTAAAACTTTATTGTATTCTGTGATTCAATAATTTGTCTTCTAATACATCTTCAAGTCAGGAAGATTTGAGGGTCAGGAAGGAAGTGTGCATGCATGTAACTTTTCACAATATGGATTCATAGTGACATTTTATAAGGCTCTTTCATGGAAATCAAAGGTCATTTGTGATGGTTATTGGATGAAAATTATTTTATGTTATTGAAGAGTTAAAGATTTGTGCCTGCATAATGATATATTAATGTTTGGGGGGAGGATTCTCTAGCATTAGTTGTAGACCTAACATATTGTCTAGCACCTAGCAGTTCAATATATATGGATGTACTTTCCTAATATAAGAATCAATTTTATGCTATAAAAGGAATCAATGGCATATGTACTTATATACCAATATATTTATGTGTATTTCTATCCTTAAATCTATTTTTATATATCAAATCCATATCTAGCAAGGGAGGGCTAGCAGAAGGAAACTTCAAAATTAGCTGTCAGCCAACCTAGTTTGACAATCTCCTTATTTCCACAAAACATAATATAATGCAGTGAGTAAAAATGATATTTGGTATAAAAAGAAAAGTGGACATAAAAATTCAGCCTAAATTTCCAGAAGACATTATCTCTTCCAGTGAAAAACAACTTGACCTTGTCAAGGAGGTAAGCGATGCTCGTATTTGTCAACCTCAGTATTAGCACTTTTCAATTCGTCTCGACATTGACTTGCTAAGGTTTTTTCCTCACACAGTCAGAACAAACTCCAAGTGAGAGAATAGTTGTTAAAGTACTTAAAATTATTTGTGTGATAAGGTGAAAGCCATCATTCATTTTCCTTATTAATAACCCTAATGTAAATGGAGGAGCACTTGGTCCAGGGAGCTCTCATGTGGCTACTTTGGGTTGTCCCCAGTCCAATTCAAGGAGTCTAGATATTCCAGTAGGACAATGAAACAACAGGATTTAAAATTATTCTCTGAAAGTAAGCCAGGCATTTTTGTGTTTTAGATTTGGGACTTGCCACAGGTTTCATGTAAACAAAGGGCTCAAAGGCAATACAGTTAGAAAATGACTGCCTTAGAGTCTCAAGCTCTTATCTGCAACAATATTTTTCCTGCATAGCCAGTGTGATCCTTTTAAAAAGTACTTTTGGATTAGGTAACGCTTCAACTCAAAGCTCTCCAATGGCTTCTTACCTCAATCAGAATAAAATCCAGCCTTTACTAGGGCTACAAACCACTGTAGGACTTCACCAGCTATCCAACCTCCTGTGGCCCCATTCCTATCACTCTCGGCTTCACTCACACTCTTCCCTCTTCATGGGCCTCCTTGCTATTCCTTCTGCGGGCCCAGCATTCAGACCTTACCCTTGCTTTTTTCTCTTCTTGGAATGTTCTTCCCCTAGATATCAGCATGGTTCATCCCTTCATTTCATTCAAATATTTACTCAAATTATTTCCTACCAAGGACAAGCCTGATACACTATCTAAAATAGTTTCCTGTATACCTGTTGTCTCCATACTGTCTTATTTTATTGCTCACAATTTATTTTTACCTGACATATGACAATATTTAGCGGTTGCTTATTTCTGTCTGCCCCAGTTAGAATGTAAGCTCCATGAGATCGGGACTTGGTATCATTCTGTTTCCCTGATGCCTCGAACATGCCCGGCACATGGCAGGTGCCCTGACTAGGATTTATTCGGGGACACACTGGCAAGACTTCCTCTAGCTTCTCAGTCTGCTTGCTTTCTTTATGGGGAATCATTTACACAGTGATATTCTGGTTTAGCACTTTTCTCATGTAGTCAACTAAGCTACCGGGTAAAGGCTGGAGGTTGGTTTACTGCCACGTTTTCATGCTAAGGGTCCAGACTCCTGAAGCATCAATGTCTCAAAGAACAATGAGGCTTTTCTGGAAACGTGGTTTACAACTAAGGTGTAAAGGAAGTACAGGGAAAATAGAGCTTACACAGTATAAATTGGATTCAGCTCTATTCATTTCCCCAGGATTTCACAGACATATATCATGAAATGGTTCTCATTCTTATCCACTTCTGCAGAAGAAAAAAAATTATGCATCCAAATGGAGCAGAATTCTGTCTCAAAGTGTTACACAATAGGTCTTCCACACTTGAAAAACACTTTTACAATGCTTTCTCCACACTACTCTGTAACAAATGTAAGATCTTTTTTTTTTTTTTTTCAATGCATGAGTCAACATTTATTTTTAAATTGCCAATGCGCATCATATGTACCAGCCCTGGTCGGTTGGACGTATGGGATGCTGCAGCTTTCTTTCAGCTTCAGAATGTCAACAAAAACAGCCAAATTCATGATTGACAATGACAGATAGAAACACATGCATGCGATTGGCACCAGCTTTATATGTATTGTGCATGCACGAGTCCACATTTATTTTTAAATTGCCAGTGCGTATCATATGTACTGGCTGGTTGGTCAGTCAGATAGTCAGACGGACATATAGCTGGTCCAAATGTAAGATCTTAAAAAAAAAATCCCAGGCCATTCGGGGGTGTTACCTTATACCACTTTAATGTAGGAGCTCCTTATGGCTCATTTTATGCCCCCCAATTTTGTTTTTAAAGTTATGCTGTTGATAAAATAATATTTATGTTGAGTAAAGAGATGAAAGGTGCTGTCTAGAATGGTTTTTCAAGAAGATACTGCTGTCAACTTGGGTAAAAAGGATTCATCTTTTCCAACTTGCAGACATATTTGTATATAAATCCACTAAACCTTATGAAAGATGTGTCTCAGAAGTGCTCTTACCTGACAGGGTTCCGGGCAGCATCTGGGTCTTGGGCTGTGACCGAGCCTATAGCCGTGTTTATCTGAGCGTCTTCTCTTATTTGCAAGGTGTAGGCTAGTTTGCTGAAGACGGGCGGCTCATCTACATCTTCCACCATAATTCTCACCGTGGCTGAGTCTTTGAATGGACCCAGGTAGAGAAAGCGGGGTTCAACATGAGGGTTGGAGGCTTCTACTTTGAGGGTGTACACTTTCTTCTTTTCAAAGTCCAGCAGC
This sequence comes from Myotis yumanensis, assembly GCF_028538775.1. NCBI lineage: Eukaryota > Metazoa > Chordata > Mammalia > Chiroptera > Vespertilionidae > Myotis > Myotis yumanensis. Next base: position 24,170,482 of record NW_027223755.1, on the reverse strand, counting down.
TTGGGTGGGAGGGAGATGGAAAGGGACATATTTAAAGCAGCCAAGACACAGAAAGGCAAGATATGAACTATTTTTTTGTGAAAATCACTGGTGAATGAAGAGGATCATATTGCTTAGAGACGTCACCACACAGTGTGATGCTGGGCTAAAGCCATGGGAGTTCACAGGGCTCACAGTCCTGATGAAAGTGGGAGCAGGGTGCAAGGTGCAATGGTCAGGAAAGGGGACCTGAAAGCAGGAGTATGTTAGTCACCCTTTAAAATAAATCCTTCTATGTGATTAGAGGGAGCCATACCAGGGGCAATTTGGTGAATATGTGGTAGATTATTCTAGGTCAGGGGTTGTCACATCTGACTTTAACCAAACACCAAATGAGTGTTTAAAATTTCCAATATCTTGGCCTGTATCATTAAACCACAATGTCTGGGGGCGGGGGGGGGGGGGGGGGGGGGGGGCGGTGTGTGTGTGTAATGGGAATTTATACTATTACACACCTGCCCTAGTGATTCTAATGTGCAGCCAGAATTGAGAACCACAGGCTTGTATCACGATTCCCTATTCCTCATTCAGATAAAATAGATTAAAAATGGTGGTGGTTTTTTTTCTTTTTTCTTGTTGCATGAGGCGATAACATATTCCAAGTGTTATCTTGATAAGGGCATTGGGCTAATTACTTGCCAAAGAAAGTAATGATCAGTGTTGTCAGAGGTCTTTAGGAAAAGCCTCTCTGCTTCTGGAGACACAGTGAACCCGAATGCTTCTTGCTGACTTTTGGTTTTGGATAATAATATGACAAGGCTCACTAGGAACACAATTAATCAAGACGTTCGAGAATGTGATTTAGTCGGCTAGGCAAAATTTCAGTTTGAATCTGATAAGGCACCAGAAAAATTAAAAAGGTTAATGGACACTAATGGGCTTCCTAATTATATTATAGTGTACAACATTGGTCTGAGTGTCACTTAAACATGCTTTATTGTGTTTCCAGTTATTAAGACCTGTAATCCAAAGCTTAAGAAGAAAACATGTTCTTGTTATTTACCTTTCCCTATACTTCATTATGCCTGCACATGTAACAGTGTGCTAAAGGACAGAGAAGACATTGATGAAAGAGAAATCAGTAAAATAAATAACCAGAATTAATATTATTTTTAGCTTCAAAGCAAAAGGTTATGGGTTTTAATTTTTGCCACACTTCTGTATAGTACTCTGTAGTACTAGACAAATGATGCGGGGATAAATGGTGAATAAATACATAGGGGACAAACCAGAATTCAGAATATACAAGATTTATTATTGTGTTCCAGAGAGTAGCTAAAGAGCGCATAGGAAATTTGTGTTTCTTAATTTATTTTTGTGGTCTTTATATCTCCTCTCAATCTAATGAAGTTCATTGTTACCATTGCTTGTAGTATTCCTTTTCTTCAAAGCATGTATCGGAAATCAGAATCATGCTCGTTTTATTTATTTATTTGCTTCCTTGCCTCTTTTCTCCCTATACTAGAAGTTCCATGAGAGCAGAGACCTGCCTGTTAAATGGACCATTAAACCTTAAGTATCTAGAACAGAGTCTGCCACTGTTTTTTCACATATTGGTTCATTTCTATTATTTATTTTAGATACTTTTTTGTATGTCATTTATTTAGATTATCTAGTTCTTTAGGAGGCCCTTCATAAAATTTATTGAAAGTATAAATGAATGAATCCATAAGATTATTGAGGACCCCTAAAGGCCAACCAAAGAGATCTCAACGTAATTAGACTTGGTGATTTAGAAAACTGATTAGTGAAAGGAAAATCCAGAGGAATGTTCATGTGAGATGCGATTGCCCCCAGTTACTTGGGGCGCAGAGAAACGTAAATGCATTCATTTGTAGGGAATTTACCCAATGGCATTACCTTTTTGACAGTGATAATCCCTTCCTGGGTGTCCTGGTCAGTGATGACATCAAACATGTCCAGCCCCTCCCCCTCGGTAATGCTGTACTGAATCGCAGCATTTTCTCCCACATCGGCGTCGGTGGCTTTGATCCTGCCAATTGATGTACCCGGTGGAGAAGACTCAGGGGTGGTAAACTGGTATGTACCTATTAATCACCAGAAAAATATAAGTCAGACGCAGACTAAGTGTACGCTATCAGAATAGAAACGAACCCATTTCCCAACAGTTCTTTCAGGCATCACCACGGATGCAGGCTGATTTGTGCTTTTTAAAAAATAATGAATGGTGCCCTATACCTCTCCATCTTTACTTTCATGATGGTTAAGAATATTTCTCTTGTTCCATCCCTGTCTCTTTTCAAATGGAGAACACTTTTCTCGTTCTGTAAATAGGCTCCCAAGTTTACGGTGTGATTGTGAGAAAGACTGAGCTGTTAGGGGCGGCTGTACATTTCTAAGCCTCCTGTGAATGTAACCCAGCAGAAAGAGTAGAAAAGAATTTAACCTGAACTGTGACTTTAAGCCAATTACTAGGGCTAGTTTTTTTTTTTTTTTTTTTTTTTTTTTTTTAAGAGTTCTTGCTGTCATTGCTAATAATAACTGAAGGTGAAAGTAAATTATAGCAATTTAGAGAATGTATCCTAGCAGACATTTACTCAAACATGGAACTGGTCTAGTCGCAGTTAGGCATACAGATCAATACACTGAGAGATAAAGCTCTTCATTTTTTTCTTTTGACTAAATTTTTCGTTTAGATTTTGTTTATATTATTTTTTCTATGCATAGATTTTACCCATTCTTGATTTTATATTCCTAATTCAAAACTTACATTTCATAGACAGACACTTTGTTTATGTTCTCATGTTGCAAAATTGGTTTAAGGAGACTATGTGAATTTCAGTCTAGATCTGCTAGGCCAGCATGTACTAAGGCCCCAAAAGTCAAACAAATGTATTCTCTCATCCAATACATTTTGCCAAGCATTCATGCAAATTGTTTTGAAAAAGAAATTGGACTATGACACACCTAGAATATTGTCCTTGAATAATATTAATCCACTAAGTAATGGGCTCATCCTTGGTAAGATGATAACAGTCCACAGTTTTCTCTGGTGTATTCAACGTCCATTTGGGGTGCCTCCCACCCCTTTCTCTATTCTCCCCTCTCTGGCCTCTGCACATTATTCACTAATGATCACAGGCTATCCAAGGAGAGAGGAGGATGACATAAGGTACCTGTGGCATCAGAGTGCCCATCGGTCCTTTTGTTATCCGTCCCCAGGGCATTTCCATATGGAAAAGGGGTTGTTTGGGTTAAGTTGTTGGTGATCCTGATTTTTTTTAAAAAAAAGTATTTTATTGATTTTTTACAGAGAGGAAGAGAGAGGGATAGAGAGTTAGAAACATCAATGAGAGAGAAACATCCATCAGCTGCCTCCTGCACACCTTCTACTGGGGATGTGCCGGCAACCAAGGTACATGCCCTGGGACCTTTCAGTCTGCAGGCCGAGGCTCTCTCCACTGAGCCAACCTGTTAGGGCGATCCTGATATTTTTACTTCAGGCTTCTGGGGGATATTTTAGGGTTCCTAAAATTTTTCTCCTACTCATTAAATCAGAAATTATTTAGCTACTCTGTTTTTGCATTTAGCTAACTGTGATTAATTAGTGGACAAAAGTAAAGAAAATAGAAAGATTTCCTGTTGATCCATGTGGATCTCCATTACATAAGAAGCCCCTATTAGCTGACTGGCTTTTTAAAATGCCATGATTGAGTAAATGGGTCTGTTTAATAATGGGCAGCTGATTTCTCCTGGAAGACAAGATCCAGGTAATTTTCTGAGGAGACCATAGTCAGAAAGGAATTTTGTTCCTGGGAGAAAAATTACATTGTATCCAGTACCCACTGAGGTGCTCTGGGTGAAAGGGGCTAGTGCTCTGCTGGATACAAGGTGGGCATTTGTGAAGGCTGGTTTTCCTTCTTCTTCCTTCCTACATAATCATGAGAGTTAATAGTTTTGGAGATGGTTTTCGGGATCTCAATTAACTATAATGTAGAAAACTATGAGTATAAATGGATTAAGTGCACAGTTATTTCCACAGATGTATTTTTAGAAACAGTAAAATGATAAATCCTCCTCTTATGAGGCTTCGTGAGGATTTAAAAAAGATTACATGGCTGATTAAATTCACAAAATATAAAGTCAAATTTTTCCTAACAAATAGCAGCATGCTTGAATGCGTATGTTCTGAGCAAGCAAATTTATGTCTGTGGTTGTCTTTTTAATAAGGAAAAAGGAAACAATGATGTTGCATTTGCAATGACAGCCATATCAGAAATCGCTCGGCTAATTTCCAATTCAGGAACATAAATGTTCACATCTACTGAGTGTAAGCATTGTCATCTCATTCTTAATAAAAGTGTCAGTTCTTACTAAGTTCATTAATTCTGACAATTAATAGCAACAATCGAAAATAAATATCATTCTTCAATTTAGAGTTTTACAAAAGTGCCCTGAAGAAAGTCATCATTCAAGTGCTCCTACTCTGGGGAAACCGGGGAGGATTGTCGTTGACATCAGTCAGCGTGATGTTCACCGTGGTGGTCCCAGATAATCCCCCCATCTGGCCGGCCATGTCCTTGGCTTGAATCACCACTTGGTACTGCTCCTTGTTTTCTCGATCCATGTTGAACAAAGCTGTCTTGATGATACCTATGCATATGAAATTCAGAAGTGGAAAGGAATATATTAAAAATACTTTATGGAGTCATTTATTTATGCAAACACACAGATTTTTCACCCACAATATGCATAGCACTATGCAGATGTCATCGGTGACATAAAAATGATTATAGCTAGCCTTTATACTGAAGGAAGTGAAAACCACATAGGGGAGAGAGATGCATTTAAAAGAACCACCTACAATACAAGAAGAATAAGTCAAATCCTGCAACCGCGGAGAATGTAAGTAGTATAAATATTAAGTGTTATAAGATGACACAGCGAAGTGTAACTTGGCGTGTGGCCCAATAGTATACCACCGAAGTTGCTTGATATGTTTAGGTGCATTAGGAGGAGATTGTTAAAAGAAAGCCATTTACATGAACTGTCTCCTGAGTTTCACTTTACTGAATTGGCTAATTGCTCAGCAAATATAGCCACCATAATGAATGTTCTCAGGATTTTCTAAACCATGAAACTATGGTTTAACTCCCTCCCCCCCCCCCCCCCCCCCCAGCATCAGTTCTTTCATAATCATCATATTGTGTGATCCAAAAGATTTTAAGGTTTCCTAAAGCTGATGTGAACATTAGTTCAGCTGGCCCCAGCAGTGACCAAGATTCGCAAGTTAGGTGAAGTTTACCTCATTGTTAAGTAGTTATAAAATAGTTGGAAGAACTTGTGAAAGTTTGCCTAATTTCTTAGGTAGGGTTCATGCTTAAATTAACAACATTCTTTCAAAAATCACTGGAGAAGGCTTTTAATTCTCTCTGGTAGCGCATTCCAGTGCTGAACAGCCATGAAACTGAAAAAAAAATCTTTCTTGTTTTTAACAATACCTCAGAAAACAGGTCAGCTTCATTCCTACAGTCCTGGCTTCATTGAAAGTGGAGCTGTTATTTCTGTTCTCCACACAACAGTATTTCTGTCTAAATACCTTAGCCTTGTGTTCTTTAAGTTGAATAATTCTAATTTTTTCATCTTCATTGTTTTTAAACTCAACATTTTCTTTCTCCTTGGGCTTCTTTCCAAGTTTATTGCCCCTCTTAACCCATCGATTTCCACCTGGATGTAATAACCTAGGAGGGTTTTGATTTCTACTAAGAATAATGGAAGCTTGAAAAATGTTTCAAAGAAACTCCACTCCTATTATGACAACAAAAATAAGAGTAGAATTTAAAGACAGTACAAATGATGTTCCCTAAAATGATTCATTATAAGATAGAACGTTATTTTGTGGAGAAAGTGCAGAAAAAGGAGATGTTGAAAAAAGAATTCCATTAAGGCAGTCCACTTTATTAGGGCTGTCTCAGTCTGGATGGGGTAGACAATGAGGTAACAACACACAAAACAAAATCTCAGTGGCTTAATGCCATCGAAGTTTGTTTTCTCATGCTCTGAGCAGGCCAGCAGGTAACTATACTCATCATAATACTCAGATTTCTGGGCTGGAGAAGCATCTCAGCATTGGCTCCCATCTGGGGTCACTCTGGCAAGTAGAAGGGCACATGCTGGAGTGTACACCAGGCCAAAAGTTCCACTTGGAAGTAACTCAGATCACTGCCGCATTTTATTGGCCCAAATAAATCGTATGGCTACACTAGCTTCAGAGCACGGTAGATACATGCAAACCTACCAAATACCTAGACAAAGAAGAATTGGAATATTTGTAAACAGCCAAATAGCTATCAGAAGGGCTTGATCTTTTAGCTTCATCCCAAACTGGAAGAAAAAAATAAAGCAATGTGTAATTGTTTCTGAATATGCCAAATATAAATATAGTGGATGAAAGACCCATTGTCATATTTCTTGATTAAAATGATCTGGGTGTTATGTTTATAAATATATCACTGGTATTTGGCAGGCAAATAAAAAAAAATTCAATCATGTGGATTGTTTTTATTAAAAAATATGCTAGCTTAGCCAAGCATGTCAATTAAAATTACAGATTGCAAAAAGGAGATAAAAATCGAATTCTAACCTGTTTCCGATTCAACTGAGAAATAGGGCTGCCCCTGCAGGATGCTGTAGACAACTTTAGCACTGTTCCCATACGTTGGGTCATCAGCATCGGTGGCAGTGACTTGGACAACAACTGTGCCTGTAATGACAGAACATGAATTGAAAACATAGTAAGGGCCCATTTCAGATCCCAGATAGGCACACATAAGAGAAAGCATGATCTTACTTTTGTCCAAAACTATCATGGCAAGGCAGTGGGGAACTTCAATAATATGCTAGGTTAAAAAGGCTTGGATCCCTCACTCAGAAGGAAAGTGATCGCCATTTATAAATACTGTAAGGATTAGGTTAAAGGGACGCATGGGAATGATCATGACTTTGGATGGAACTGATCGCAATCCATCTCCAAAGGTGGGATTTGATTGGATTCTTGCTATGGCCCTTCTTTTAAGTTATCCAGGTCCTAGTCAATACGAATCTGGCATTACTTTGTCCATAGGGATTCGTTTAGGAGTTGTCCAATCAGGGGCCCACTCATGATTTTGCTGGAAATTCTGTCATATCTACGGGACTAGAATGTGCTGAAGAGGAGCCTGAAAATGCAGTTACTATTTAGTGACATTAGAGATGGTAGCCTGAGAACAAAGCTGAACAGAACAGAGAATTTAGGGAAAATAGAACTCCAATCAAACCATGTCTAATGCCTACTTCATTTCTGGGCTTAAGTAATGTGACCAGTAAGTACTTAGGTTGTTTAAAGTAGTTTGAATTGAGTTTTCTGTTACTTGCAAATAAAAGCATCCTAAGTAACAAATCTACCTGATAATTCTGAGATTGAAAGGCCTTGAACCTTAAATGAGATAGTTTTGGATTAAATAAATAATTAATTGAAACAACAGAGGATACACATCTGGTACCTATAATACCCAAAAATGATCGTAATTAAATGTACAAAGAAAACTGTGGTGTTTTAGATCAGCACTCTTATTTTAGGGAAACAGAGATGCCTAATAACCTTTGAAGTATCCTTAACTTCCATAAAATTCCATGCAAATCATTATGTATATGCTTGCATGTACAATTTCACTGAAGTTCCATAGATTTTTATCTGATAGCAAAGGGGTCTGTGACTTCCAAAAAGGGTAAGATCCTCTGATTTAAGATCATTTTAGTGGCTGACTTTTAGAATTCCTGGTGGATAAATAGTAAGCACACCACCAAGGTTCTCCTGTCTATGAACAGGGCAGGGAAGCTACATTTAGGGAATACTAGCATTTTTCCATTGCGTGGGTACCACTTGGGTTGCGGGTGAATTTCCCGCCAAAATATAAGATGGCGCGTTAAAATGCCTATATCTTTTGAAGTATGGGTTCGATTGAAATGAAATATTTGGTAATACGCAGTTACAATCGGCCCGAGTTTACACGTTTCCCGCACTCCACCGCAAATCTATATGAACCGAGTTTAACACTTGGAGTGCGGGTGAATTTCCCGCCAAAATATAAGATGGCTCTGTCTTTTGGTTTTGTTCCATCCACCAAAAGGGTGGATTACAAACAAATATTTGGTAATACGCAGTTACAATCGGCCCGAGTTTACACGTTTCCCGCACTCCACCGCAAATCTATATGAACCGAGTTAAAGACGGCTCCCGCGGAGTACGCGCAATTCACGCGAGCCGACTTAACTCGTTTCCCGCAACCCAAGTGGTACTATCTAACTACATGTATTGAACAAATATGCTGCACTGCTAAGGTTGGCTGCTCTGAATGCAGGATGTTGGTGCCTGAGATAGAACACACACCCTTTTAATTCAATGAGGGACTTGGGGAGAATGAGAACATCATGATTTTAGAGTGAGAGCTAATAGCAGAAGTCAACAAACACGTTCTTATTTGACATCAATACAAATTTAATAGCTTTTAGAATACGACTGTCTGGACGTTTTGAGCACTTGTGAGTAGCCAGATATTGTACTGGGGGCTGTGCACTTGTTTTCTCCTTTTGTCTTCACCTTAGAAGTTGACATCTATTATTTATTTGTTAGAGATATGGAACTGGAGGGTGAGAGAAATCAAGTCATTTACCTAAACCACACTGCTGTTTGCTAGTAGAGGTAACTTCAAACTCAGGTCTGTTTGATACCAGAGTTCATTTTTACTATTCTGCTGTTGTTTCTTTATGTAATTTCTTTAAAATGCTTTTATATATCAGAATAATGACATGTTAATTTATGATAATGATGAATATCAAGATTCCCATACCTGTGTGCAAATTAGAAAAAGACCTCCCTTTCTCAAAATGTTTCTGTTAGCCATTCCCAAATATTTTTACTACATATTTAATTCTATAATGGCTTCAAATGAAACAGAAACAGACTCACAGATACAGAGAACAGACTGACAGCTGTCAGAAGGGAGAGGGGAAGGGGTCTAAATGAAAAAGGTGAAAGGATTATCCCACAAACCTTATAGACAGTTAATAGTACGGTGATTACCAGAGGGAAAACAGAGTCGGGGGAGGCAGAGGAGGGTAAAAGGGGGATAAATGGTGATGGAAGGAGATTTGACTTGGGTGGTGAACACACAATACAATATACAGATGATGTATTACAGAATTATACTCCTGAAACCTATACAATCTTATTATCCAATGTCACCCCAATAAAGTCAATTAAAAATTATCTCTCTGTACAAAAAAAGTCAATGGTACCCTGAGAGTTGTTCAGTGACAACTTGCACATCTGGTTACGGTTGTCCTGGGTGGTATTGATGACAAGACTATCCTTTATTAATTCTTTCTGTCTTTTACCACCAAATGGAAAAATATTCTTCCTAACAAATCTTCCTTTTAAAAAGAATTCTAATTCTCCTCTTTGCTTGGTGATAATCTGTGATTTTTTTTTCAAACAAAACAAAGTGGCTTTAAGTAATGGGATGAGCAACTTCTTCGTGAGAAAAATTTAGATGTTTTACAAGCACTTGTATGGATTAAATATTTTCAAAGTCTTGGAACTTTGGACTGAAAAAGCTGTGATATATGACTCAGAATCATAGAAACATTTTCATTATATAATTTAGCTCTTTTGAATTTGAGACTGAGTGAAAATTAAAATAACCTTACGTGAGTAGTTTAATATTTGTCATTGTCTCCCATGAAGTATATTAATGTGGCTAAGAATGATGTCAGTAGGATTTTTTTTCTTAGTTGAAATTCTGTTTACCTTCTCCCAGTCTAAGCAAACTAAATGTACAAATATTAACTTTAAAATTGGTAGAATTGTGCACAAAATTAATTTACCATATTAATGCAATTTACTGATTTCCACCAATTAGTAAAAGATATCTCCCTTAGATATCCTCTGCATATTTTTTGTGATTGAAAAGAAGTTTTCTTTGAGTCTCTTCTCTAAATATACAGTCACTTAAAGCAACAGTCATTACTCTTTAGTCTGGACTGTAAATCCAGGCTTTTGTTTTCCACTGAGGAGATTCTTACTTAATGCCAGTACGTGCTAAGAGAAATAGAGAAGGCTGCTGTTTTCCAGCCCAGGACATAGAGCAGGAATTTAGGGTGGGCGAGTAGGTGAGATGGCTCTCTTTCTTTTTCCTACTCTCACTCTACCCTCATCTTTAGAGGAAATGCAGTTTTCTTAAAAAGGATAATAAAGTGAGACTAGAATAGTATAAGTAGATTGTTTAAAATATGGTACTTTAGAATTTAGCATCTATATTTATTCCATCAGTAAGTTTCACTCTTGGGATTCTTTGTTTAGTTGATGAACTGGAGGAGAAGCATTGCTGGGTTGAAATCATGTCCCACTCACCCACATCAGACATTTCGGGAACGGTGGCTGTGTAGACCTCCTTGGTGAAGATTGGTTCATTGTCGTTGATATCATGGATCTTGATGACGAATTCAGACTCAGGCTCTACAGGAATCCCTGTCTTTTTGTTTACAGCTTGAGCTCGAAGGATGTAAGTAGGTTTTTCTTCCCTGTCTAACCTTCTGGTGGCTTGTATATCCCCTGTGTTTTCATTGATAATGAAGAGATCTCCTGCTCCATCTCCTGAAAGGATATATTTAAGTGATCCATCTCCTTTATCCTGGTCTGAATGTAACTAGTATAGAAAAAAAATTAAAGAAAGTAAAAATCAAATGTGATTCTAAACTGTTTGTCTTTATGTTGCATGCTTTCATTCAATCCTTTCTAAGGGATGCAGTTCTTTTCTTCTATGACTTCAGTCCCCCATAGTAAATACCATTCATTAATGAACATGTTTCCTTATAATCATAGAAATTTCCAGAACTGAAACAGAGCTTGGAGAAGATTTAGTAATCCTTATTTTGAAGAAGGGAAAACTAAAAGCCAGAGGAATCACAAGACTGGCTGGAATGAAACTATTTTTTCTACAGCTTTTAGATTCTATTAATACACTCTCCTCCTCACTTTTATGTATGCAGACACACTAAAGAAGCAATATATTATTAAGAAAAGGATTTTGGTTTTTGAATCAGAGAGACCAGGGTACATTCTGCTTCTATACTGAATTTAGGGGAGCTAGCAAATCTCTTTGAGTCTAATATAATGGAGACTATAATCGATTTTCTACATGAAATTTATGTATTTATTTATGAATCAATGAATGAAATTCAACTCAAAGCATTTGAAAAACATCTTAAGTACCACTATGGACATTGCCTTGAAAACCACCCACTAGATCATTTACAAGGTCACTTGGAATAAGAACATTTAACACTTAGATTTTAGTTTAATATGGGAAAGGATCACTTACAAAGCAGAGCCGCCTAACACTGCATAATCTGCCTTAGGAAGTAGTGGGTTCCTGCTCCTGAAGGTAATCAAGCAGTGACTCTAATAAGGTTAAAGTCATTGCAATGGGTCAAGGTAAAGGGTTGAATTAAATGAATGTGAAGAGACCGTTGAATTGGAAGAGGATGATTGTAACTTGGAAAGTAGCGCATGTTACCTAATCCCAAAGATTATTTCCAAAGAGTTGACTTCCTGTTATTTCCCATGTTCCCTTTTCCCCACCTTAGCAAGAGTATCCCATAGGTCTTCTAATCCAACCCTTATTTACAGATTTCCCAAAAGTGCTCTTTACTGAGAACTATTTTCAAACCCCAGTTATAATATCAGCTACATACAGACAAGTTAGTTTCAGTGGGAAGGCTGCTAATCTCTACCTTATTACAACTTCATCTAATCAGGGTATGGGCCATGTTACAACAGTTATGGCAACAATAGCAACAGGTAAACCAGCTCTGTGCCCTCCTGATTGATGCTGTATGGAATGCTCACAGTAGTGTCTAGAAACAAATCTAAAAATAGAATTTCAGGATAATAAAGGGATCCTAAGAATAATATAACCCTGCCTTTCTAAAAGTGTATCACATGGAAAGTAATTTATATAAAATGCTGACTCAAAAGGGTTCTGTGGTCCAATAAGTTTGGGAAATACTTCATAGTCTGCCTCTTTCTTGGCATCATCCATTGCCCATTAACATATGAAAGACTGAATGTCCACAGTTCAAAATTATATTTGACTTTATTTCATCTGGCTTTCCCGAGTTCTCTTATGTAAAGAAGCCTTTTTTGGGTGTGATCCATAGTGATATTCCCCAAAACAGTGTTCCAAGAAGCAAAGTTTGGGAAACATGAGCTAATTGAATCCATCATCGCAGAGTCAAGAAAACTGAAGTTCCCTTTTATGTAGTGTTTCCCAAATCACACAGCTCCCGTGAAAGCGTCAGAGAAGTATAGAACTAAAGTGCAAGAAGAGGCCTTATAGACTATTGGGTGCAACCTCCCGGTTTTTAGAGATGGGAAATTGTGTCCAATGCCACCCAGCTAATGCTGGTTAATAGCAGGGTTTGAGGAAGAGAATATTATTCATACAATTAGCGGCCTTGAAAGCAGCTTGACAGAAATAATGGAAGATAAATGCTCATGGGGAGGAAATTGCTTAGAAGTGAGACAAACGCAATAAGAAATGTAAAACAAGAGCACTCCATGATTTGTGTAATGTGATATGCTAAGAAAACGTTGAAACCATGATTACACAGAAAGAGCCACTGGGGAACGTTTAACTCTCCACCATCAAACTCTAATTACTGAAGTGAGCTCTTAAAAAGCTATTTCATTAGCTCATGAGGAACGCAACCAACATCACTGCCCATTGGGTCCTGGCTCCAGGGCAGCCATGGTTAGTGCCCTGGCACAGTGCAGGGGCCCTGCAGCCGCAGCCCTAAGTATAGGTCTTGCTCATTCTATTTCCTCCCCAAATATAGGATCCTAGCAGTCAATTAACCTCCCTGTGCCAGATTCCTTATCAGTAACATGATGATGATAAGAGCTACAGGACAAGGCTGTCATGAGCATCTAATTAAAGCCTGTATATAAATACCACATTAAATGCTATGTAAATGTGATAAAAGCACATGTGTGTTTTATAAATTACAAAGTTCCTTCCAAATTTAAGAAATCATTACTATTTTAAACTCTCAGTTCATCATAAGCATGTTTTTGCTCTGCTTTTGACTTTGAGAACTTTGTTGTAAGGACTTTGAAAACCCAATTTTGCAAATACACAGTGTCTCTAAGGTGAAATCTGTTATTAACACCCAGTATTCTTCTACCAGGTGGCAATTGCCAGTTTCCCATGTGATTTATTATATTCTGCATTCCACTAGATTATAGACTCCCCTTGGCCTGTTCTCGAATCCCTCTCAATGGTAATTGTTGCACACTTAGTAGGTGAATACCACATCTGGTCACAAGATTGATTCAGGTAAAAGTAATCAGAAGCTTATTTTTAGCTGTCAGGAGAGACCATTTCGATGACTTATAGAACAAACACCCGAGACGGTTCGGAAGAGCAGCAGAGACACTAAGTAAGAGGGTGAACAGGGATTGCTCTGCCGATCCCAATTCTGATTTACCAATATTTGAAACCCAGTGGGAAAATGCACCTCTTCACTCAGGCGAATGATGATAAAACAATTTAACCTCATCCCCTCCACTTGCAGGGTGTGTGCCTGATGGGGTGCAAGGCAACAGGAACCTCAGAAGCTTTTGTATAATTCTTTCCCTACTTCCCCCAATCCCCCTCTTACCTTGAACTCCCCCGGGGCCCAGCTCTTTTCTCTCTTCTTGAGGAAAAAAGGAAACATAAGACATCGGTGCTAGTGAAAGGGGTGGTGACAAGCAGACATTAGGGGTTTATTGAGCACTTAGATTTTAATTGGATTTTTTCTTTTGTGATGTCATTCATCACGGCCACTGTAAAGGCAGAAGTTAAACAACAACAAATAAAAGGTTGTAGGCTGCCGGAGGCATGTTCTTACTAATTTCAGTTGAATGTGGCTGTTCCATTAAGCTTAATCATCTGGTTCACTTTTAACGATTCACCATCAAGTAAAAATTATCCGCTTCCCTCAGAAAGGAAGATCTCATCTGACGCTGGTGGGACTTTTACTACATACCTGTGGCATTTGGTTTTAGAAGGAGCTCTTGGTCTTATTTGTTTTTCGGTTGATTTATTATTATTATTTTTTAAGTGCATCACCTTGACAAATTTGGGTTGTGGACGTGGCCCCATGGAGAGTATCACCAAAGCAAATCTTAGTGTCCTCAATCCCCTTTCTCACTTGATTTTAAGATAATTCCATGTATCAAGAATATATGTTCCTAAAGTTGCCAGATAATTTAGGAATTATTACCAAACATTAGGCACATGGTCCAATCTGAGCAATATGAGGGAGGAATACAACTTATTGTCTCAGTTCTTAAATAAATTTATTTAATAACCAATGAAACCTCAATACAATTATGTCACTTGTATTTGCTGAAAAGAACAAAGAAGTTATAAGCATATTAAGTACACTGACCATTGTAATTACACTAGGGCAGTGATGGCGAACCTTTTGAGCTCGGTGTGTCAGCATTTTGAAAAACCCTAACTTAACTCTGGTGCCGTGTCACCTATAGAAATTTTTTGATATTTGCAACCATAGTAAAACAAAGACTTATATTTTTGATATTTATTTTATATATTTAAATGCCATTTAACAAAGAAAAATCAACCAAAAAAAATGAGTTCGCTTGTCACCTCTGACACGCGTGTCATAGGTTCGCCATCACTGCACTAGGAACTGGGACAGAAGACACCTGTTAAGGGTGAAGAAGCTACAAGATTTTACTGAATCATATTTCAAGTATCATCCCTTTTGCAGAAAGTAATGAATAATGTATGGAAAATGATCCATTTTATGGAAACGTTGTTCCATAATAAACATGATTTAACTGTCAACCAAGACCATTTAAAAACACTTATTGTCTTGAAGAGGCAACAAATAAAAAACAATACCTGTCTTCTACAAACTTGCAATTTAGGCTCATAAATACTCATATGTAAAAGATACAGAATAAAGCAGAAATTAGGTAGTTGAGTACTTTAAGTATTAGGAATAAAAAAATAAATGAAAAGATGGAGAACAGTATGGAAGGAAGTTTTAAGTTGGACAAGGTGGAGTCAGGGAACATGTTAGATCTTTGATGGTTTATGAAGAGTTCCTGGAGGAGTTTAGATTTACTAATGGAAGAAAAATGATTTAGCAACCAGATGAGTGCATGGCATGGTTTCAAGGTTCAGTGTGGGAGAAAATCAAAGGATGCCTTGAGTAGGTGCCTGGGCTAATAAAAGTAATTATGTCAGCTAAAATAGAAATACTCTTTCCCTTGAGTTGCAGGACCCCATATTTTCTCACACTGCACTCAGATATGCAAGGTTAGATGCAGGTTCCTTATTATTATTATTATTATTATTATTATTATTATTATTGTTAATCCTCACCCGAGGATATTTTCCCATTCATTTTTGGAGAGAGTGGAAGGGAGGGGGAAAGACACAGAGAGAAAAACATTGATGTGAGAGAGATACATCAATTGTTGGCGCGAGGGTGGGGTGGGGGTAGAGGATCGAATCTGCAACTGAAATATGTTCCCTTGACCAGAAATGAACCCATGACCCTTCAGTCCATGGGCCAATGCTATCCACTGAGCCAAACCCACTAGGGCCTTATTATTATTTTTTTAATAGCTTATCCCTCAAGCTCTGATCCTATTGAATATTAGGAACTCTATGTTAGGTTGAATATTGAGTCAATAATTTAGTGCAATTCAATACAGTCTGCCTGATTCAATAATACAGTCTCTTTAGATAACTCTTTTAAATAAATCCTAGTCTTTCTGGTTTCAGCTTTCTTCCCTTGCCCCTGATCTAGTTTAAGATGACATCTGGGTGTATGAAGAAGAGAGAGCCACATGGCATGAACCAGAGGGAAATTTGGGGCATTTGGAACCAAAGGTAGTTCTTGCACTGTCCTTTGGCCTGCTAGTCTCTAGCCTGCTAGTCTCTCATCCATTACTTTCCTTAGTGGTGTCTGTGGTTTTGGCAGGTGGAATCATGACCTCAGCTTCTTAAGGTCCCAGGTGACCTGCTCTATTCTCTTCTCCATAGGCCCTCATGTCTGACTATGATTCCTTCATTGTCCTTGGTTGTAGCTAATGAGTTGCTTTATCCTTGGTAGGGACCATCCACCTTTTTCTTGCCCTGGAGAAGCTTTGGAAGGCTCTGGGGAGCTAAAATGAGCTTCTTCCTCACTACATGATTTCCCCAAAGGGAAAGGAAAAGCCAACTCCCCATTCACCTGTACCCACAAACTTGCCCCTGCTCCCTGGCCCCCTTTAAGGACTTCAGAGACATTGACTCAGGGCAGTAAAATGACTTCAAATATGCACAGGGTTGTG
This sequence comes from Myotis yumanensis, assembly GCF_028538775.1. Lineage (NCBI taxonomy): Eukaryota > Metazoa > Chordata > Mammalia > Chiroptera > Vespertilionidae > Myotis > Myotis yumanensis. The sequence goes on along the minus strand of NW_027223755.1, from coordinate 24,154,026 downwards.
CGTGTGCACGTATTTAGAAGCCAGAAATGTGAAATGCTGCAGGAGTACCCCACCACATGAGTTTTGGTGACGAGAAGAGCTGATTCCCATGATAAAATCTGAGAGGAAAGCTGGGATGGAAGCGTGGCCTGCAGCCCTGAGCCTGGCACCAATAATTTTTGGTGATGACATTTATACATGACTAGAGGCCTGGTGCATGAAAATTCATGCACTGGAGGGGGGGGGGGGGTCCTTCAGCCTGGCCTGCCCCCGCCTCACAGTCTGGGAGCCCTCAGGGGTGGGAGGTGACCTGGCAATCAGGAGAAGGCAGCATCCCATCACATCTCTGCTGCTGCCACTTCTGGCAGTACAAGCCTCAGCCCGCCCTGGGAGGATGGGCAGCTGCCATCCGAGGTTTGCCTGTGCCTTGGGCTGGCCCTGGGTGGCTGGGGGGCTAAGGGGACTGGGGGACTCCAGAGGCAGGCATACAGAGGGGCCTGGCCTTGCCGCATGCCTGCCACCCCGGCAGAGCTGAGGGGACTGGGCGCTGCCATCTTGTGGCTGTGGGTGCTACCAACTCTGAGGGTGTGGCAGTCAATTAGCGTATTCCCTCCTTATTGGCTGTGGATGCTGCCATCTTTGCAACGGTGTGAGGGTCAATTAGCATAGTCCTTCTTTATTAGATAGAATCAGTGAGTTTTATTCTAGCTCGCCAGACCCATCTTTTGATTCATTGAATGGGCTCTAAAAGAATCTGGAAAATCTTCTTTTCTCTGACAAAACCTAGGATTGGGCTATCTCCATATCCCATATTCTTTTTCTGGTTATACTATGTTGCCTCTTGTAATGACCTGAAAAAATTAATTTCTTCTATACAACATAAATAATTTTGTGGAAATTTTCCACTTTATAACAGTGGAAATATTTTATCTTTAAAGTGTTCTTTTATATTATTTACTAGAGGCCCGGTGCACAGATTTGTGCACTGGTGGGGTCCCTTGGCCTGGCCTGTGGGGATCGGGCTGGAACCAGCTCTCAGACATCCCCCGAGGGGTTCCGAATTGCGAGAGGGTGGTTCTAGGGTGACATACCGGGATTGGGCTCCCTCCTCTCTGGTTCTGGGTGTGTCACCCGAGAACCACAGCTGCCAAGTCACCACAGCTTGGCAGCACCTGTGTTGAGCATCTGCCCTTGGTGGTCAGTGTGCATCATAGCTACCGGTTGAACTGTCTGCCCTCTGGTGGTCATTGCATGTCATAGCTACTGGTCAGACAGTCGGACGGTCAGACAGTTACTTGGGCTTTTATATATATAGATCATTTGGGAATTGGTTTGGCTGGGATTTGGGAAAATAGTAATAGCAGGCATTTATTAAGCCCGTACTATGGGCTAGAAAATGTGCTAAATTTATTATATAGATTAGATAATGTTTTACTTGTTATGAATCTCTTCCTATCCCCTCTACACTAATGAGGAAACTGAGACAAGATAAAAGTTAAGTAACTTTTCAGCATCATACAACCACAGGGAGCAGAATTTGAGTTCAGGCAGTCTGACATTTCAGTCTAGTCCAGGGGTCCTCAAACTACGGCCCACGGGCCACATGCAAATACAAATATTGTATTTGTTCCTGTTTTGTTTTTTTTACTTCAAAATAAGATATGTGCAGTGTGCATAGGAATTTGTTCATAGTTTTTTTTTAAACTATAGTCCGGCCCTCCAACGGTCTGAGGGACAGTGAACTGGCCCCCTGTTTAAAAAGTTTGAGGACCCCTGGTCTAGTCTGTTAACTACAACACAAGTATTTTTCTCTCGATGTTTACATCCACTTTTATGAATATTCATTAAAGGCATACTCTATACCAAACAATATTTTAAGTGCCGAGGTATAGAGATCTAATGCAGAATTTTCCAACCTCTACACCATTGACAGTTTGGGCTGGGTAACTCTTTGTAGAGGTACCTGTCCTATTTATCGGCATTCTTGACCTCTACCCACTAGATACCTGTAGCAGCTTTCAAGTTGTGACAATAAAAAACATCTCTGTATATTGCCAAATGTCCTTTGAGAGAACAAAATTGCCTCCACTGAGAGCCACTGATGGAATTCTCTATCTATCTACTATCATCTTTCTCTCCTCCCATCTTTTTTTTCTCATTATGTACCTTATAACTTTAAAAATTCATTCAAATTATATCATAAAGAGTTCTGCATTTATAGAGATAACACATGACCCCACTCAATTCCATCTTTTATGTTTTGTTAGATTTAATAGCCACTGAAAAAGACTTGTGTTATGTGGAGGAGAATTTTTTGAAAAAGTTCTAAAAGTGAAAAAAATTTCAATCTAAACTCAAGAAAATTTATTCATATCCTTGACATTTATCTTTTACACTCGATACTTTGAATTTAATGTCAAAAGTACCAAAGTAACTAGTAAGTGAACAAAACTTTAGGTTGTAGTAGATGTAGTAGGCAGAATAATGGCTCTCCCAAAGAGGTTCCTGTACTACTTCTCAGAACCAAGGACTATGATCCCTTAAAGGCAAAAAGGATATACAGGTGTGGTTAAGATAAAGCTCTTCAGATCGGAACATTAATCTGGATTGTCCTGACAGAGGCCAGCATAATCACCAGCGTCCTTCTAAGGGAAGGTAGGGAGTCAGAGAAGGAAATGTTCAATGAAGCGGAGAGATTGATTTGAAGATGCTACACTGCCAGCTTTGAACAGGGAGGCAGGGCCCATGAACCAAGGAATGCAGGCTCGAAAAGGCAAGGGGAGGGATTCTCCTAGCGCCTCCAGAAGGACACCTTGCAGACACCTTGGTTTTGGCCCAGTGAAACCCATTTTAGACTTTTGACTTCTAGAATTGCAAGAGCATAAATTTGTACTGTTCTAATTCACTAAATTTGTGTAACTTGTTAACAGCAGAAATAGAAAACGATGACAGTTGTTTCTTATCTCTGGGATTCAAGGTGAACTGAAACTGTATGTGGTTTCAGTTCAAGAATCCCAGTGAAGAGGGAAGAAAACTAACCTTTGGTGACACTATGTGTCTGGTACTGCTTAAGTGCCTTGTGTGATACATCAACTAAGTCTCATAACAACTCCAGGAGACAAGCATTACTTTCTCCTATTTTTTTTTTTTTTTTCAGAGAACCTGAGGTCAGGGAGGTTAAGTAACTGACTGAAAGTTAAGGGCAGAGCCAGGAAGGATACCAAGATCGGCCTGACTCCAAAGTCTATGTTCGCTCACGTGAGCACATACTGTCGAACAACACTTTCCAGGATGATTACAAAAGTTTCCCGATTCCTTGTATTTATTATATTAGGCCCCAGGCTAAGTTATTTGTAAATTCTATTGGCACAAATGATACAAACTGTAATAGAGGTTATTGTTCATTTTGGACTTATCAATTAAACAAATGCCTTTTGGTTTATTCACTGCATGTAGTTATTTCCCCCAAAAGGCATTGTTTACTCCTGCCTTGTGCTTGGCTCTGGATGTCCAAGGTCTTCGGCAGATGAAGACATTAGTCTCAACTCTTGCTTAGTCTAACATTTTCATTTTCAAAATGCCAGCGGTAAATCAAGTTGAGAGCCAGATACCCAGTCAAAAATTGATTTAGCAAGGCACTGTAACTCACCAGTTTTAATCCTGCTTTTTGCCTCATACTGTAATCTTTTCAGCAATTGACAAAGCTAAGGATACACACACACACACACACACTCCCCCTCTTTCTGTCTCTCCCTTTCTCTGAAAGGGTTAGCTAGCTAGCTTAATTAGGCAGGTTTAGGTTAGGAATAAAAAGGGGCCTATGGGGGAAGGAATACATAATGGAGACTTGAAGATGCCAGGGTGTTTATCTTACTTGTACAGAGAGTAGAGAAACGGAATAGGCAAATAGAAATATATCTGACCCCTGCAATTAAAAACAGCCATAAACCAAAAGGCATCTTGAGCCTGAGCCATTAGAGTTACCGTAAGTTAGGCCAAAACTAGCCCTGACCTGAGTAGCTGGGAGGGCCATGAGATAAGGCTTTCTCTGCCAACACAACTGGGAGAGCTATAAGATAAATCAACAGTGACTCCAACCAACAAGATAAGGGGAGAGAAGGTGAGGGAACCACGTGGGCTTTGAGCTTTGAAAACTAACTCTATGTAGCACAATGACCAATAAGAAGGGCCAGGTTCAGACAAAGAACTGCAGCCTATTTGATGCCTCAAGACAAAGAAAGCAGCGATCACCCTTCTTAAGGGCCCCTCTGTCCGTCCAGGAGGGACAGAGTCTCAGGCTTAGGATTTAGAATTAGGTTTTAGAGGTAGCATCTGCCTGCAATAAAGTTTCTGTACTTTTCACCTATCACCTTTCATCCGTAGCTTCATTCTTCAAAACCATCGAGACAAGAACCCGGGAACTCAGGGCATTTCAGTTCAATTTTCCTATTTCATCTCTCTCTATCTCTGACACTACACTTGGAAGAAAATACTTATAGATAAATGCAGACATTTAAGACACAAGAAATCAAGCAGCAGAGATTTAAAAAATTATGTTTCTCACTAGCTAATGGACTTTTCCTCAAATATGTTTTTCTTCAAAGATAAAAATCATATTAGATATAATAATCTTATGTTGACTCTTACTTGGGATTTAAAAAGTTAAAGCCATATCTTCATAAAACAAGTAGTTTACTTGAGGGAGAGACTATTTTTTATTCAAATTCAAAGCTCCCAAGCATCCCATATGTGCTCAGGAAATGATGATTAAATTGAATTCTGTAACCTACTCATACAGTCAAGGAAATAATGGTGAGCATTTCTAGGAGAGAAGATTATGAGTTCATTTATTAGATTTTCTTGCTTGGGAACTAGCATATAAATTCTTAAATGATTTGAACAACTCTTTTTTTTTTTCTTTAAGGGAACTAACTGTGAAACAATCAGTGAAATGTGAACGGTCCCAACAGCTACACTGGGTAAGTGTCCTCACAATGATGTTAGAGTCAGGAACTTTAGTGCTCCAACTCCTAAGCCTGCGTGCTATTATGTCATGTGCCCGCCATGTCTGAAATGGCTCTCTGCTATGTTAATATCGTAATAATGTGGTTTTAGGGAGGAGTATCTGATGTAACCATATCAGAAAAGCTGGATTCTGGCTTCCTCAAGTGGAGGCATGCTCCCATGAATCTCTCTTACATGTGAGAGAGCATGCCCTAAACTGTAGTGCCTGATAAAATGTGAGATAACATCATCACTGCTCCTTATCTCATGACCAGTTGTCTGCAGTGAAACTGCTAAAAACGATCCATGCTGCCTCCACCTGCTAGGGGATGACTTCCCTTGTGTTGTGTGTCCTGTTCTATCCCCCCTTAGAAGTTGCTTGATGGTTTGCTTCACACTGCCACATTATCACTGTAAAACTTAAGTCAGTGATGTGTAGACTGCTGAAAAGGAGATAAAACTGAACAAAGTACTGCCACTCAAGTTTGCCCAAGTCACCTAATTTCTTTGATTTACTTTTAAAACTACATTTCACTTTAAGAGGCCGGTGGATTGGTAATCACCAAGATCATAGCTTTAACACAGGGTAAATAGTCCCCCCTTTTATTCTTTTTACATAATACACATAGGTGGGAGGATGGATAGAACACTCAAAATACAAATAGGATCAGAAAGTAATTTCTTATAATCCATTCTGCCTTGCTTTTTATTTTTTAATTTTTAAAAAATCTTTTATTTGGAAATAATCTCAAACTTAGAGAAGATGCCAAAAAAAAAAAGCTTTACTTGATTTTTAAAAGAGATGCTCTCTTCCTGGAGGGTACTTGGGGTGGGGGTGGGGTGGGGTGGGGGGGAGATGTAGCCCCAGGCTATAGATTAAGGAAGGCAATGAGCCAGATTCTTATGCTTTCCAATTTATGAAAAGAAAACAATAAAAGCATGCTACAGTTTTACATGTCTGTATTTTAAAGCAAATTTTCTTTGCATCTCCTCTTCTATGTTTCTCTTCTGAATTGTACTTAACATAAATAGTAGAAAGAATAAAGATGAGATTATTCTCCAGAGATGATGATTTTTCCTGTGAGAATTAAAAATATGTTGATTAGGAGAAAACATAGTTGGTAAAAAAAGAATTAGTCATTATATAGAATTTTTCTCTCCCTGTATGATCACATTTGTCTTGATCGTTGATCTATTGTGAATCATTGCAATCATCGTTCTCAGGTCTTAAATGATTTCTCTTTTACTGAGCACTCTGTACTTTCTTGGGAATTTTAAGAGAAAGAAGTTTGTTTTCTATTGGTTAACTCTGGCTTTTTCTCATTTTGTTTCAAACTTTCTTCTACTGAGACCCCAAATAATGTTTGGTTTTCATTTGTAAAAGTCTTAAAGGAGCCAGCTTTTATGATATGATACTATTTGCTATATATTTCCTTTTTGTCTTTCTTGTTAGTTCATGCACATACAACTGTGTTGTCTTTAGTTTCTCTGGTTTGCACTAAGGAAGCTTGAGTTTTATCCTATTGTATTGTAAATTTTTGTGTCACTTTGATGGGAAAATTTTAGAGGTAGTTTCCATGGAAAGACTTTCATAATAAATTTGGTTTATATGTTTACTGTTTATATATTCTTGAACTTTAAAGACTAGGTTTTCAGTTGTCAATTCAATGACACAAAGCACCACCAATGATATCCATATCAAACCATTCACGCCAATAAAGTGGGAGGCAGTTTTCAGACAGTATAGCAGATTTTCATCTTTTGTGGTCATTGCAGCTTAATTAAGGAATACTTGACTGTTTCCAATGTGCGAAATCTGTGCCAGGGACCTTGGAGGATACAAAGATGAGCAAGATGTGTAGCCTAGGGCCTTGCAGAGTTTACAAAGATATAAATATCCAAAGGTATAAATTTAATATCTAAAGTACCCATCGAAAGAGCAGTGCTGGGATCCAATATAAAACACTACTCAATTATTGAAGGTCAAAAATTCAACCTTAAACAAGAAATTCATTATTTTGCTCTAAAATGTGAAGCATTCAGGGTAATTAAACAAGTAAATCAAGAGCAGTTTTCCCACAATAAAACTTTGATTCAATAATATAAGGAGATTGTAATATCATTCCAACTTAATTATGATAACTCCAACTTGAAATATTAGGATGCCTGAAGTCCTATAGTCATTTTTTGAATTACTGGGACACTTAACATTTCACAGTAATTTAAATAATATAAACTCTACATTGTGGTGCAAACTGATGCTTTAAAATGAAATAAATGATAAGTAGCCTTAATAGGAGGATGAAGAAAAGTTACCAAGATTGAACACAAATGCACACTAATGTGGTTGTAGTGTGCGTTTTATTTTTTGTTCGGTGGGGATAATAAAGAAAACTTGGTATTTTTATGTATGCTTAGCCTTCAGAATTGCGGTTGATTAATCAATCATATTTGCAGATGCCTTAGCTGCTTTGACACCATCTCCTGACCCATGATGCTTGGCTTCCCTGAAGGAGGCAGAACATTAGTGGGATGTTCTGGGCACCTTTGGTTCTTCCTTCCCTTCACCTTTTCTTTCTTTGAAGGCACACTTGGTAGCAGGGAGCCATCCTGCCTGGTATTGGTCTTCCCTTAGTTTCCTATGATACACCAGGCCCATTCTAAGCCCTTTCTGTGTATTAACTTATTTAAGCCTCACCTCAATGACTTTATTACCCCCCTCATTTAACAGTTAAAGAAATTGAGGGCAGAGAGGGGTTAAATAACTTGCTCAATATACCTAGATAGTCAGTGTAGCTGTGGCTCAAACATAGGCAGGCTGCCTCTGCTATTAACTTTGCACTCTGGTGAGTAATTGTTGAATGAATGAAAAGCATTTTCTTTCCAAATCTATTTGAAAATGCCATAGCTGAGATAACTTCTTCAATTGCCTTCTTAACTCCAATCTCTGTTCCCTCTAGTCAGCATTAAATCCCACATCCAGAGTGATATTTCAAGCTTTTTGTTATGCTTTTATTACTGCCCTCAGGTCTGCCGAAATACACCAATGCACCTAAAATATTTATTCATATATTTCACACATGTATACGTTTTAATCTTTTAAAGTGCCTCTCTTTTCTTGTGTGCATGTATTCTCGGTGAATGGAAAACTGGAAGAAACTATAAATATTTTTCCAGTGAAATATTTTGGCATGCTGCTTTTCTTCTTATTGCAGGTTGCATAATTTCAAATTTGATGCCTCACATTACCTTTGAGAATACGTGTTACTTTTACTTATTTATCAATAATGGCAATAAAAAAAAATCTCTTATTCTCTTCTGGGGAATTCTGTACTTTCCTTCAGCCCTTTCTTCAATTCCCGAGGGAAAGATAGGTTCGGAAAGAATACTGGCAGTCTCATTAGGATTATATTGCATTGTCGTCTTAATAACTGACTGCATAAAGGCTTATATTGTTGCTACCAGCAGTCTACATCTACACAAAAAGAGATGCCTTCTTGAGTTTCCAATGACACATTAAGATCTAAACATAATCCCTAAATTTGATGAAGGTTATAAAAGGTAGAACCCCTATCAAAAACCTGTTTATTTTTGGTAAAAAAAAAAAGAACATTAGGAAGATATACTTAATTTTGACTAGAGAGGTACTGCCCTCTAATAGTTAAATTTATAATTCTGGTTATAATATATACTTGTCTTGTCATATTTAAAATAATGTTCTAATGCTGTCATTCATATCAATGGAAATGAAAAAGACTGTGGTTTAAGAACATATTGACTGTTAATTACACACATATGTTAGGGATTTTTAATCTAATTTTTTTGCAATAAAATTCAGTCAAAATTATAATTAGGGATTTTGATTTTAAAAGAAATATAAACTAGATGTGGACACTCTGAATATTTGCTATGACAGATCCATAATATGATAAAAAAAAATGAAGAACTCTGGTGCAAATCAAGAATTACACGGTTCAACAGTAGTACAAACAAGTTAAGGCAATCAGTGAAGAACTACTTAACAATGTCCATGGGCTAGATTCTGGGGGATTTGTTATAATGAGCATGTAGAGTCTCTATAACCTTCCAACAACCTCTAGCTCTGTTTGACTGGTAGAGCGTGGAAATAAAATAGCTCAGTGGGGACAAAAAGAATCTAAACCCTTAACTCTCTTTTATTCACCTTCATCCCTTTATTTTTTTGAACAAATTGAATTATAAGCAGAAGGATATAGGATTCCACAGGCATAATGACTTGGAAGTTGGAGGATTCTGGATTGGGTCATTGTTGGCTTTCTGTACTTTACTCTGTGTGACCCAGGAAGCTGAAAGTTGCCTTTGGGTTTGTGACCAAGGTCAGACATTTTAACTGTTTTGCTCTCTACATGAGCAACTGTGCAGAGAGGGGAGTTCGAGACTCGGGGAATTGCTATTAAACGGGACATTTTCTTAGCATCAGATGGCAAACTGAAGCTTTTGTCATTAAGGAATTGAAATTAGTTGGCTGGTAGTAGAAACAAAAGGAAGATTACCACCAATATTAGCAGTTGGGAAGTTACTTCTTGAGACATTTTAAAAAAGGACATCCAACAAGCAAGTGAATGCATGTTCTCTGAAATATACCATCAGTTGAAATATAAAAGTGTTAAATGGCTGAGCATTAAATTAAATGATGAAGAAGAAAGATGTGCTCAAGGCACTTGTCCTGCCTCAGGGAGAAAAGATTGCAGGTCATTGAAGTTTAGAGAAGGTTATCAAGAGAAAAAAAAAAGAGAGATTTTTCATCATGATGACCCAAAAGACCAATAAGTACATATTTAATTTTAAAATCCTCACATGTAACTATTTTGGATATCACTGATGTGTTCTGGAAATTAAAATCAAGCAAAAATAAAAGGAAGACACAAAATATTCATGCAAACATATTTGCGTAGCTCTTTAAAAGCAGTCTTTAAAAAACATTCTTTCTCTCTCTCTTCATGGCTATCCCACAGCAGGTTCTCAGTAGGTATCTGTGACATTGAATTGAATTCTATCATTGAACACCAAAGTATGTGGTGTGTCTGTTTTTTCATTTGTGCCTTGCCCTGGCTCTGCGAAGCAGTGGTGTGTTTGAGGGGGGAGATAACTGAACAGACAGAGGCCAACTGCCAAGTTCCAGCAGTGTGAGACTTTGGATTAAAATACCTGACTGCTCTGAGCCTTAGTTTACTCATCTATAAAACAGGGATATAGCGAACATGTGGGCATTAAGGTTGCTGTGAGGGTTCAATGAGATAATACACCTGAAGCACTTGGCAGTGTGTCTGGAACAAAGTGATGCCCAGTAAAGGTTACTGTGATGAGGCTTTCACCGATGCTGCTGTTTGAAGTAACAGGGGGTTAAATGAGTCTCTGAATCACCCATCAAATTAGCACCAGGAGGTTTCTATTCTTAAGTTTATGCTCTTTTCAGAAAAAAAGAATATCATAAAGCAATATTTTAATTACAGCATCTTTTAAATGGTCTTTCAGAATGTATATAATATGTTGCTTTATGTTGACTGATTTTTGGATCATGTAATTATAGGAACAAATAATTATTCATCCCTCATTTTAAAGGTGTATTTGGCTGACAACTTTTATTTTTATGGGCCATTAAAACATTACTGTCCAATCATCCTAAGAATATTGGCTTCGTTGAACTGGGTAAATACTAATTTTAAAGACTCAAGAGAAAGGCTTATTAGGAAGACGTGTACATCAGAGTTTCCAATAGAAGCCACATTTTCCTGATATTTTAAAAAGCACAGTTACCAGTTTTTGGGAAAGCTCTGCCAAAGAAGACCATCACCAGTTTCCAAAAAATTAGCATCAGAAAATATCTATGAAAATATACAGTTCACCAAAGTCCATAAAAACAGACCTCCTGGTATGTTACCAAAAATAGGAGCATCTCGAATGCTTCTAATGGGGATTAGTTTTAGGTACACATTGTGTGGAAGAAGAGGACAAAGAACATTGTGAAGGATCAAGTGGAGGAGACCAGGAAATTAAGCTTTGCTGGGGTCTGTTTAATGATAATATGTAAATCTTTTGCCTCATATTGTGCATAGTTCTGAGGTCTAAAAATACATTTATCTATGTTTTAATGCCTGTGCCTCAAACATTTAATCAATATCTGCCTCTGTTCTTCTTTCTTATTGAGCTTAATCTCACACTATAGAGTGATCATCACCAAGGAATTGCTACATTACGTAAAGCTGGCAGGAAGGCATGGTGTTTTTCTGAAAGTGTGAAATTATGATGCTTTCTTCTTATTTTTCTATAAGCCAAAGATAACCTAAGTAGATTTTGTATTAAATTGTACACTCTTTCCTGAAAGCCTGGACGAGAAAATATGCACCTCTTTCTGTTTCCTGTGCCGGCATTAGTGATTCTAATAGAATCACTGTCTGATTCTGAATAGAAATCTCTGAACCTTTGGCTTTCTCTCCTTTGGCAGCCAATTAATTGGGAAGTCCTGGTAATTCTCCCTCTGCCATGCGAGCTGACACCTTGAAGCGGTTCTTCAACGTCATCACCTCCTTCAGGAAGCTCTGCTGGACCCGGCTCCCAGTTGGCCCTCTCTCTTATGTTTCCATCAGGCGTTTATCACTGAACTTGCCATGTTGTGTTATAATTATCGCCGATAATATTCTCCTAGGGGCAACGATTCTCAAATTTTGTCACATATTGGAATCATAAATTCATAAATACTTAATTAAAAACCAAGTCAATCAGAATCTCTAGGGAGGGGAGACCCAGGCAAAGTATTTGTAAAAGCAGCACTTGTCAAATTTGAATGTGCATACAGTTCGCCTGGGGCTCTTGTTGAAATGCAGCTTCTCAGGTGGGGCCCAAGAGTCTGCATCTCTAATGAGTGTCCAGGTGACATAGATACTGCTTATGGTAAATCAGCATCCAAATATTCATGTATTTTAGAAAAAAATCACATTCCTTATCTGTATCTGTATCTATCTATCTTAAGCTCACAAACTCTTACCCAGTACAGGACCACTTCTTCCTACCTGGTTACCCCTACCTGCCACCACCATTCTAGGTGAGTCAGGTGTTGAAATGTTCCCATACGTCAGAGTTTGGGTTGTCAATATCTCAGCTGTTCGCAGTAAGTGCCTCCCTACCTAACCTGCAGAGTCCATGTTTGTTTCTCTGTTCATTTTATGGCCCTGAGTGAAATGCTGAGGAGTATTCAGATAAGAAAAGGAGGAAGGTCTTACTGCTCTCGCTTGCGCTTCAAGTTTTAAGTATGATCTTGTCTATTCACTTTACTGTCATCCAGCCTCCAACTCTGTCTTCTCCTGCTTCTTGGATGCTCATGTGATCCTATCTTTTTTTCTCTTTGGACTCTCGACAGCCCTTTGCTCCCACACCAATTCTCAAATTTTCCTTGCTTCACAATTGTCACTGTCATCTCTATTGACTTAAACCCAGAATAACTGGAACCAATGAACACAAATACAAATATAAACAAATGTTTATCATGTAAAAACACTTTTCTTCTACTTTAAGTGTTATTTGCTCAACTGCACTACTTTTCCTCAGTTAACGCTTCTATCCATTACCTGTACTATTCATCTTTTCAGTTTTAGGCCTCAAGAAGAGGCTCTAAGTAACTATTTTTTACTAGGGATAAGATTCAGTTAGCCTTTGTATACCTTTACATGGGAATCTGATTATTGTCTAATGGTTCCCAGAGTGTTCACTGAGGTACCCTGGGGTGTAGCAATGAACTCACTGTGGCACCAGAAAAATATTTAAAAATTTCCAGGGAAATAATGCAACAAACCCTTGAGCTCTGTCAGACATCTTGTGAAGTACTAGCTCAGAGTAGTTCACAGTTTCAACAGTAGGTGGTGCTACATTTCTTTTGATGATGTTATGTATTTATGAAGCTGGCTTGCCCCCAGCACTGTGGCAGAAGGCAGGTATATGCAAAAATCAATGTGGAAAAGGAAATGTCCAGTCTGAGAAGTTGTGCAGTGCCCAGAAGGCACACACCTTCCGTTAGTAAGTAACTGTGGTTATTTAAGAATGAAATACAATTTTTTTTCTGTTAATTGATGCTTATTTTTGTCAAACAGTTATTTGTTTTTAGAACATAAATATTTAGTAAATTGTTTGGACCTAACTATTTCTTTTGACCTAAGGAGACCATGAAAAAAATGATTGAGACATTAAGGACATTGTGAATTGAGAAAATTTGGAAACTTTGCTATCGCCTGATCTTGAAAAAAAATTTTGTTTTCAAAAGCTTCTTGACCCTATGGATCTGGATAATCTCATCGGTTTCTGTTTTATTCCATATTTATTAAAAGTGGACCAACTTGTTGCCATATGAGGAACCCAACCCGTTTTTATTTTATTTTATTTATTTATTTTTGTCTATTTTTTTTTTTTTTATTGTGGCACGAAGCACATTATAGTCTTCCTTTTGTCTATTGATGATACATAACTCCAAAGACAGATTCGGGAAAACGCCCTATGAATAGTGCACGAATACCTCTCACACACATCAGATGAAACAAGGCTGCCCACTACTCAATCCCTGCCCTTGACTTTCTTCTCCAGCTAGTGCTCTCTTCTGTGTTACAGCTTCCAGGAGGTGGGGGAGGGACAGGCGAAGGCGAGGCAGGGAAATTTATCTTGCTGCTAATAAAATATCCCAATCCAACCAATCAGATTGAAGCTGTGACTGTGAAGGGATTTCGCCTCTCTCCTTTACATTTCCCACCCACTGAGAGATCCATCAGTTATCTCATTTTACCTTTGCAATGATATAAAAATCAACATTCCACTTCGATGCATTATCAATAAATGTGATAGAGAGCATACAGTGGGTTTTTCACCAATAATAACAACTTCTTTATGCCCCTACTATGTGCCAGCCACTAGTTCTCATCTCACTTAAACTACACGGCAACTCCAGGAAGCAAGGCATTGCTGTTTTCTAGATGAGAAGCTGAAGCCAGGAAGGTTAATCACCGGCCCTGGGCCACAGCTCACGACTTTTCCCCGAGGCAATACTACTTCCCGCAATTATAATCCTAGAGCAGATTCCTAGGCGGTTTTGTTCACTGCTGCTCCTAGTGTCCTGAAATAGCCTGCCTTTCTTTAAAAATACATGGTATTTTTGTTGTACAAGGGCATCACCATTTGAGAGGAAAAAGCAGAAAAGAGAAAGAGGAGGGTCAATTAGACAAAGTACTCGAAAAAACTTCTATGAACAGTAGTTATTTGTATTCTAGAAAGTGCTTTAAAAATGATAGGATTATTAATGTTTCTACAACCATTACCCTATTAATGCAGCGCTATTCAAATTTCACAAAAGAAACAGAGAAGTACAGACACGCGGACTGTCTTCAGCAGTCGCACAGCGTGTGAATTTCACAGCAAATACAAGGTAAGGCCCTTGGGGATCTGTGTTGATGTTCACCCCTTCACCGAATACTTCCTCTCCTACTTTATTCCATATTAATAATTCACTTCATTGGAACTAAGCCTGGTTACCTCAGCCCAAGCCATGGCTGGCTCTCCCTCACTGATAGTGGTAAATACTTAAAGAGACTGCTCTGCACATGGTTATTCAGGGCTATTTGACAACAGATTGAAGTGTGACCACGCAGCCCTTGGAATCTGCAAAATTTATGCAATTTGCAGACGCTACTATTGATGTCTGAAATCGTAGCTGCAATCATAAACGAAGACTTTTATCGTCTGTCACACGTTCAGCCCCAGTTTGTTTATGTACAGGACGTGTGATGATGATTTTTCTTATCAACACCATATGATGAAACACGGAACTCACAAAGTTCAAACCCTTACCCCTGGCTTTTTATTTTTCACATCTTTACAGTATGCAGATATTCTGCAACACGAATGGAGCTGATGATAAAATGTCAGGGAAACTCAGGCTGACAGCGTAACCAAGCTGTTTCCCTGACTCAGCGCCAGCCCTGGCTCCGGGCGATCAGAAGCGATGCCTCCTCATCCCACTTTCTGGAGTCAATAAAATGGTCAGATGATATTTGGAAATAGCACCTCCCCATAACCATTTGTCTCCTCTGTGAACCTCACCACGGCTAAACCACAAGTCTTTGAAATGCCCGGCTCTCGCCAATTAGCTGAGACAAGACATACCGGCAGCAGCAGTCCCAACAGCCAACCTAAGGCGGTGGAGGGTTTTGAGGGAAAAGGGCTCCATTAGGTCGGAGAATGGCTGGCACTGTAGGTATCAGAGTTAAGAAATAGTTAACTTGAACCCAGCCAAAGAACAAAAGCTCAGAATGTTTGCTTTCAGACGGAGAAAAAGGGACTTGCCTTTCCTTACGGCTTAATCGCTCTGTTCCTATTTTTAATACCTCCAGCTTCATAGAATAAGCTGGGCCATATTTTTCCAGCTAAAGTAAAATTAAAGGATTTATGATAATCCTGTGCGGATGGTTGTGGGCGTTTCATTTCCCACCGGGGCATTTCTCTCTCTTTGTGAGAGTGCTAACATTTCTCAGCTTCTTGCCACAGTCCTCTGCCTGAAACGACTAGAGTGGGAAAAGAACTCTTACCAGATAAGCAACAGTTCTTACTGTGTTGGGGACTAGTGCACATCCTCCCCGTCTGTCTGCTAGCAGTTAACTTCTTCAGGCTTTTGAAACCACAATGTCAGAGCACCCCGTGGAATCCTACCTTGCCCACATACTGATTACCGGATCCCGTGTATTCCTCCAGGAGAAAGAACTGATTCCACATCCAGCTCCTTTTCGAACGGTTCAGCTCATGCCTGCTGTTTCCAGAGAGCTCCAGGGCCCTTTTCTTTGCTGGGAAACCACTAGTCCTCTTAGATAACGGAGTTGAGAAAGTTGGGTAGGGCTGACCGACCCAAAAGAGTAGCAAAAAGTACCGGTAAGTTCTCATTCTGACGACACGGTCCAGGCTCTGGGCAGCGGGGCGCCTCTCCTTGAAGCTCCTTTTGTTCACTGCACTGTATTCAGCGTCATTCCTCCTTTCTTCCTGAACGTTCTTTGTGTGCCTCTCAGAGGCTATCTGGAAAGAATAATAACATATCAAGTGTTTTTAGAGATGCTTAAAATTCAGTGTTAGAGTAAATAAGCTCTGGCAAAAGAAGACAGACATTTAAATAGCAAGACAACAAGAATAAGTTGGCTATCAGTTTTGAAATGAGGAAAAATGGTCCTTTAGATGTGCTAAATGGAAGGCACAGGGCCAGTAGGAAGCGGCTTGTTTTCCTTTCTCCTCTTCTATCCCTTAAAAATCCTATTTTAAGTGATAGCGTTGCTGTAGGTCAACCTGCCAGAGTGGCTGATTTCAGTACTCTGGGTACCTGGGTTGAGATCTAGTGAGAAGAAATGAGTATGTGTTTCTGATTCCACAGGGTGTCCCCCCAAAATGTATACACACTTTAACGGCCGATGGCTCAATTTTGAAAATGGAATGTATTTTATTAAACACCGCCTTTATAATTATTCAAAATGTGTGTGTTCATTTTTTGGGACACCCTATATTTGCATATTTATCCTTATGAACAAGTCTAAGGCAAAGAATATTACAGACAGTTTCAATTCAATGGAGAGTGGATAGTGTTGAAATTTTGCTAGAATGTAGTGAGTGCCTGTGATGTGTGGACATGTCCAGGTAGAGCCTGTTTTGCAGTCTCTTGGCTTTGGAGATGAGCTGATAGAACAGTCTGGGCCAAATAAGTTTGAAAAGGCCATGCACCTTCTCTTCAGAGTGCATATTAGCATATTGAAGTTTCTGAAGTGAAATTTTGTAATGATGATGATAAGCCTATATTTAATTCAATATTTCCCACATTTGACCGGGAAGGTGCATAGAAGAAGTAACAGGAGAGCCTTGAACTTTAAAGACTAGCCATTAGAGTTACCATAAGTTAGGCCAAAAGTAGCCCTGACCTGAGTAGCTTTGGGCCACTGAGAAGTTAGAGCAAAGAGGACCTTGGAGACAGGTTTAAGGGGGTTAGCCCGGTCTGAGCTGCCGCTGCTCATTGCTCCCCTAGTTACAAGTCTTGTGGGGTCCCTTAGAGGAAAGATGTGGGGAAGGGAATGGTGCGGGCATGTTCCCCTGGGGGAGAGTGTGTGCCGGGTCCTTCATCCTGAGCATATTCATCTCTCTCTTGCAGGTGGAATCTTAGGGGAGATCTCAGGCGAGGGGCTCAATAAAATTTTTATCAGCTTTCTAAATGTGCTTTTTCAGGGTTGTGGTCTCCACTGACTGATTGGCTGGTGCCAGAGCAGGGGGCATTAGTCATTGCAGTTGGTCCTGAGGCAGCCACAGAGACACTTTTCTGATCTTGCTGCTTTTCTGGGTCTGGAGCTGAAATACAACTGAGGCCTAGATGTTATCTTTTTGGCTTTAAAGTCAATCTTTAGCCCTAGCCAGTTTGGTTCAGTCGATAGAGCGTCCACCTGCAGACCAAAGGGTCCCAGGTTCCATTCCGGTCAAGGGCACATACCTTGGTCACAAGCTCCTCCCTGGCCCAGGCTCTAGTCAGGGCGCATGCAGGAGGCAACCAATCGATGTGTTTCTCTCACATCGATGTTTCTCTCTGTCTTTCCCTCTCTCTTCCACTCTCTCTAAAAGACTCATGGAAAAATGTCCTCAGGTGAGGATTAACAAAAAACAAAACAAAAGGCTTTCCAGTGATATGCAGTGTTCAGGCATATCTCTCTTAGGCATGACGTTCCAGTCAAAGTCGTGGCTAATAAAACCGCAATTGGAAGTTGGTCTTATTGAATTCATGCAAAGAAATGTATTGCCATGAAAATAATAATACTCACTCATTAAGAGTTGCCAAATCTGGAGGGATTAGGTAGGGAGGAAAATATAAATGCTTCAATATTATTTATGAGGGTGTAATTTTTTTGTTTTGTTTTATTAACCCTCACCCAAGGATATCCCCCCCCCCCCCCCACACACACATGGATTTTTATAGAGAGTGAAGAGAGTGAAAGGGAGGGGCCACACAGAGAAAGAGAAACATCAATGTAAGAGAGACACATTGATTGGTTGCCTGCTGCACACACCCCAACTGGGCATGCACCCCCCAGGCTGAGGATTGAGCCTGGATTGAGGCTGCAACTGAGATATGTGCCCTTGACCAAAATTGAACCTGAGACCCTACAGTCTGAGGGCCGATGCTCTAACCACTGAGAAAACCGTCTAGAGCTATGGGGATATAATTTACCAAATTGCTGTAGGGCAAAAACAAGTTTTCTTATATATGGAAAGCAAAAGATTTTAAAATCAGCAATATTTTGAACAAATAATAGAATTATAATTATTCTCAGTCCATTCATTCCCAGAAAACCAATTTTTGTTTATTCTGATTATTTGCCAGTATTTTTATTAATCCAGTTACTTCCTAGCGTTCTATAAATCATCTAGTTTAAAGATATGACCTGTTTAGAAACCTGTAATTTAGAGGAAGTCAGAGTCCCTTTCATGAACCTTTCCAAGGATGTAACGAACATATTTGCAAATGCATCAGAGCAAAACAATGACTGTCTGTAAATGACACAACTTAAAATGATGTGGTTATAGACCTGATTATTATGCAATTGATAAAGAGCTCTGTTTTTCTTTGTAAGATAAAACTCTTCAAGATAACAATTTCTTGGTAAATAATAATTACTGTGAAATGACTCAAAACCCACATTTTTAGGTTTTATACACAATTTCAATATATAAAGAACAAATCGTATGTAAGATTTAAAAATACTACATGTGCGCACTGAACATCGGAAACAATTCATAGGCTTCCAATGCGTGGACCACAAACACATGGAACACTATGCTGGATGCCTCCACAGGAGCCATCACTCTTAGCTTGCCTGGTGTCACTGACAGGGCACCTGAGAGGTTTTTTGTTTGAACTTGGCTTTGAATTTTGCAAGTTCCTTCTTAAGGCAGGCTGAAAATTTTAGGACATCCGTTTTAATAAAAATATATGTATATAATATAGTATAGTTATTATTACTATTATCATTGTTATTTTATTTGGCAAAGCTTTCCATGTAATTTTAAGCATACTACATAGCCCCAATTAGCTCAAAAACTTCTCTTTATAAGGAGAGAGAACTAATTTTTGAAGCATTCCAGGGGCCCATTGGAATAACTCAAAGTCATTTCTCAGTTAAAAAATGTTTCTTAACATTTAAATTTTAGGAAGGCTGTCAAACAACCAACCAAAAGATTATAATATACATTTTTTTATAAACCCAGGTAAAACAAATGCATATTTTATAATAATGACTTTAAAAGATGTTAATACAACTTAAACTGGTTTTAACATTAAATATTTTTTTCAAGAACACAGGATCCTGATTAATCTATATAAATATTTCATTTCTTAACCAATAAATATTATACCCTAGTTATGTCATGTGGAGACAGAAAACACACCACATATAATACAGATGAGCACATATCACATAAAGACCATACACATACTCAAAATCATCCAAATTACTAATTTCTGTAGAAAAGGAACAAAATCTTTTTCATTTGCTTTTGACAACTTTTAAGAAGACTGTAGAAGGGGATGTGATCACAAATCTTTTTACCCATTTAGAAATAACCAGCTTTAGAACAACTTTTTCTTTCTTCTTTTCTTTTTAAAAAAATTCTTTTATTGTTTAAACTATTACATATATCTCCTTTTTCCCCCATTGACCTCTCTCTGGCTACCCCCATCCCCCATCACATGCCCTCACCCTCCTAGTGTCTGTGTCCATTGGTTATGCTTATATGCATGCATACAAGTCCTTTGGTTGATCTCTTATTAGGCACCCCCCCCCCCCCCCCCCGCCTTCCCTCTGCAGTTTGATGGTCTAGAACAGTGGTTCTCAACTTTCCTAATGCTGCGACCCTTTAATACAGTTCCTCATGTTGTGGTGACCCCCAAACATAAAATTATTTCCGTTGCTACTTCATAACTGTAATTTTGCTATTGTTATGAATTGTAATGTAAATATATGATATGCAGGATGTATTTTCATTGTTACAAATTGAACATAATTAAAGCATAGTGATTAATCACAAAAACAATATGTAATTATATATGTGTTTTCTGATGGTCTTAGGTGACCCCTGTGAAAGGGTCGTTCGACCCCCAAAGGGGTCGTGACCCACAGGTTGAGAACCGCTGGTCTAGAACAACTCATTTTCAATCCTTGTCCTTCAAAACTGCATTGCCATATTTTATAACTTCTATTATCAAACCATACACTTTCTTTTCAATTTTATTTGAATTCTTAACTTTTAGAAAAGTTATTTTTTTTAGTGACAACTAAAAGTAAGCAATTAGCATTGTTTAGATTGGCAAATACATTTTATGGCTTCTAGAAACATAGGCTCTTTTATTGGCAAACACTCATATCTTTAAGAGACATCTAACAAAGTATAAGACATTTATTGATAGCTCTAAAGCTATTTTCTAGCTTTTTTAGTAATAAAAGGCCAAAAGTAGGTGAACTTAAGACTTAGCTAGCAATCAGTATTTACCAGCTGAAAAAAGTTAATTTGTTTCTCAGATGACTAAGGTTTTTTTCCCTTTAAAATAAGAATTACCTCTTAGAAACTTGCATTTAAAAAAACGGTACTAGTAAGATTTGGTGGCCTTTGAATTGTTTTTGGAACCACACCTCTGGCCCTGTGAAGATTTCATTTGTAAAATCAGGAAAAATCAGGACAGTGGTTTTCTAATATCTCAAGAATTGGGTTGCCATCCAAATGTAGGCAAAGAACTGACAAATTTATTCACTCATTTTTTGGAATGCCTTCCCCCCTATTCTCCCCCCTCCCCTCGCCCCCCAATCTGGGTATATTTTTCTTCCAGGTTCTGTAGCAATTACAGAGAGATGTAGTTTACAGGTAGTACATAGCCTAGGGTCATCCCTAGAGCAAGAGAGACTTGGGTATATGGGACCTCTGTCCATTTCCCTGGGACTGGCAAAACTGGTCTAGCTGCAAATCTTACAAAGGGCTGAATTGTTCCTTAAAGCCATTAAGATTTGGATGTATGGGACTTCAGTCCATTTTTCCTGATGATGGCATAAAAGATCTAGCTGCAGAATGGTGTTTTATTAAGGTTTCCATTCTCTGGCCAGGCCTCCTGGTTCCCCGGTTTGTATCGGGGCCATGTTGTATTGCAAAACAAGACTAATCTCTTTTTCTTCAAGGTTTGGGAGTCACATTTTTGACCAGTGCTTGAGGATGCATTCTAGGGGAGAGTCCTAAGGAATGGAGGGTTGGTTTCCCATCTGGAAGAGAAGGGAGAAGACTATGGGAGAAACAGACATCCCCATTTTCCATCCCCTGCCTAGAGTGGGCTTGAAGGACAGTGTCCCCTGCTTCGTGCCCAGGGTTCCAGACTCAGCTAACCTGCCCCCAGTCCTGTGCGAGAGACCAAGTCCCTAAACTCACTGATGGGATTGTTCTCTTCTCAGATCTCTTGCTGCTGGGGTTTGGGTACACACCCTAGTCTTGAGCAAATGAGCTTGCCAGTGCATCTCTTATCCTTCCCACTTCTCAAGATGTATAAGGAAGCCTAGCCAGGCAGTGCCTGACACCAGGGACAAGGATCTGACTCCTCGTTGTCTTTTCATTAACTTTGGAAACTCCCAGAAAAGGTGGGGGGCCCACTGGAGACAACAGTATGCAGAAAGAGGTGCCACCTTCTGCTCCGGGGCCTTCTTTTGTCCCGTTTAAGTTTTCTATGACCCTTCTCTACAATAGGTGACCCGGCTCTCTACAATAAAAACAGACCCCCTACAGGAGTTTCCCAGCATACCCTATTTAGTAATTCTGTGGTTTTGCTCCCAGAAACCAGTAGGTAGATTAATTGGAATAGGATAGAAAAGCCAGGACCATGTTCTCTTAACAGTTACAGTAAATTAAATTCCTTTGCAAACCCATCGGAACTTTTATCTCTCGAGTCATCTCAAACCCTCCTCTGTGCCTCAGTTTCTCTCCCCGGCTTTCTAAGACAGCTGTGAGGACTTGGAGTGCTAGGTAACCAACCTTTATGGGCATCACTGGTTGAGTCAAATAATTACAGTTGAGTTGGGATTCTCTATGGGGCTCCTGCATGTCCTGAGGTATACCCTCTGACACCTCCACAGAGATTCTTAGTCGCCTAAGAATGCCTAAGATTGGACTGGAGAGAGGATGTGTCCCTCATCTTCAGAGTGAACAAGTTCAGCCCTCATTATGTGGTAAAAGGTTTTATTCAGACCCTCAGAAATTCCAATTGAAAAGCCAAAGTTAGAAACCAGCCATCCATTTTTTTTCCTGTCCTTAGTTATCTTGGCCCTCATCTATAGCCTAGGCTCTTCTCAACCCTTAATCTTTAGATCTATCTTGAGGATTTCAAAAAAAAGCTCAAAGAGAGTCAGCATGAATTTAACTCCAGACACAAAGGAAGGAAGAGAAAGGGAAGAAAAGGGCAAGAACTCTCCTCTCTCTCTCTCTCTCTCTCTCTCTCTCTCTCTCCTGTTAGATCTAGTAACATGACAGGGAAAGCCATGGGGAAGGGCTTTGTGTGATTTTACAGTGTCCCTGGGTGCATGGACATTGTCTGGCAGTTGGCGGGGTGCCTATTCCTGGTCCATGACCAACTCACCCTGTCATAGGAGTCTTCTGGCAATGAGTGGCCTAATGGCTTTTAAATGCTCATCCCGTGCCCACACAGCGTAGTAATCGAGAGAGAGAGAGAGAGAGAGAGAGAGAGAGAGAGAGAGAACCCATGGCCAGAGGAGAAGATGCAGGGAGGAAAGAGAACACAGTGAGTCATGTCCTTCAAGCCAAGGTGGCGAGGACGACTGGCTTACCAGTGATGAAACAACCCGAGTCACAGTAAGAGCAATCTGGGTAGCGGCACCAAATATGTTACCAACGAAGCAATGAGATCTCAGGTCTTGTCTTCTTGAAGGAAAGATTTCAATCAAGAGACAAAGTGTAGCAAAGTAAGTATTTATTTGCCACAGCAAAACTAAACTTAGGACAGTGAAGCAAGGAAGGTGCATAGGAGAAGTAACAGGAGAGCCTAGACTGGGCTGCTTTGGCTCACTGAGAAGTCAGAGAAAAGGGGGCCTTGGAGAAGGTTAGGGGGTTAGCCTGGATGAGCTGCCGCTGTCCACTGCTCCCCTAGTTGCAAGCCTTGTGGGGTCCCTTAGAGGAAAGAAGTGGGAAGGGAATGGTGCGGGCATGTTCCCCTGGGGGAGAGTGTGTGCTGGATCCTTCACCCTGAACGTATTTATCTCACCCTTGTAGGTAGAAATCTTAGGGGAGGTGTCAGGGGAGGGGCTCAATGGAATACGCATGAGTTTTCCAGGTGTGCTTTTTCAGAGGCCTGGTCTCCAGTGATTGGTTGGTGCCAGGGTCATTAGTCAATGTAGC
This sequence comes from Myotis yumanensis, assembly GCF_028538775.1. Lineage (NCBI taxonomy): Eukaryota > Metazoa > Chordata > Mammalia > Chiroptera > Vespertilionidae > Myotis > Myotis yumanensis. The sequence goes on along the minus strand of NW_027223755.1, from coordinate 24,130,572 downwards.
TGGTCCTGAGGCAGTCATTGCATCACTTGTGTGGTCTTGCTGCTTTTCTGGACCAAACGATTCCATTCCGTCAGGACACAAGCTCAGGTCCCGGGCTTGATTCCCAGTGTGGGGTGTGCAGGAGGTAGCTGACCGGTGATTCTCTCTCATCATTGATGTTTCTATCTCTCTGTCCCTCTCCCTTCCTCTCTTAAACCAATAAAAATGTACTTAAAATAAAAAAAAATTATTGGGACAGATTGTTTGGCAAAAAGGTCACAAATTGGTTTACTATTTTTTATATTTAAATACCTGCCTCTATCTCCTTCCTAAACTTTTCCATATTTCTTGAAAAAAAAAATCTAACAAATTACTCCTTCACCTTACTGTTTGATATAGGAAAAATATTTTCGTAAATAATATTAACAAAAAATAAAGTGCTTTATAATGTAGAACATAATAGCAATGAAACTGGTACTGTCGGTGGTGACAGGAACCATACCAGGTGTTAGACCGGTGGGGTCAGACCAGAGCTGTGTTCAGCAACCTCGGTACTTGAGTTCTGGCTAGGAAGGAATTCAGAGCCAAGACCCGAACTCTGAGAGAACACTTATTTGGACAATCACACAGGTAGAAGAAGTAATTTGTAGATGAAATGGGCTTAGGAAACCAGTTATAGAGGCAAAGTAAGGGTCCTTGGAGCTTAGATGTGAGGAAGGTACAGGTGACAGGCTCAGGGGGATGCAGAGGAGAAGGGGAGGAAGGTATAGGGGGAAGAGGAATGTGCTCCCGGGAGGGAGGGCTCGGTCCTCCCTCCTAAGGGTATAAGGGTGGAGATTTTAGGGGAGGTCTCAGGTGAAGATCTCAATAGAATATTCAGCAGCTTTCCAGGTGTGTCCTTTGAGGATCTGAGTCTCCACTGATTGATTGGTCGGTGCCAGGGCAGGGGGTCGTTATCGATTGCGGCTGGTCCTGAGATCAACTGTGGCATCACTTGTTTGTTTTTGCTGATTTTCTGAGCCAGGAGCTGAAATACAACTGAGACCTAGATGTTATCTCTTTAGGGAGAAAAAGTCAAGGCATCCAAACTACCTGACCAGTGATATGGTAGGGGAGGGAAGGCCACCTTGGGTATGAGGTTCTACCCTACAATTACTCATTGCTAGGCACCGAGGATTTCTAGCCTGGCGACCTTCTGTACCCAGCCATCGTCCTTGCTCGGCTCGTATCTGTCTAACTTTACGGTACACTCACTCTAAATAAATGCAGATAAATAAACGTTTTAGGTAATCTGGTCAGTAATTTTGTTCTCTTTGTCAGAAAAGATTTGTTCACTTGTCTCCTATTATTCTACCAGGTAAATGTATATGTGACCAGTTTCCCGCCCCCCCCCTTCAGCAACAAGTAATCATAGCCACTTAAGGCTTCGTGAAAGCTTTCTGTTGGAATATAAGTAAAATATTTCATAGGGTTCAGCATTTTAAAACCTTTATTCCATTATTATGCATCTTCCTGACAGCAGGCTGGGGAAGTTGAAGATTCCACAGATGAGTAAATTAGTACTGTGACAGTTAGTCACCCTGGAAAAATGCCAGGCAACAGAATACTTGTCGGTACGTGGCCTTGGTACAGGTGTGGAATGACTGATGCTCAATTAGGTAACAAGGACTCTTCTCTCCTCCTGTGGATGGTGAATAAAGGGGACTGAGAGAGCATCTGGAGAAACGCCTTCCTTAGACATCTATTGATTCATTAACAGTAGAGATTGAACTGAGGTTGTGTCAGTGGGAATCACATTTTTCTTAATTTCCCACATTCCTCATTACTTGCATAGACAAATCCTGCGGTAGAGAATTACCCGGCTGCAGCAGCACTCCGAGTGCCCCATGGTGCTGGCAGGAAAGAGGGGTACAGAGAATGGAGGTGTCAGCTGTTTAAAAGGCAGACTCCTAAAGGCCATTTTAAAGCAAAATCTATCCCTGTGGGTGTTGTGTGCAAACTCTACAAGCTGTTGCCACTTGAATATTAAATATTAGTTCTTTTTAATATCACGGATACCAAAATGTCAAGTATTTCATAATTTTTTTTGCTTAGTTGGTAATGAGCTTTGAAAGTGGTGCAGATTTAAGCAGTGTTTCTAAGTGTGCTAGAGCCAGAACATCTAGTTTGGCTATATCCCACCTCTTTTTGGATCAGCTTGGCAGGGTGTGTCCGTGTTAAAAACCGCATATGCAGAATTACTAAAATTAGCACGGTCCACTCATATTTGGTGTTAGCTATTTAGAAGAATATGATTCCCTGTGAAATTCTATGGTTAAAAAAATACCCAACAAACTTGAAACGGTTGAGTATATAACTTCACAATTCTCATTTAATACTCCTTAATAGGCAGGATTGCACAGTGGTTGAGATTATCAATGCTGGAGCCAGACTGCCTGGGTTTAAATCCACACTCTGCCTATTTGTTTCTGTGAACTTGGGAAAATTGCTTAATCTCATGCACCTTAGTTTCTTCTTCTGTAAGTGGGGATAATTACAGTAACTACCTCATAGGGTTTGTAAAGATTAAATAAGTGATTATAGGCAAAGCATGTAGTAAGGTATTAATAAGCATTAGCTGTTGCTATTATTAATCCTATCGTCATCGTTACTATTATTTGCATGGCATGCATGGATTCCATCTACAGCACAATGCAGATGTCTGCAAAAGATGGAATAATTTCCCTGGAAGCTTAGTTTTTTATTTTTATTTCTCAGGAAGCATTTCCAAGCAAGTCAAATTCTTTTAAAACTAAAGAATGGAAGCACTTTTAAAATTAGAATTAGTCCACTTGCTAATTGTTTTCCTCGTGTGGACTTCAGTTGAGGATTTCACAGGGATGGTGTAAAATCAGAGAAGGCAAAGAAGAAGAATGCGGGCAAAAAGGAAAGTTCGCTGGAGGACGGACTCATTTATAGAATCTCTGTGTTTTTTCCCTTTCTGTTTTGCTATGTTATGGTTTTCACAACCATCTTTATTCAGAGCTAGCTTCACTTTGTCATTTTGTCCTGGTGAAATGGTACTGGGCAGACACTTCCTATAATTAACAGGTTGACATTATTCTAATGTTGTATCGGATAAAAATTTGATATTGTTAAAATGAATGATATACATATGTTAGATTTTACTTAATCTAAAAGCATGGGATATAAAACAAAAAGGCATACTGCAAGCATGACTTTAGATAGGAAAAAAAAAGGATGCTTAAGGTGAATGGCTGTAAGTTTCAACAGAAGAAGCCAACTTCTAGAAATACAGGAAAGTTGCTCACTGTTGAGCAGTCACGATAACAGTGTTTCTAAGTGTGCTAGAGCTAGAACATCTAGTTTGGCTGTATCCCACCTCTTTTTGGATCAGCTTGGTAAATAGTAATCAGATGGGCTCACTCGTTTTAAAGATGCCAAGGAGTAAACCAAGAGGACAAAGACCTGAGAGCACATATAGACACCTAACTTAATAGCAGGCAAGGTTACTCCATCAGGAAAGGTTACTAGTAGATAGTGGAAGAGGAAGGAATGCCAAAGTAGGTATTGTACTTTTTGCCTCCACCCCCCTCATGGTGCAAATCAGTTAGAAATATCAAAAACTCTATAAAAATAGGGCTCAAACTGCCCAGTGATAACCTAATGACAGTTTACAATGGGCTAGAAGATTACTTAATAGACCACTGGGATCTGTTTTTTATTTTTTTAAAACTTTCTATTTCTTCTAGGCTATTGTTTGTATTTTCTCAACTTTGATGTGCAAAGTGGTTAATCCAGAAAAACAGTTAAAATCTTTGCAGAAGCCTTTTTTTTAGTGACATGCAGAAGGTAATTAGGATATTTCTGGGTAGCAGGCAAGGCTCACACTTTGAAAATTTATTTGCCTGACAGTCAATATGCATATATACTTCAATCTTCACAGGAGTATATAGTCCAATCCAACTTTTATTTAATGCATTCCATTTAGGAGGAGCCTGGGCCTCATTAATTCAGGTTCTACTAATTTAGAATATGTGCTAGTTAATGCAGAAGCTGGGCTGAAGTTTTCCTTTGATTAGCAAAAGCTTTTTCCCTAGATTTTTGAAAATTAATAATGCAAAAATATTTCATAGAGATAAATAAAATGAGAAGATACACTACAATGTCTTCAAGTTCCCTAAAGTACTTTGGAATCATCTTTTATTTGCAAATAATTATTACGCTAATTAGAAAACTTCTCTATTGATTGAATTGCTTCCCTAGTGACTTATGTTTGATAACAGTCTGAATGACTCACTGTATTATCTAGTTTTGAGATAGTGATTCTATTATACTATTTACAGGCAAACAAATAAGTAAATATTAAACAGATTTCAAAGCTATAATTACTTTAAAGTTGTAGAATTCAGACTTCACATGCATTTATTCTGGTGTTCTTGATTAATTCTAATCAGTGCAATATTATTATAATGCTATCTGGGCGTACAAATTAAACCAAACACATTCATTCTTTGGTGTGCAGAGCCTTAACTTCGGTATTGAAAGAACAGTAAACATTCAATAAAGCAACATTATTAATATACTTTAACCATTTACCATAGAGAGAGAATGTTTTAAAATCTGTTATGAAATCATTTCTTCAATAAATAATGTTGTATATAATATTATAGCATAATATTTTGTATAATGCTATTCACAGAAAACATTTCTGAAAATATTGTTTACACATAAGTCATCCTAACCCATTGGCATAACCTATTAGCAATGTTTTTAGCATATGTATTGTAAGTCCCGTATTAAGTTCTGGTATATTTTACCATATTATCTCATTAATGAAGTAGAAAACAGCTTGTTATTTACAACTATGTAACATTTCTCCTGACTCTATTGTATTCCAACTTAGCCTGAAATCCCTCAAGTCCCACACTGTCTTTGGGTGCAATGGGGCGAGGATGGTATTTACTCCATTGAGACCTCGCAAATGAAAGAAACAGGACTGTGATATCAGGATGAATTAAACAGAGTGAGGCCAAAGGGACATGTCTATCTACAAGTAAATCTTTAAAAAACATGTATGTTCTTTATTCTGAAAGAAGAGTTTTACAGCCAATTAAGTGAGTTCAAGATCAATTTTCTGACCACCTAAGACACTTTGTTTTGAATAGGTTGCCACCTGGTATAAACAAAAACAAGTCTGTAGAACGCGCTGATCGTCTAGAAGTGGTGACATAGGGATGGAACCAATTTACAATTTTTTGGTAGAGATTTCACATGAAGTCTTCATTTCTAAACCTCCATTTCATTTTTCTGTAAACGTCAAAGTCACTGTTGAGGAAAATTGGTTCCGTTTCGTGTGTGTAATGAACTCTACTGAAATGTGTCAAACAGCTTTGGCATCGCTCATCACGTAGCATTTCTCTGGTGCCAGTGAATCATTATGGCAACTACCATCAAGTGATGCCTGATATATGTTTTTTGTAAATGTTTATATTTGTGGATAATTTGTGAATCTGTTTGCAAACTGATGTGTTTCCAAATGACGCTATGCAATGGTATTACCCTCATTCTAAAATCATCTTCCACACATTGCATTAATGAAGATAAAGTCAAATGTGTTACAGCACATAAAATGGTGTTTCATATGTGAGCTGAAGCTCAAGGCATATTGGTTGATTTGAAATACTCACTTGGGACAAAAAACCCCAAAACTTGAATCAGAGGATAAAGACAAAGTTCTTTTTCCACATGAGGGGAAATGACCAAACTCTTTATCATGAGAGGAGGGATTAGAATATGGTTAAGAACAGACTCTGGCTTATGAAAGTCAATCCTGGGTTAGAAGCTCAATCCTGTCCAACCCTGGTTGGGCAAGTAGGGGACCAATGTATGTGTCAATTTTTTTTTATCTATAAATGGGATGATGCTGACAGTACCTATCTCACAGGTTGATTGTAAGGATAAAATGAATAAACTCATGTGAGGTGTTAGCTGTTAAGATGGCCACAACTACCTAAGCTGTCAAAGAATGTCTTAGGAGAGGACACGCATTGGCTGTCTTAAGGCTAGTTTACCTCTTGTGCATTTCTTGTTTGGCCTCTTACAGCTAAGAAATTAAGCCAGTCACTAATCCTGAAAGATAAAGATGCCCGTTTGTGAATTAACTTGCAACCTCAGAAGATCTGGTGACATTTTGATTTGTGGAGTGGAGGGAGCTGCCTTCGGAAGCAGTGCATGCAGGCCCTTCCCCACAGACCTCATTGACCCTCCCACCCCCGTTTATTTGCTATTTGTCACCTCACTTTCACTGTGCCTGCTTCATGCCTTTGTCCGCACCGCCTGGCTCCTGAGGACCTCTGGGCTTGTGGATGCTATCTTTTCCTAAAAGATTTACTTATGAGACCCAAGGAGGAGAGAAAGCATTTTATACCTTTAATTAGCTATTCATGGCATGAATTTTAAACAGTTCGGTAGCAAACTGCAGGTCTAAGTTGCAAAAATGTATGAAAGACTTGGTTTCATATTACACCCTGTTTGTAAGCTGGTCTCTCTGGCAGGCAGCTACGGTAATCCTCTTGGACATATTGCTATTTAAGACAAAGAAGCCTGAGCAAGCCTGTAAGATGTTCAAACCCACTTGCACATCAGTGAATGGTTTCTATGAGTTTGTTCTTCCTTCAATAGATGGAGGAAAGGGCAGCCTGAGAGTACTGGGAGGGGGGGGGGGTTGCTCTTTCTGGGACAGCTGGGGACAAGGACGCCTTAGTGGGTGTGAGGAGTTCAAATAGATTTACCTGCATTGACTTGCAAAATGAGTCCCATGGCCGGGTTTACCATTAAGTCATTGTGAAACTTGGCCTGTCACAGGTGATTTCTAAAGGCTCATACTTGTGTACAGTGTTATGAAGAGTAGTTACTTTTGCTGATGTGATGTCTAAGCCTCTTACCAATGACGTGAAGTCTAACTCATAAATAATACTAAGAGTTAATTTTGCTGTGTTCCAGCCCTGCACTCACTAGGTGCTAGCTCTGCGCGAATCACATCACAAACATATTTTCACTTAATTCTCACAGCAGTCCTGGGAGGTGGGTAATATTCTTAAAATTTCTGCAGATGAGAAACGGAAGCTAGGAGAGAGAAACTTGCCCAAGGTCAACGCACGTAATGAGTATGTAACGAAGCCAGATCCTAGCCCTGACATCAGGCCGCGGCGTTCTCACTCCCAACCCACTCTAAGGAGTCACAGGCCAGGCTGCTGCTCACGATAAGCGCTCAATATAGCTGTGACCTTAGAATTGAGTCCTCACAACTCCCTAAAAATATAACAGCAATACAGGTCTCCGAGAGGTAAAAATAGTCATCACAAAGCATACGAGCAAAATAAGAACAGCAAACAGACGTTTGCTCTGTGCCAGGTAATGGAATAAATGCTCTATAAATAAACATGTAAGCCTTAAACAGCAATCCTTGGAGAGGCAAACCATCATTCTTATGCTCCACTTTAGAGACGAGAAACACAGGCTTAGAAGGACTGGATACTTGGCCCAAGGATGCACAGCGAGTGGTTGGCAGGACTTGGATAAAATCCAGCTAACCGAGAGGCTCCTTTTTAACCAAGACATTCACTACCTCATTTGTATTTTGCTCATGGAAACAGCACCTAGCTTTTATTTACTTTCGTTTCAGACAAAATTTGAACAGATCTATCATCAGGTTTCTAAATCCTCAGCCAATTAGAGGGATGAGGTAAGGGGTGCTGGAGGCGGGAGTACCAACATTAGTGGGCGGGGGCGGCTGGAAGGCAGCAGATAGAACAGAGGGAGTTGGGGCTGGCCTTGGGGAGTGACGGCGTGCTATGTGCCTATGCCAAGAACCGTGCCTGCACATAGTGACGCCAGATAAACATTTGTGAAATAAGTGAGCGTGTGGATGAATGCATGAGCGACTGAATGCAAGAATGATGAAACACATGCATTGATGATGATAATGACTAATGATCGTTAAGAGTGGACATATCAGTACTGCACAGCACTGGAGGAAATCCAGCACATGAATATTTATAATGATGACCCTGCACCATTAAGAAAAGATCCAGTTCTTTCGAATGCTTGGTTTGAGAAGGCATGGAAATGGAGAATAAATACAAGCAAAATGACTGCCGATGTTGCAATAGTGGCGTTGAGAAGAGCTGGGTTTGAGGCCTCACTGTCTTTCTCTCTCTCTTTCTTCCCATGTTATCCACATCTCTGAGCTTTTGTTTCTCATTTGTGAGATTAAGATTGGTGTGCTAATGCCCAGGGATAGGACAGCACCGTGGTTAGATGCATAGAGCCAGTTCGCCCATTCGTATCCCAGCACAGAAATACTTATTAGTCTTGAGAAGTTGACAGGCGGCTTGATACTATGGGCTTCAATTTCCTTCAAGTTTTGGGTCATAGTGGAGCACCTGACAAACAGCATCCCTCTATTTCTTCCAAACTCCAAAGACATTAAGGAATAAAACAAAGGAGCTTTAGATGGAGACCAAAATATCACCTTTATTACTACAATTAAAAACCACCAGGTTGGAAAGGTAGCTTATTTTGAGAGCCCAGCGGGCTTGCTAAGTAAGCCCCATTTTAGACAGACTCTTTCTGGAGTCGGGGTTACATTTTATTTTGCTACTCAGGATAGCAGGCTTCACTTCTATAGTTCAGAGCCAGAGGCACGGACTTTCTGCTCCCACCTCTGGCCAGGGCAGGTACAGAGCATGGAGGTCTGAAGAAAGCCATTGGGAGGAATCGGTTTTAATTCCCATTAATTAAAAACGCTCATTAGAGAGATCAGTGATCCTGAGGGCCAGTAAATCACTTGGGAATTACCAACAATTCTTGTATTGAAAGCTTTGCTTTTTGGAGTTGTTTACAGTCTCACTAAAAGGAAAAAGTATGAATAATTTAAAGATGGAGAGTTTGAAGCTTCCCTTAAAATATTTTTCACTTCAGGTCAATCAATGAATTACAGACAAAATGAATTCCTTTTCATCTCTCTTCACCTTTCCCACTACACACACACATCCACACCCACATGCACACCCACACTCACCCACGCACAGAGATATGGCAAAAGGGGTAATTATCCAGATATTTAATGTGCTGTGGACATTTGTCAGTTAACATTGAAAAGCTACAATGGCTATTCTCACCCAAAAGGCTAGAACTATTTACAGAGGTGTAACCCTTTACACCAAGTTATGATGGGAAACAATAATCAAAGCCCACTTGCTATTTGGATAGTTTCATTCATACAATGTGTTTTATCTAACACTTTATTTGCAGAGGCTTCCTAACCTAAATTAGAAGCTTCTCATAATATCCTGGTGAAATTTAATTGAAGAGATGTTATATAACAATTTGAAGGGGCACTGCAACTTTTATTGATTGATTGGTTGATTTGAGGGAGAAGGGAAGAGAGAGAGAGAGAGAGAGAGAGAGAGGGAGAGAGAGAGAGAGAGAGAGAGAGAGAGAGAGAGAGAGAGAGAAAGAGAGAGAGAGAGAGAGAGAGAGAGAGAGAGAGAGATTTGTTGTTCCACTATTCATGCATTCATTCGTTGATTCTTACATGGGCCCGACCTGAGATTGAACCTGCAACCTTGGCCTATCGGGATGATGCTTTAACCAACTGAGTAACCCAGCCAGGGCTGGTACTGCACCATCTAAAGGTTTATTCCCAGAGACTAACTAAAGTAGAAGGAGCCTGTGAAGGTGGGGACACTTAACTAATTCAGGCTAATGTTAACTGACCATCAAATTAAACTTGCACTAGACAGAAAGAAAATGTGTTTGAAAGGGCTGCTGGATGTTTCATCAACTTTGATTGCCTTCATTTAAAAACTTTAATTAGAACCTCTGTTTACTTGAGTCAAATTGTGCATAAAATATCATGCAAAACATTTTAAAAGGGAGTTTTAATTATACCACTAAAGAAATGCCCTTGTTCAATGTTTACTAAACACCAGCCAGAACAAGTTAATTAATACATGTTTAAATAAGTGCAAGAAGAAGGGAAACAGAAAAATAATCACATTCATCTTTTGTCAAGTTGTATTGCAGTTGTCAGAGAAGTTCAGTTTCTAATTTCACGACGGCGCTGTCACAGTGGACGTGTGTAATTATAAACCATGGGCGCCAGAATGCAGGGAGAGCAAATTCCCTCTGCCCATTGTTGTCCAACATAATCGTGCATTGTTGCTTCATGTTCTACAGTCATCGAATCAAGTGCTTTTCATCTATTCATTTATTCCATGGTAGAAAATCAGGAAGTTCGGATGCTACTTTTCAAATAGGTCAGGATATGGCCTTTTGATTACTTAAAGCTACAGAAAAATACTTTTCAATAGAAAAAGTATAATGTGTACAAAAAGAAAAATGCTCATGATGCTCAGTTTTTAGTTCTAATTTTAATATGCTACCAACTTTTTGACTTTATTTATCTGTTTTAGAATCTCCATTTCCCCATTTATTTATTTATTTTTTAAATATATTTTATTGATTTTTTACAGAGAGGAAGGGAGAGAGATAGAGAGTTAGAAACATCGATGAGAGAGAAACATCGATCAGATGCCTCCTGCACATCTCCTACTGGGGATGTGCCCGCAACCCAGGTACATGCCTCTGACCGGAATCGAACCTGGGACCTTTCAGTCCGCAGGCCGATGCTCTATCCACTGAGCCAAACCGGTTTTGGCGATTTCCCCATTTATTAATGTAAACTGTAATTGCCTGTTAGTAAAGATTAACATCAGAAAGCAACTGATAGTTTACTAAAACACAACATGAAATAAATTTTTCTGCATATGCCCTGCTATCTCAGCAGCTTTATGAAAAGATCAGGAGAACAAGTATTCAAAGTAATTTTGAAATCTGTTGGAGACAGAAACTTGCACATATCCCATCAAAGATCACTACCATTATTTTATTTATTTATTTATTTATTTATTAAACTTGTTGTGGTGACATTGGTCAACATGAACATATAGGTTTCAGGTGTGGGTTTCCATATTACAGGATCTGGATATTGCACCGTGTGCCCACCACCCAAAGTCAAATCTTCTGTCACCTTATATTAGGACCTCACTATCATTATTGAGAAAATTATTCTCTTTAGCATTCCTCTTATAGTTTGTTCCTGCATTGCCGAAATTGGTTGCCAAATTTCTCAAATCCTTTACGACCTACAATCTGTGCAAGTCTGGGAAATGACAATGACTTAGGAGTAGGCCTCCTTTGGGTGTTCTATTTGAAATTCCACTGATGGGCCTGGCCAGGCCAGTTGAGACAGTTAAGTCTCCACTGGATTGTTATAAAAATTAAATATGATGCCTTATGTAAAACACTAACTGCATTATTATGTAAGCAGGCAATATATTAGCTAGTGTTGTTTTTGTTATTATTTCTTACCAAGAGCTGATCTTATGCTGTGAACCAATAGCTCTTATAACAATCTGCAGTCCTTGGGTCAGGTAATATTATAGTACAAAACATTTAAGTCAAAATATCACAAAAGGCATCCTACTTACAAAACAAAAAAACAGAAAACACTTTTCTTCTCCATATTATTTTTCTTTAAAGAGGCAAACTTTATACCCAGAAAAAGGCATGTTTGATACTTAAGCATGCCACTGATTGCTCTGTAATTTCAGCTGGCGAGGGAAATAGAATTTCCTAATGTATTTTTTCTAATAAAATGAGAACCTGAAGTGCTGGTATATTTGCACACCTACCAATTACGAAATGAATTTCTCTGGATATGAAAATTAAGCCAAAATATAATTTAGTCCTATGAACTACTGTCAAGCTCAGCTGTAGTTCCATTTGGAGAATTAGGAATTATTGTTTGATTAGTGATTGATTAATGGACTTTAAAGAAACTGCTTATTTTTTTTCACCATACAGTAGAACAATTCTGTAAAATTAGCATTTTTCTTCATATGAAGAAAAAATATCTGTACATACATTTATGTATATACATAGTCTAAAACAGGTCCTAAATATATCTATGTCTATGTCTATGTCTATGTCTATATCTATATCTATATCTATATCTATATCTATCTACTTCTCAACACCTTAAGAGCACCTTTGAGAGTCAAGTGTTTGACATCCTGACTTTAGGATGCTGCGGCATTGTCATTGATGCAGATTTCTTTCAGGTGACTGTAAATAAAAATCAGGTTCTGTGGTTATAAATACCCCATTTCACATTTTCTTTAGCAACAGCAAAAAATTTCAATTAATTGAACCTCAGCCAACTACAAATAATGCCAGAAGTGCAATACTCGGTGCTCCAGGTCATGGACAACCATTAATTAAGATGCAAAGAATCAGCATTAAAGGACCAAGTACAGATTTTTTTCCCCCCAGAATTTTTTTTTGATGGGTATGGACTGAAATATCTATAAAATGCAGACTCAGCTATATAGGAAAAGAGGGAATTGGGTACAGTCTTTATTTTGCTTGCTCTGGAATTTCTGATAAAGTTCTGAATTGTCATTTTTGAAAATGAAAAAAAGAATCTTACTTCAGGATTTTTATTTATAGAAAAAAACCCATTTGCATCCCATGATACTTTTATTTTAAGAGAACACCAATTTAATGCTTTTCCACTGGAGAGATAGAGGAGAAGACTAAGATCTGTTTGAAATAATTAAAGCCTCCACATGTGAAATTTGCAACTATGATATACCTTATTTAGACATTTCCTCCAAATTGCTGAGCTTAATAGAAATGAATTATTTCCAAGAGACAGTTCACAATCTTTAACACTATCTAGATTTTTGGGGCAGTGTAAGTGTGTGTGTGTGTGTGTGTGTGTGTGTGTGTTTTACTGTCTGGAATGTAGATATTTCTTCATGTTGCTTTATGGTGATTACGTTCAAACAAGAAGGACTCTGGGAAAAAGATCAGTACAACTTGTTAGCCTCCAATTTATCACCCACCTGTACAAGATTTAATGGTTGTGTTAACCCAGAGTCTCAAGAATAATTATAGTCTAAAACAAGCCCTTAATGTAAAGAGATGAAAAGAACTATATAAAAGGAAGGCTGTCATGAAATAGAAATTGCACAAGCAGGGAGCTTTCATCGTGTTGAGTAAGTACTTTAGTATGGGATTTTTTTTTTAAAAAATGAAGATGTCTAGTAAGTTGGATGAAAATAAAATATGTATGATTAGCAGGGAATACTTTGGACCAGAGTAGTTGGATATGCGTCAAAAAAGGACATAGAGGTGTGTTTTTTTTCCTCTCTCAAGTCATTAACCAGCTTTAGTTCACAGGAAAGTTATTTCAAACACTTGCTTTGAAAGACTGCTTTGAGGTCTGCTTTTAATTTGAACAGTTGAATAGTATGGTATTCATGCCAATAAATCTTTTTTTCTTGTTTTAATATCATTAGGAAGAAAGCCTCCTAGACCAAAATGAATCATGTAATTGCTTAAAAGGAGAAATATATAATATACATAATTAATAGAAACTTTGAAAACAATTTCCCTATGTGGGCTAACCACCTTTGTTTATATATGATGGACTTTTCATTTTTAAAAAAAATGTAAGTACACGGAACCATATGGAAAAATCTCTAGAATAAGATTTTAGCAAATAACCGTCCCCTAGGCCCCCCCCCTCCCCCCAGCTCTTTCTCTGGTTATATCTGTCTTCTCTGGTTATATCTGCTCTGGGTGAAGGCCAGTTTTACAGGGTCCTTAATGTGCTAATACAGTTAGAGTAAGCCATGCTCTCTAAATCTGAAAATCTCCCAAGAACAAGATGGGGGGGCATCATAAAACATGGGTCATATATTCTCTAAGTGCTTTGAAATTCTTCTTATCTTGAAATGCTCCCTCCCTGAAAATACTTGTTTTCATGAAAAGTTTTTTTAAAAATAGAACACCACTTTTCATAGCTCAACAGATTGTTGTCTGTGTGCACAGCCATGCCTAATGCTTATAACCAAAGAGAAATGACTTTGGCACTTTATCTGTTTGATGAGAGATTGTTATTGCATCTGCCCTGTGAGACATCAAGTCACCTGCCACAGCATCGCTGGATGTTTTTTGTCCAAGACAATCACCTTCAGTCAGTGTGGAGATAGGACACCAGTGTGCCACTAGATAGAAGTAGCTGAAAGATTCTGGCTAAGAGAATAGGCTTTGGAATTGGCCAAGATATAGGTTGAAAATTTTATTTCCTTGTGTGATTTTGGACATAACCGTTTTAAGTTTTAGGCTTTTACCTTAAATTGAGGATGGTCATATTCGAGTCTCAGGGTATATTATTGTGAAGAATAAATGACAGGTTGTACAGAAGGAGTAGATGGGTAGATACTAGAGGCCCGATGCATGAAATTCATGCAAGAGTAGGCCTTTCTTACCCTGGCTGCCAGCACTGGCTTCCCTCTGGCACCTGGGACCCGGGCTTCCCTCACAGCCTTGGCTTTGTCTGGAAGGTTGTCCAGAAGGACGTCCGGTCTAATTAGCATATTACACTTTTATTATTATAGACATATATATTGATAAAGATCTGATGAATTGGGGACTTTTGAGATACTTTTCTTTTCTATAATAGCTTTTCAGATATGGTAGCTATCTGATCTTCAAACTTGTCTGTAGAGATTTCCTGAGTAAAAATCCCTCTGAGCGATAAAGGCAGGACCTAACCTGCGAAATTTACTGAAGTCTTCCTTTTTATTGTCAACATGTCTACATATTTTGCATTCTACTCAGTAATAAATCTAAATTACCTTACCGTTAAAATAATCTTCACCCCTCAAGTCTTCTTGTAAATCAGATGCTCCAGTGTTACCCTCATGCTGTTACCTCTAGCACTATGTCAGGCATAAGAATAGCCAGCCTGGGGCTCACTGGAGAAGGACCAGATAACCTAGATTTCCATAAACTCTGCTTTTTACTACCTTTGTACAGATGATGGCTGACCACCCCATCTCTTTCAAAAATGAAATATAGGCAGGGTGGATTATGGATTGTCCTTATTCCTTTATGGATTATATTCCCCATTTTTATTTACATTTTTGTTGATTTGGCTGTGAAATGGAGTACAATAGGTAGAGAATGGAGAAAACAAATTTCTATTCCTTAGTAAAAAAAAAAAGATGTTAAATGGTAAAGCATATGCCAGTTTATGTTGCCCCCTACACATCCCTAATTTGTAGTCCATTAAAAAAATATTAACCAAGAGGTCACTGTTTGACTCCTGGTCAGGGCACATGCCCAGATTGTGGGCTTGATCCCAGTGTGGGGTGTGCAGGAGGCAACTGATCAATGATTCTCTCTCTTTCCCTCTCCCTTCCTCTCTGAAATCAATAAAAATATATTTAACATGTTAAATATATTTTTAAAATATTAAGATGACCTTAGATTCAAGAAGGCTGCTATAGAAATTATGGCATATGCTCAGTAGAGTTTGAATCTCATTCTATGAGTCATGGGAAAATTGTGAGTGACTTTGTAGATTGAGGAGGAAGTTTAAAAACATGCTTTGGCCCTAGCTGGTTTGGCTCAGTGGATAGAGTGTTGGCCTGCAGACTGAAGGGTCCCAGGTTTGATTATGGTCAGGGGCACATACCCGGGTTGTGGGCTTGGATCCCCAGTAGGGGGTATACAGGAGGCAGCCGATCAATGATTCTCTCTCATCATTGATGTTTCTATCTCTCCCTCTCTTTTCCTCTCTGAAATCAATAAAAATATATTTAAAAAAACATGCTTTGGATGGCTGGCTAAGCAGACAACTGGGTGCTTTGCTTAGACTTGAAAACATTTCTTGTAAGTGAAAATCCATTATCGTAAATCATTGTTATAAATAAAGAAATAATCAATCCATGATATAAATAATAAAATCATTGTTTGTATCAGTTCTCAACCTTCTGTCACTCTGATAGGTTAAACAACTACTCAACTTAAAAATAAAACCTCATAAGGTTCCCTGTTCACCATTAGCCCTTCCAATTCTGTGAGTGGGGATACAAAGGCTGAGGAAATCACAGAGGGAGGATGGTGCTTGTTACTATTTCATCCTGGACGAGGAACCGAAGGTAGATGGGAGCGACCCAGCAGTGGTTCTCATCCTTCCTAATGCCTCGACCCTTTAATACAGTTCCTCATGTTGTGGTGACTCCCAATTTCATTGTTACAAATTGAACATAATTAAAGCATAGTGATTAATCACAAAAACAATATGTCATTATATATGTGTTTTCCGATGGTCTTAGGTGACCCCTGTGAAAGGGTTGCGACCCACAGGTTGAGAACCGCTGAGAGAGAGGGAGGGAAAGAGAGAGAGGGAAAGAGAGGAAGAATAAGGACAAACTCTGTGATGGTCCATTGATCATTATAACTGGGGAAAGGGTCAAGATTAAAATCTAAATTTATCTCCCGCTGTCTGGTGACATTTCATGCAATGGAAGTCATGTTTACTTATTCCTGGGGCCCTTCCTTAGACTTCCTTAGCTTATAGATGGGCTGTCATCCCGATGCAGTGGTTAGATGTGTTGGACACACGCCATGATCAAATCAAACCTGGCTCTGTAAATGTCCCTCCTCAGCTAAAGCTTGCTTCCTGCTGGGAAGGGATGTGGCTCTTCTGCTCCCTCTCTTGCAGTCTCAGCCCCCAATTCATTAGCTTTACTTGCTGTCCCTTGTCCATGTGAAGCTTTTAGGAGGGGTAGGGATAAGGTAATGGGACAGTTCTTTATTCTTTCTTGGCCAGTCAGATTGTTCAAGCTGATGTTGCTGGGTGGCTCAGGTATACGATGCAAATGGACTTTCCTCTTCTGGGGCTCTTTGATGGGCTCCTCAAAGGTTCCCTACCTCTAACTCCTCTTCTACAGTTCCCTCCCTCCAGGAATATCTGATTCCATTCAGGATGGCCTAAGGGGAATCCTTCCCCAACACCTGGACACTGAGATTCTTTCCTCTGAGGTCAGCCTTCGCTTCCAGGCAGCCCTATTATATAGAGTCCTAGATTAGCCCCTGACATTTCTTTCCCATTTGGCCCACAGGTGTCCTTAGCAAGCAGGAACACATCCATATCCTGACAAACTCCGGACCAGGGGAGTAGAACGCCCCTGGCTCTGTCACCTAAGTAGTAGTCAGCCCCTCTCTCTGACCCCATTCCACTGCCTACTTTCTCTCCCTCAGTGTGAGTCAGGAACTAGTCCCCATCTGTGTCTCCCACAGCAGGGAACACATCTCACAACTCCCAGGGTGGTCCCATTGACCTGCCCTTCATATTGACGTCTCTCTTGATTAGTATTGGAGGCTAGCTGCTCCTCTTACAAAGAAGGGTGGGGACTTAGCAAGGACAGAGCCCTTCAGGTATCTCATCTGAAAATCCTCACTCTGACCCTTTTCATTTCCGTCTGGTGAGGTTTACCTTCACACCTTTTATAAATTGTGCAAGTGATGGGAGGGGAAGCCACACCCTTGTAGCCCACATTATCTTGGTAACTCAGTTTCAACTGAGTTAGGAAGGGTCTTCAGCCTTATCATACTCAGATCTGGCTCAATTCAGTTAGGAAAAATAAGCAGAACCTCCATGATAACTAAAATAAAAAAATATGAACATGTCACCAACATTAAGTCACTGCAACACGTTTAACTTCTCTGGCAGGTAATCCAGCACTTAGTTAGATTTGACCATAAAAACAAGTCTGCACAAAATCAGTCTGAAACTGTCATAAAAAGAAATGAACTTTAAAACTGTATCCAATTCACACCACGAACTTTTCCTTTAAAAGTGATATTTATAGGCTCGGTGCCAACCCTGTAAGTGAAATGTGAAGCAAACATTTCCTTTGCACATTTTCAGGCGATGCCTTTGATTATGTTGAACAGAGACTGGATAACATACTGGTTTGTTTTAAAGATATGGAGCAGGGTCCCAGGTTTGAGCGTGACTGCGTTTACCTCTGGGATTCCAGCAGGTCTCGATGTGCCTGGCAGACTCCTGGGATCAGCCGGCCCAGAGTCTGTGAGTGTGAGACACCGCGATGCCTCCCAGGAGAGGACTCGTCCTCGGGGAGGGAAGCGTCAAGCAGACAAGTTTGAACCCGTGATGAAGCCTCAGTCATCACATGAGAAGGACAATTCTGAGCACAGTATGATGCTGCTATTTGGTTTTTTGTCGCTTAGGGATTCAGACCTGAGTCCTAGGGAGGGTAGGACTGCAAATAGAAACTGAAAGAGTTATTTTCACTAAAATCTTCTGAGACACTGAGGATTCAGCTGATCTGATAGCCCCAAACCTCATTCCCTCCCTGTGCCTCCTTGGCTGGAAAAAGCAGCCCCTTCTCTGTGTTGAGACTGATGCAGTTTGGCTTGAGACTGCCTAGTAACCCAAATTGGGATAGTTACCTTGCAAGGGGATGCTAACTCTCATGTCCCCACCGTATCAAACCTCTTTGCCTCTGAACCTGTACCCAGCAGCAGACCTCAGCTGGCTGCATGGGCCAGTTACAACAGCAGACCCCGGAGAAGAAGTTTCTCATGTGAAAAGAACTGCAAGATTTTGAGGACTCTGTTTTGGAGTGTATTCTAAGGGTGTTATACCAGGTAGGGAGGAACACAATTATAGATTGAGCATGTGTTCATGTGCCAGAGAGTTGTTCTTTATAGGCTGGTGATGAATATGGCAGCGCTACCTTGAAATGGGCTCCTTAGATGCTGTAGTGACTAGAGACTGCTAGGTAAGACCTTAAGAGGCAAGGTAGACGTGGCGTCATCACAGACACCCGGCCAGAGTGGTGATCAAAGAAGGGTGACCTGCAGAAATTCTTTGGGGGTGGCTAATGGATCATAGTGATCTTAGGACTGAAATAATCTATTAAGATCTCCCTTGATCTGTAGAGCTGAAAAAACTCCAGGTTTAGCAAGCAGAGTCACTCCATATAGCCATCAAGCTACTTAAGCAAATTCAAAGACTTGAGGCAATCCCTCGATCTAGAAACTGTGAATGAAGAAACTTGGAATCTTTGAGATCTGATCCTTATGGACCCCAGCCTTCCCTGAGGGACTTGTAGCCATTTACCTGAGCTACTGTGTGCAGGGAGAGGGAGTGACTCCCCATTCTTCACACTGTCGATGGTGACATATCTCTGAAACTCCACTGCATTGGGATTGCTTTTGGTTTACTTTGTTAGAGAGAGGGATCGTCATTTACTTCCACTTGACTCTTCCCGTTACAATGCTCGCATTCCAGCAAGCAGGGAGCTAATGTCAGGATTCGGTTCCTGGGTTTACCTATCCCAATTGTATATTCAGTAACGAAGTTGGGGTGGCCTGTGGACCCTGGGTCTGAGCTGAGGAAAATCCTGGGGCCCAGGCACTACTGTGGTCCACTGGTCATAATGGGGGTATGGGGAAGTGCAGGGGAATGTGGAATTTGGGGTCAAGTCTACCTTTCAGTGGGGCCAATGGATCCATAGGTCTTGGAACACAAACTGTGTTTTTTTGTTTTTTTCTCAGTAGAGGTAGTAAAATTGAGTTGCTCTATAAACTGATTAGAATTAGAGAGGCTTTGCTTGCCTGGGACTTCTTCAAAACATTGCAGCTTAAGCAGAGAATGAATTGGGGCATCATGCACAGATTGCTACACTGTCCACAAATTCTAAAGAAATTCTTACCATTCTGTAGGGAGGACCAGGCAGCAACTAGGTTTTAGGTCAATTCTATCAGATCTCTTCCCTCCTGGGTACAGATTTGCTTTCCCTGCAGCCATGATTCTGCCATGGATTTACATTGTGATATGTGCTGTCATAGCAAGCCACTCAACATTGCTCTGAATAAGAAACTTACAGGGAAAAAAAGAGCAAAACGCTGGATGAAAGACCATGGGATTTTCTGATTTTTACTATATACCCTATTACCTTGAAGCAGCTGGACTTAAAGAAGAGTGGATTGGTCTACTAAATCTCAGTTGTAACAACAGTTGGGAGACCACATTGTGGAATCCGGTTACTGTCCTACAGGATGTGCTGATCTAGTGAATAACATGGTGCGGTTTCTCCAGAAACACAATGCCTGGGGGAGGATGGCGGCTCTCATTATTTCATCTAAATTTCACTCGTAAATATTTTATTTCCCAGCCCCACTGATTGAGGTTGGCTGGTTTAAACATCTCATGACACAAATGAAAACTGCCTCCACTAAGGGTCATAATAGTGGGTTCATTTAATTGCGACTGTCACCTGGTTATTGGGCTCTTCATACCACTGGATCAACAGGGTAAAAGATGTCCCTGTGCTATGGGATTCATCCTGATTATCAAGGGGGTCATAAGGTTGGTGCTTTATAATAGGGCTAAGAGGAGCCCGGGGACTGTCTTGAATGAAGCCTGGAACTGCCATGAAATGTGGTGAAAGTTCATGGAAGAGTGGAATAACTCTGATAGAGACTGTAATACATTCACCAAAACACATTTCCTTTTTCCTCCCAGGCACAAGGCTACACTATAATTTCTAGCCTGCCTTGCAGCTAGATATGAGCATGTGACTGAGGTCTGTCAAGGGAAGCATTATATGCTACCTGCAGGACTAGCCTTTAAACACCTCCCACGCAATTGTCTGTACTCTCTTTTCATAGAGGCCAAATGCGGAGAATTCCAGGGCAATAGTAGAGGGTGGAGCTCTAGGTAGAAGAAGCTGGGATGTCAGAAGGCTGACATCATCTGGGAAAAAGACACCCTTTTTGGACTTAAAAGAGGAATAAATGTTTATTGGGTTGAACCACTGAAAATTTCAGGTTTGTTTGGTATAGCAGCTGGCATTTCCCCAACAAGTTACAAACCCCTTAAAAAAGTGCGATTTTCTCATGGGTCAATGGCACACTTCTGAAGAAAGCCTGGCCATAGGCCTTTATGTCTATACTAGAGGCCTGGTGCATGGATTCGTGCACTGGTGGGGAGCATGGCCTGCGGGGATTGGCCCGCTGCGGGAGCAGCTGCTCATCCTGGTCAGCCGAGTGGCTGTGGACCTACCCTCTGAGCAGCTGCTAAATGAGGAAATTAGTCTGAGCTGATATTTCAGGCTAATGCCTTGGGTAAAGGCATGCTCTGTGTCCTGGAGGAACCTGACAGAGAGCTTTGTGCCCCAAAGCCACTCGGTGAATGTCCTTGATGGGTGATGCCAGGTCGGTGACACCATCAGGGATGTTCAGGGCAGCCATACTCCAGGATCCTCAGCCATCAGGACAGCCTCCCCGGAGGGTCAACAGTCACATCCCCTCTTGCCATCCGCCTATGCCAGCTCCCCATGCTCTTTCTAGAACACACCTTAGAGGGTCTGCATCAGCTGGTGGGGTCAGGCCAGAGCCTGGATTGTCTCAGGTATTTGATAGGTGCAGAGACTCGGCCTCACCCTGGGCCTGCTAGTGGCTGCTCCCACTGAGGGAGCAGCCATTCATCCTGGTCAGCTGAGCGGCGCTACCACTGTGGGAGTGCACTGACCACCAGGGGGCAGCTCCTGCATTGAGCATCTGCCCCCTGGTGGTCAGTGCATGTCATAGCGACTGGTTGACCAGTCATTCTGGTCGTTCCGCTGTTCGGTCACTGGGCTTTTATATATACAGATTCTATCCAAGGGGGATGTTTTCTGGATGAGGGATCTAAACAGCAATATACGTGGATGAGGGGATCCAAACACAAAGGTTGGGAGAGGTTGAGCTGGAGTGGATCTCTCACCAGCAAATTGCAATTGATGGATATTTGTTGGATGCCTGAAAAACTCACACTTGGTTTACATGTGAGAGCTTCATTTGAATGCATCAAAAATGTTGATGGCCAAGGGATACCATGACCAGTAAGACAAAGATACGCTTGCTTTGTCCATTTTTCTCTTCTCTGTACCTGGTGAAAAGGATCCAGGACTAGAAGACTGATGAGAAGGAGGAGAGAAAGAACCTGTCTCTAAACTAACTTCCTGGCACTGCAGCCTGATTGAGGCTAGGGAAGTCAGAGAAGTGTTGGTCAGATGTGACACTGGAACTTCCAATTGGACAGGACTAGATGGGACTGTAACGATAACAAGGCAACCAAACGTTATGGAGTTTGCCCAAGATAAATAGGGTGGGAGAGATTCAAGAGAGCATGAAAGAATGTAGCAGCTGAAGAAGAAAGAAAACCATTTTGTGAAACAGAAAACTGTTGGACTCTGTGAAACATGACCTGGAGTGACAAGATAGTCACACACTCTTATTTTCACTCTGTTGCAACATGACTGTGGAGCATAATCAAAATGAGTCTGAGCATTAAGTCTTCTAATTGTGGGAGAAACCAATTCATATTAATGAATAAAAATTGCTGTTCTGCTTCTTGGTAGTTGGTAGGTTGTCTGAGAAAAACCAGGTTTTCATAATGGTCGTCACACCCTCGTGCCCTCGTGCCAGGGCTGGGGGGACTTGAAGCTGGTCCGGGGGACCTGAGGCTGCACCCCCTGTCCATCAGGGCTTGATTGGAGACTTGAGGCTGTGCCCCCTGCATGGCAGGGCTTTATGGGGGACCTGAGGCTGCGCCCACCCCCATCCTGCAGGGTTTGATAGTGCATGCAGGTGAGTGGGGACTTGACTTTGAGTCCCATGGCACGCCCCAGACTCTGACAGGAGGGAGATTTTCATATACATTTTACTAATTTTCTTTCATCCATGACACTTCTATTATAGAGAAAGGGCAAATAGCAATATTAAAATATTTCCTCTAATTAATTCCCTTTTAATGTGCACGAATTTTGTGCACGGGGCCACTAGTGGGATTATAAGTTGATGGTGTCATTTCTTCAGCAGCACGTTTTCTGCTCCAAGAACAATCTACCCCACATTGTCTCTAAGTGAAGGTCAAGGTGCCCCAGGCACTGATATTAGAACTATTCCCTCACTGCCTTCCATGAACTAGTGCTTCTGGTCTGGCACACTGCAGTTGCTTCTACCTCTTTCCCCCAAATTGAAAAAAAAGAAATATACAACATTAGTATTTCCTAAAGTGTGTTCCACTGGAATCTAGTTCCATGGGATGGTATAAGTGCTACGGAAGAAAAAAACAACTCTATGATCAAGTAACTTGGGTAAATCTGGATTGAACAAAGGGGAAGGGGTTTATTCTTTACCACAGAACTTCTCACGGCCTTTGTTATGCTAACATGCATGGTGGAGCTCGTGACAGAGATCCAGAGGGCAGAATTTCACAGACTTCTAAGTCCACAGACCCTCTTTTTACCACAGATTGTCTTAGAGAACTGAGTGCTCATGGGTCCATGCTTTGAGACTTGCTGGTCCAATTCATTTCCCCCTTTGCAGAAAAATTCACAAGTAATGAATGATGTGAATAAAAAGAGAAAGACAGTGAAATTCTTTTCATTGATCTAAAAGACTATTTGAAGAATTGTCTGTGTTAAAATTATGTGCTTTTTTCCTGGACTAGAGAGAGGGCAGATCATCCCTTGATAAAGTGGAGGCTGGAGAAACAGGAATACATGTTTCATCCCAACACCAAAGAGCTATGGGTTTCTCAGTGGCTCTTCTAATATATGACTTTTGTGCAAGCGAGTTTTAAAGTGAATGCTATGCCTTTGCCTGGTCATATTTTTCACTTTTCATCACATGCACCTCCTTTAAACTGCCCATGTGGATAAGGGAAGCAGCATTTACAAGGTACACGTTTCATTCTAATCAGGACAGACCCTAAATTCACCTTGCTTTTAAAGATGGGTTTATTAGCCATTCATTTATAAATATTTGTTTCATAGTCTTCTGGAAATGCTCTATTATGCCATTTCACATCTTTATGTCGATGATTTCTGATGAGCTAAATTTTATTTTAAAAAAATTCTGAATATAAATGGAGAAATAATCTTCCGCTGAAAGAATATGGATTAGCAACATGGATTTGGTAATCATCTAAAGTGTGTGACCAATAACTAAATCAATTCTCATTATTCATAATATAAAACAAGTCTGACCTGCAGTCAGGAAACTAGTTTCTATTTCCCTGTGTTCCTAATAAGTTCTGTGGCCGTTGGCGAGTTTCCTCATTTCTTTAGGCCTCAGTTTATTCAACTGTAAAATAAAGGGGCTGGCGATGATATCCTGCTATAAAATTCTATGATTCTCATACAATTTTTTTTGAATTTCCACTTTTAGCAGATTTCAATATGCATCTGTCACTGTGATGCCTGCAAAGGAACGGTTATGATTTCTGGAACCGCACATCCATGAGATGTTGAAATAGATGACCTAAATGGAAACACACCCCATTATTTTCTAAAGTATGAACTGGCCTCGTTCTTCTAGCCCTCGGTAAAAATTGTGTTAGGGCATTTGTCACTTTCCCCCTAAGTATACATAGAGGGAAAAAATGTATGACCCCATATTCAGGCTAACTTTTAATTTCTGAATATCCTCCAATGCAGTTAAGGATGAGATTAAGAAAGAAATGATAGATATACAGCACAGGGAAGAGGCGAACATTTCTGGAGCTGTGCTGTCCAATGCAGCAGCCACTAATTACTTCTATCTATTGCGCACTTAATGTATTGCTAGTCTAAATTGAGATCTGGGTAAAATGCAAATTAGATTTTGAAGATTTGGTGCAAAAACAAACAAAGAGTTACATGTCATTGTAATTTTAAAAATATTGACTACATGTTAAAATCATAATATTTTGGATATATTAGGTTGGATAAAATATATTATTAAAATTAATTTGTTTATATTTTACTTTAAAAATGTGGCTATGAGAAAAATTAAAATGATATATGTGGCTCTTAGTATATGTTGGTGGCTAGCACTGAGCTAAAGGATGCTGTTATGTTAACAAACGTAAAGATGCTCCAGATGTCAACACTGAATTCCACTTTATCCCCATGGAAGCAATCAATGTAAGTGTGTCCAAACTTAACTTTTAGGCTCTGTTCCAAAATTTCATGTCATTATTCTCTCAATTAGAATGTTTTTTACATTGGAACAATATTATGAAAGACTGATTAGTTTGCCAGCTCAGCTCTAGAGCGTATTTTACCTTTTATTGCAACTACAACATTAAATATAAGCAATGAATATACTAGGGAACTGTACTCTGAAATTGATAGTAATTTTAAAAAGTAAAATGAAATAAGAAATATTTTTGTTTGAATTATTTATGCTTGAGTTAATTCTGTCCAAGCAAAGGAGAAATATGAGGAGATGGGAACCTTCATTGCGGCCCTAAAGAGGACTTGTGGACATTTTCAAAGACTTAAATCTTTTATGTCTGTTATCACTTCAAAACTTAGTCTTAATTATCTTCTTCATTTTTTTACTTGTATAGTGTTTATTGCATCCAAACACTATTCTAAACCCTTTACTTAAATGAATATATTTGTTCCTTGTAATAACCCAATGAAGTAGGTATTGATAGCATTTCCAGTTTAC
Organism: Myotis yumanensis; assembly: GCF_028538775.1. Classification (NCBI taxonomy): domain Eukaryota; kingdom Metazoa; phylum Chordata; class Mammalia; order Chiroptera; family Vespertilionidae; genus Myotis; species Myotis yumanensis. The sequence goes on along the minus strand of NW_027223755.1, from coordinate 24,105,147 downwards.
AGATGAAGACATTAATTTACGTGTGAGGAAGTAGATACACCTTCTTACTTATTGTCAGTAAATAAATAATCACCATAATTGCTTTGATCTACAGCAATGAAAACAAAAGGGAAAGAGAGGAAGAATTTAATTAGATTTCTTCTTGGCTACTTTCGAGGGGATAACTGAACCAAGAACACTTGCTTTGAGGTTGGGGGAAAGTAGAACAGCTCTGGGGTGAGAGTGGGTGGGGACAGAGAGAGAGAGAGCAAGGCCTTTCTCTGAACTAGTGCCCTGCAACGGGCACATTTCAGTTCTCAGCCACAGGGTTCTATAATAGCAACATCATTTCCCCATTTGATGTTTTTTAGAACACTTAAAATACACAGTACAACTTGACTACTTTAAAGCAAGCTACCGCCATCTGACAGTTATATCCCAGACAAAAAAAAAATCCTTAAATGTAAACTTTAAGATAATTTAAAAAATCACCAATAGCTGATGAATTAATCAACCATGTCTATGTACTGAAACCTCCATAAAATAATCAATTTGTCACTTATTAAAAAAAATCAAATATAGGAATACCTGAAGATTTAAGTGGTCCTAACTAATACTTTCCCCCTTTAAGCTTTCACTGATGGAAAGAACCCCCCAAAAGAAAGGATTTAACACCGATGGAGCATCTTCTCTGCACCAGGCATTGTGAGAGGTGATTAACATCTTTGGGCTTCTTAACCATTGCAACCACCCTGTAGGATGGATGTTATCTGTCATCCTGTGGCTTGGAGGGAACTGAGACTCAGGGATTTCCGAGAAGTTTCGGAAGCTGCTCACAGTTGTGCAGTGAGCAATGAGATCAGCAACGGATCAGTATCTTAAAGGTGACTTAAAAGTCTGTTTAGCTTTGCTGCTTATCCTGTTTTGTCTCCTCGAGAAAATATGAGGAAGCACATTGCGTGGAAGAGAATTGTGTCAAACATATTTCACACACACAGAAATATCAGCAAAAAAAAAAAAAAAAAAAAAATCAAATCTATTTTTTTTTTTTTTTAGCTCTGTATCAGGAATAGAAAGTCAATTTTTAATTATATGGGTAAGATTGACCAGGGGCTAACATACCAAAAAATGCTGAGTTCAGGGTTGAAGATTAAATAAGGAGAGAGGCACAATTTATTTCTACTTGGGAGGAATAAACTTCCATATGGAAGAAAGAGACTGGAACCTTTCCGCCTCCAGCCCGCCCTTGACCCTGAGGTGTGATGTGTGATCTCTCAGGACAATCAGTGAATAGATAGTGGGATAGCATGGTCCCAAGTTTACACCATACATCCTGGGGTGCTGGTCGGGTATGAAATCAGGTGGCTGTCACCACGTGATGAAACCTCCATCCTTTTGCTCAGGACATAGAATATCCTTGAGAGTCTACTGAGGGCTTCGTTTTGCCTTCTGGTATTGTGCCTGATTCATTCTTTTCTAAATAGCGTGTCTCCCATTGCTAACCACTTATTAACCATTATTCTTCACTAGAAGCCCAATGCACGAAATTTGTGCAAGGGGCTTGGCCCTTGCAGCCCTGGCTTCGTCTGGAAAATCATCTGGAAGGTCGTTCGGCTGACTGGTCTAATTAGCATATTACGCTTGTATTATTGTAGATGCTTACCTTACCTTGTTCAGCTGCCTTAAATCCCCTCTGGAACAAGGCAAGATTTAAATAAATGAACTGGGTTCATTCATTCTTAAACATGCTATCTTGCCAAACAGCTATTTTCCCGCAAGTTTAAAAGGATAAGATGGCTAAACAGATACATAGTTTTCAACATACAAATCTATGTGGATTTCCTTCCAAAATGAGATAAATTTTGCTCTTTGCCAACTTATCAGCATGATTCCACAATACTCCCAAGCATCAGAAATCACACTGAATAAGGCACTTGCTGTGATGAAAGACAGCTGGGGGAGCGAATGGTGCCTTGGGACCCTGTTCTCCATTCAGAAGTTGGGCACAAATATTGACATGAAATCCCAGCAAGAGAGGCCAGACTTTCCAATTCTTCTGATCAAAAGAGGCTTATAGCTAGCACACTCAAGTTCAGATAGAGGACACTAGGAGACAGGAGGAGAGGGGAAGGGATCCCTTCTAAGCAGAGACTTCGTCTTTATCTCCCAAAGTGTCCCAAGAGATTAAAAGCAACAAGGCTCGCTAAAGAAGTTGGCGGGGACTTAAAGATGTTTGTGGTGGGACAGAGCATGTGGCAATGAACCCCGACACATGGCTGAGCCTGAGAAGAATTGTGTACCCCTAAAAATGAGGTAGATCGGATGGAAATTTGCTTCCTTTCCCCCTGCTTCACATACCTTTATTCACACTGTGTTCTCATCATTTCTTCATTAGGGGAATATGTTACGATACTTCAGGGTGTCATTACAAACTAATCCAAAATAAAGTGGAGTGGTTTGTTTCACTGAAAGACATCTTGATTGAGATGGTTATTAGTAAACTACAAAGTACAATGAGGATAATTGGTGTGAGCACTATCATTCTTTAGTGATGTTTTCAAATTTTCCCATTAATTCTCCTGTAATTAGAGAAAATTACTTACATTTAGCCAATTGAATATAGAAAAGAAAAGTTGTTTGCCAGAGTATAAAATTGCTATTTATACTTAAACCATTAGTAATGTTTATACTTCATAATAAATTGTTAGGTATTTTTAAACATCTATTTCTTATTGAAAAGCCTGATAAATGTTTTCTATAGTCCAAAACATGAATGGCAAAAAAAGAATAAATTCTTTGCAAATTAAAAGTGAATAAAACTGCAAATATCAATCCTATTAGTACAAACAATAGTCATAAATTAATACAAATAAGGTGACTAATGTCCCAGAATGTCCACAATTTCCTTCTTCTAATAAAAGGATACAAAACAGGTATTTTATAATGAATTTAAATTATATCATTGTCTTAATTAATATCCTAGAATGTGACTAAAGTACAGCTTCTTGCATGTATTATAGTATATTCAGTTCTTGGCATTTCATTTGGATTAAAAAATACGTTTGGAAATAAGATTGTCTTTCATTTGTTTCTTGAAAATGAAAAAATTATTTATTTGGTTTTATTGCTATAAATAAATTACTTATTTGAGACTTGTTTCTCTAAAATGAAGGTTTTAGGCAATCAGTCATGCATAAAAGTTATTTTCCCCCACTTAGTCCAGTAGCTGCTTGCAGAGAAATTGTATGAGTAGTTAGTTTTCACTGTCATTATGGCAAACTGGAGACAGAAGAATAAGGGAGAATAGTAGAAATCAAATAGAAGAAAACTCTAAATGTACCATGAGGGCAGACAGCAATAAAACTGTCGACTTCAAAATGAAATCATAGGACAATAATTCCTTCAAATATATGGGCACGGAGGAGCCACTCAAATCACAACATTATTCTTTTGTTGTTGTTGGCTCTGATATAATGTATTGGCTGAAAAAGTAGAATTTTTCTAACTTTCTAATAGAGCAAGAAAATAAGTCTTATGTAGCTTCAAAAGTATAAAAAGTATATATAACTGTAACTATATATAACTATGTAAGTATATATAACTATATATATAGTTATAAATATACATAGAGTATATATGAGTGTGTACAGTTCTATATATAACTATGCATGTCTGTACATGCATTATCCTATATAATAAAGAGGTAATATGCAAATTGAAAGTCACACCCTTGCACAAGATGGCCACCCCCATGTGGTCACAAGATGGCTGCCACAAGATGGCCAGCAGGGGAGGGCAGTTAGGGGCAACCAGGCTGGCAGGGGAGAGCAGTTGGGGGTAACCAGGCCTGCAGGGGAGGGCAGTTGGGGGCAATAGGGCTGGCAGGGGAACAGTTAGGTGTCCATCAGGCTGGCAGGGGAGTGGTTAGGGCAGTGATGGCGAACCTATGACGAGTGTCAGAGGTGACACGTGAACTCATTTTTTTGGTTGCTTTTTCTTTGTTAAATGGCATTTAAATATGTAAAATAAATATCAAAAATATAAGTCTTTGTTTTACTATGGTTGCAAATATCAAAAAATTTCTATATGTGACACGGCACCAGGGTTAAGTTAGGGTTTTTCAAAATAATGACACGCCGAGCTCAAGAGGTTCGCCATTACTGGGTTAGGGGGTGATCAGGCTGGCAGGCAGGCAAGTGGTTGGGAGCCAGCAGTCCTGGATTGTGAGAGGGATGTCCGACTGCTGGTTTAGGCCTGATCCCTGTGGGATCGAACCTAAACCAGCAGTGGGACATCCCTCGAGGGGTCCCAGATTGCAGAGGGTGCAGGCTGGGCTGAGGGATACCCCCACTCTTGCAGTGCACGAATTTCTAAGAAAGAAGGTCTGGAGCCTAGAAAAGGAGACAAGCTTATCTCTATACACTCTGACTGAATACATGGGCAGGTGTTGGTGAGGGTTGACAAAGAAGAAGTGAAACCAAAAGGTAGAAAGGAAGGGAGGCTGATGCTCTGTGATTTATAGTGACATCCCCCAGTTGTCAGGAAACCAGTGGTGGACTGGAATGCAGTTCCCCACCCACTTTCCCTTCCCTTCTAGATTTATAGGATTCTGAATGGCAGACATTAGAAAAACAGCATCTTAGCTCTCAGCAACTTTCTCTTGGTGTCATTACTCTGGGGACACTTTCCCATTTTTAATCTGTGATAGTTTTGCTGAATTTGAAGATCTGACTTAATTAGTAGACACACATGCACTCAATATATGTGATAAGACTTTGACGTAATGGCATAAGTCATTAAAAAATACAGAGAGTCTTTTTGAATTTTATCCCAGTGTATAGAAATGTTCAAATCTACATATTTCCTTTTCTAGTATTATTTTAGCATAATATTTGCATGTACTTAAAAATTTAGTGTGTCATAAGTTTTTGATATAACATCAGAAAAGACTAACATCTTAATGAAGAATAAAATTATACCCTTAAATATAATTATTAGGCTAGAGGTTTATAAATCTCCAGACTTTTAAAATATATTTTGTCAAAATATTTATTAAGAACACACTTTAAACAGGATAGCATTATGAAAAAGAAATTTTGAGATATTGCCTATCACTATAATTTTTCCATTCATTTAAAAGCTATCAGAATTGAACATTTAATGATTTAATCACTTGCTGAAGATTATTTTTGTCTTCTTAGTATGCCACAGACACAGAGGCCTGCCCTGTGGGCTTTAGGTGTGGTGGAGACAGGCCGCAGGGTGCACAGGTAGGTAAGGAATATATTTTTGCATCATTGAGAAGGCCTGTGCAGACAAAATGGACATGGTAAATGGATATTGAGTTACAGAGAGTGGGGGGGGGGGGGGGGCTATTTTATATACGGTCAAGGAGGACCTCTCTATGAAAAAACTGAAACCATGACAAGCCTCTCGTGGGAAGAACCGGTGGAAGTTTCCAGTAGAGGAACCAGCAATTGCCAGGCCATGGAGGAGGAACACTTCCCATGGTCTTAACAGAGCAAGACCAGAGTAACTGAAGTAAAGTAGGAAGGGAGATGACCAGAAACTGTAATGAGTAACAACAAGTAATAATAAAAAAACAGGGTAAGCAAGGTTTGGTAGTTAAAAGGTAAGTGTGTATATGTATGTATGTGAGTGCATGCATGTGTATGTGTATATATATATCTTTGTATGCACATGTACGCAAGTGTATATTCAGTTGTTCATTGCATGGTAAGAGTATGGTACAGTGGATTTGGATGGCCTAAGTTTACAGAGTGGCTCTTCCATGTCCAAGTTCTGTGACCTCTGAAATGTTATGCAATCTCTTTGGTGCCTCAGTTTCCTCATCTGTATACAATGAGGATTATTAAAGTACCTAGTTTGAAGGGATGCTGTGAGGATTAAATGAACTAATACATGTAAAGCCCTTTAGACAGTGCCTGGCACATGGTGTATGTAGCACTGAGTATAATTGCTGTGTAAGCGTTCCTTTTATAATTTCCTCAACAACTAGCATTTTATCCAAATGAGTAGACTATATTGTGATTAGTAACTCCAATTGACATTCTCAATCAGATTCGCTATTTCTTCACTGGCCGCTCATATCCATTGACTTGGAAACCTAGTTTAAACTTTCATTTGTTTCTGGAGTATTTCAAGCTTGAAGAGGAAACCTCTTCTGCTTCTCAGTTGAGACAACTCAGTGTTTCTGTCCTGGATAGAAGGTGCAGCCAGAAACGTTTCTAGAGGTGAGGGGCGCATTACACATGTGTCCACTTGAGGGAGCTCCGAGATCTTTCTCAGTCTTCTTGGCCCTGGGACAGGGTGCCCACCTCACTGGGCTTGGGTTACATACATTGTGGAAGGAAAATTTAAAATGTCCAGAGTTTAAGTTTGGAAAAAAGTGCCGGGTAGTAAAAATGATAATTTTACTGTTTCCAGTTATGTATTTAATTGAGAGGAACAGAAACACTTTTTTGAGAAGTTCAAACCGCTCAGCTGGAAGCATAGGAATTAGCATAAAGTGAAATATTTATGGGAGCTTAATACTGTTTAAGACTCGTTTTCTCCTTGCCTTAAGACAAGAAGTCAAATTAACCATTTCTAATTAAAGAGTTGGCAACAAAGTAGGGCGAGGCCAGAAGTGGAAGCTAAATGGTAATGTCTTAGTCGTAGAGTGCGAAATAGTCCTTTGACATAGAAGTCACGGATGTGGAGATATATATGGATCCCCGTAGAACAAGAGAAACAAATCAGGGTGATTTAAAAAGAAATAAAATCATGGTCGGCTTACTGCCACTGCTTTTGACATGAATATTTTCCTCTCAGGGAAGAGGTCTACAACTGGACATCATAGTGCCCCTCTGTCTCTCTATGTCAGTAGTTCAGCTACAAAGGAAGCATACATGCAATTTCAAAATGAACTGGGGTTGCTTTAAATATGACGCATGGGAATTCTGGCCCAAAGGAATAGGCATCCATTAAGGATATGGAAGAGGTAAGAACTTCTCAAAGCCTAATGAAGACACAATGATTTGCTTTAAATACTAATTTCATGTACATATTTTAATTGGCATTGCACCATGAGTGAACTGTTAAAAGAGTTTGCACATTTGGCTCTTAAATCACTATAGGTCGAGTCATCTAAAGATGAAAATGAGGCAATGGAGACTGCTACCCAGAAGAAAAGGAATATGTTGCCTTAGAATATACTTTCAACAAATGAAAACTATAATTAAAATATGATTGGGTGAGTGGAAGTAAATTAAAAAGAGCATATCACACTTCCAGAATATTCCTTATATGCTTGGATATTAAATTTTAAAGTTTGATTGCCTTAACATGGCTTTAAGCATTTTACACAAAGATTCATGTTAATCTTTTCATTTACATTTCATGAAATTTCCTACAATTGTTTGTTAATTAACACAATCTTTTAACCTGGATGGTGTACTATATTTTTAAGCTACTTTTGTATGCCGCTCAAATTTCCCTTCAGTGTTATCTTGATTTTGACTAAACTGAATGGATTTGTGCTGTGTGAGAACAGGATCAAGATTATGCTGCAAACGGTTTTTAAAATCATTTTCTTTATCATTTCCATTTTTCATGAAGCATTTGTTTCCTTTGCTTTGCCTATAAGTGTCTTCTCTTGTTTTTCATTACCTCAAGGTTTTAAACACCTTCTGTTGATTTCTTAACGATGAAACAAGACACTATGCCTGTTGAGGAAACCGAATGCTTCTGTATTCTCTCATAAAAATAATTGAAAGTGTATTTTAATGGTGTTTAACATACAAAGTTAAATATATACTAAGGGAGATTGCTTCTCTGGCAGGGAGTGAAAATAAGCCAGGGTTTTTGAGATTTTTCTCAGTCTGTGATGGCTACACAGACAAGCCTGCCCACTGTCTGTTTATACAACATCCATCACCCCTTAGTGCATTCTCTGTGTCTTTTCGGAGCAGTTACCAAAGGGGCAGAGAGGACTTTCTTATGATCTTTTAATTTGCAATGTAGACCCTAAACATTACCCTGAATTAGCACTTGGAGGAACACATAGGCCCCAGGCTTCTTAACTACTGCTTCTAAGTTAGGACTTCAGGGATTTCTGTGCAAAAGAGAAAGCAAATTCTTTTCAACTGGGGTATTCTGCAATGAGTAGGATCTTTGTTATCCTGACTTTGTTGTGGAGACAAGACACAGTGGTGGTAGAGATAGCATTGGCAATTAAACTCAAATACTGCGTTCAAAGGATGTGGAAGATAGAATTTAATTATGAAACAGATAACACTACTCAGTAATAATTGTCATACCAGCATTCAAGCCAAGGGCCTGTTAATCACCAGCCATGAGAATGGGTAGCAGAGCCTCTGATGTCACCAAGGGCAAAAAATATCAGGTCACAGTTTCACTGCATCTTAATAATCCCAGTTAGGAACAACAACAAAAAATAGACACTTCTTATTTTCCCTAATACTAAGTGAAATATTTATTCAGTTGCTTTGATTGTAGGCAATTGGATTTCTCTTTTTCTTGGTTGATTCTTTCCCTAAGAAATCTTTAGGCGGACTCTGGGCTTTCTTTAATTCTCACACATATTTTCAGAGTTATAATTCTTTTTACATAAAAAATTAACCACACTTACAGGTTTAGCCAATAATATCAGGGGAACTAGAGACCTATAAAAGCTTCCAAATTGGCACCAGCCAGCGAGCCAGAAGAGCCGAGTTGCCGTAACAACTTGTTACAAATGCCTAACAGCTCCGAGAGAAAATATTTTCCTGAGACTCCAGTTCCTCATCTGTTTTGCTTCTCTGCAAACTTCTCAATTATAATGAGCAATATGCCTCATTTCCTATACACCAATCTAGTTGGGCCAAACATTTCACTTCTAACTAGTATGGTGACCAAAGCGGAGAACAAGTCATCTGTTATATAGAACAGAAGACCGCAGGACTTGGAGTAAAAAAATACTTGCTTTGCCCTTTCTTCCATTATCACTGAGTTAAGTCCCTTAACAGTAGATTAAGAAAGATGACATGGTTAGGGCAAGTTGGTAACCTTGGAAATGCCATACAATTGCTAGTTACATGAGATTGGAGCTGTGGCATCAGAATGACAAAGAACTAACCTTAATTGAACACCTATTAAAGGTCTGTTGGTATACTAGGTACTTACATGAGCTATGCTTTTTCTACATGTTACAGGCAAGGAAAGATGAAAAGATTAAATAACATGCCTAAGATCATAGAGCTTTGTTATTGGCAAACCTGGGATGGGAAAGTAGGTATATCTAACCCTGGGATTATACTTTTTTTCCATTCCTCCCAGTTTGGAATCAAGGTGAACGCAGCTTCTTCAGATGATTCGGCTCCTGAGGCTGGCACGGGGGATTTGTGGTGAGCAGAATGATGGTTCCCTAAAGATGTCCATGATCTAATCCTCAGAACCTGTGAATATGTTACCTTAAATGGCAGAGGGAATTTGCAGATGTGATTAAGTTATGGGTCTTGAGATAGAGAGACTATCTGGGTGGATCTAAAATGTCATCACAAGTATCCTTATAAGAGGGCGGCTGGAGCATCAGAGAAGGAGGTACGATGTAAGCGCAAGTCCAAGAGCAAGAGATATGAAGATACTACACTGCTGGCTTTCAAGACAGAGAGAGAGGTCATGAGCCAAGGGATGCAGGTGACCTTTAGAAGCTGCAAAACACAAGGAAATGGATCCTCCCCTAGAGTCTCCTTTTGAAGTCCTGGCTGACACAATGACTTTAGTCCAGTGAGATTTCTGACCTATGAAATTGCAATACAAACAATTGTATTGTTTTGAGCCACTACTTCATGGTAATTTGTTACAGAGGCAATAGGTAGCTTACACAGGATCTTTAATGGAACTCTCAAGCTTTGCTTGTCCAGATGTTGGCTGGCTCAGCTAGAATCCCTTAACTTAGGAGGTGGGTGGATCCCAGAGGCCTGGCAGTTGACATCAGGGACTGTCTGAGAAGCACACTGACATCTTGTGGCTGGGATGGGATCTGTATTTGCCTTTTTAGAAAAATGAAGTTGGGGTTGAAGGCCATAGAGGTGTCAGTTTGGGAAGAAGCCTGGGCCTGTGAGGCTTAGTAGAAGGTAAAGAAGTAACTAGGGTGCTGGGCTCTGATGCACTGCCAGGGAGGGAGCAGGTGTATGTTCCAGATCCTTGGGAAAGAGCCAGAAAATGGTTCTGTTCCAGAACATATAGAACAGAGACCTCCCCAAACTGCAAAGCATATAACCCCCTAACAGGTGTATTTATATATTAATTATATCCATGCACTTCTGTATTAACATACAGTATACGGTATTGAACAAACAGAAATATGAATTGTAAGTATATGTGGCAAAAATAATTTTATAGAAGCTCAAATATTTTCTTCATAAACCCTAATTGATGATCTTTCACATTCACCAGGGAGTGTAGAGCATGAGGGAGATTTGGAAATGTGATTTGATGGATGGAGGGTACCCTCTTCCTTTCTCTTCCCTCATCTCTTGCTCAAAGGGTGAGGAGAAACCTCCCTTCTCTCTGAGTTTGCATGTAACCTAAATGGAAGGACTGTGCGGTTGGGAGTTTGAGGAGCCCCGTTTTAAGGGAAACATGCCTGCAGGTAACACATTGTGCTTGGGAGAAAGGAGTGCGGTTTCCAGGGAGGAGTAATTTTCAGGCGTTGGGATTATGTGATTTGAACAGACTCACCATTTTCTTATGAAAATCATGAGATCATGTTTCTTCACATTTGATTCTGAGGAGCATAAAATACTGCAAACTCCTTAATTCGTTTCACGAAGTGATTTGACTGCATAATAAAATGAGGATTGTGGGATTTCCATGTTCTCATCTTTCTTCTTCAAAGGACTAATTTTCTACAACATATTTGCAGTCCTAAACAATTTCTGAAAACAAAGACAATACTGAGTTTGTGTCCCTGGTTTGTGAAAGGGTTTCACCAGTTCCAGAGGAGGATGAGGCGGCAGTTTTCCTGCCGTCAGCCATCCTGCAGGGAGGAGCAGGTCCAGGAGCTGGGGACTCTGTGGGAAGGAGCAAAATGGGACTCGAATTTGGAAAATGGGTTCTGATCACAGACTTCCCTAACTTGCTGTGTGAGCACAGTCAAGTTGCATAACCTCTCTGTGCCTGCTTAGAAGAAATTACCACTTATAATCCAACCTAAATACTCTATGTTTATGAGATAGCAGAATGTATTTTTTTGTGTGTGTGTGAAACTAGAACATTTCCCTCCTCAAACTCTCATATCCAATGGGCTACTCAATTATATTGAAGTTGAAGAACATTAAACTTTACCGGAGGAAAAAAAAACCACCCACTTTAGTATAGTAAAAAGTTAAGGCAGAACTCATGACTCAATATCTTTCTTGCTAATTGGGCCTGGGGTATGGTGGACAGAGTCAGTATTTGGGATGTGAATCTTGGCCCATCTACTTATGAGTTATGCAAATTTAGAAAAGTTGTTAACATCTGTACTATTCAGGTTCCTTATGCACAATATGAATAAAAATCAGTATTGTCATAAACATCTGAACATGTAGCATCATTGGTATAGTGAATGTCTAGTATGGGCTCTCACGTTGTGTTTCTAGTAGTAATAATATCATCAAGCCCAAAGGATACAGTACTTACATCTCCCACGACTCTAAGGGATGATGTAAGCCTTCTGTGTTTATTTTATGCAGTCTCTTCTATAAACACAAGGCCCAAAGTCATTTATGCATTAAAACAGAGCAGTTAGAGCAGAAATCAAACCATATAAAGACATGATTACCAGAAAATCATTCACTGGACAGATAGCTCCTTAAAACAGCATCTCACAGCCTCAACACGATTGACTTCTGGGCCAGACAGTTCTTTATTGTAGAGCAAGCATGTCAAACTCAAAGGCTAACATGGGCCAAATAAACAAGGTTTAAGTTTATGTGGGCTACAAAAAAACAAAAGCTTCAATTTTCATAGAAACATAGGATTATTTCGATAGAGACATGCTGAATACAAAGGGCTGAAATAAATGAGTCATTCTTAACATAAAATAATAGAACTTTTTAATAAAAATTAATATTTTTTCTTGAATATTAACTTACCAGACACTGAATAACTGCCAAATTAATAAGCATAACTCAAATAAACCTATTTTTCTTGTTCTCCAAAAGCGAACTATTTCCTGTTGTGCACACCAAACAAGTCAGTCCAAGACTAATGACATGGCAATCAACTGCTAAAATATTCGCTGCTAGTATTAGTGGAGAGAAATGGTGCACCTGCGCATAAGGCAGGAAGGGAAATGAATGCAACACAATTATAGTAATCAGTCATTAGCAAACACTGTAGCTCGTTATTAAAAATTATATATAACAGGATATTGTAAAAATTGAGTTATGAAATATTTATTTAAACGTTTCTTACACACCATTATATTGGCTGGGTGGCAAAAATATTCATTGTGGGCCACGAGTTTGACATGCTTGTCATGGAGGCTGTCCTGTGAATGGTAGGATGTTCAGCTGTATCCCTGGCTTCTACCCATTATCAGCGGTTCTCAACCTGTAGGTCGAGACCCCTTTGGGGGTCGAATGACCCTTTCACAGGGGTCGCCTAAGACCATTGGAAAACACACATATAATTACATATTGTTTTTGTGATTAATCACTATGCTTTAATTATGTTCAATTTGTAACAATGAAATTGGGGGTCACCACAACATGAGGAACTGTATTAAAGGGTCGCAGCATTAGGAAGGTTGAGAGCCACTGCATTAGATGCTATAGTACCTCCCAGCTGTAACAGCCCCAAATGCCTCCAGACATTGCCAAATATTCCCTGGGGGCAAAATCACCCCAGTTGAGAACCACTGCCTTAAAATTATGGGCTAAACAATACAGAGAACTAGACTGACACATAAAAATTGTGAGATTACTTGTTATATTAGTAAAAACTAAAAGCACTAGTGAGTTAAAAGCTTGTCTCTGGAAACTTGTTGGTATTTCATTCTACCTCTAGCTGTCCATGGGACTTTAAATAATTTACTTAACCTGGCAACATTTAAGTTCTATCATTTATGAAATGGGGATAATAATCATACATGTCTAACAGGTCCTTGTGAGGATTAAATGAGTGAGATAGTCATGATTTGGGCCCACAGGAGCAGTTAGTACAAGTCGGTAATCATCTTTCATTATTATTTATCATTGCTACTAATACTACTGTCACCACCACCATCATCATCATAATCATCATCATCGATAGATCTTCTCTACACAGCACTGCTCTATTTCTCAATAGAGTATGGCATTAAAAATAAGTATTTTGGAAAACTTTTTAACTCCTTTATGGCATTTCAAACTTCAGCCTTCTAAATGAAAGACTCATCTAAATATCCATCCTTTTATTTTTTGACTCATTCATTCATTAGTAATCATATTGCACGCAGTTAAATATGCATTTCATCCAGAGATGCTCCAATGCAACATATACCACCAAAACTGAAATGCATTATTAATGGAAGTTAACAAAAGACAAATCATTCTATAACATGCAAATTACTTTTTTTAAGAATTAAACACTGAGAGCTGCACATTTTACAAAAAATTACAGAAAAGAAAAAAATGAGAATCTCATTAAACTATTTAAATAAAATACTGGATTTATACAACTCCTAAGTTCCACATTAGAAAGCACAATTATGATTCTGGGAAAGGAGGGATAATGTTACAAGGCTCCTGTTTTTCTAAAATCCTAATTTTATTAGCAGTGAAATAATTAATTTGGGGACAACAAATTCTTTAAGGAGAAACAAATACTAAGTTGGAGCAAAGCAGTTCAAGAAAGTGAGATAAAACTACATCAAGGAAATCTTCAGAGCCATTTTTATCCCCCACTGTGACAATGCATACTAAAATCTGCCTCATTTTCAAAGGGCTTTTAAACAAATCTCCACTACTCAAAAGACAAAGGTGGTATCAATGAGCTTGCAGAAAAGTCAACTGGGAAAGAAAACAGGGGATATTTTTTTCAGGTACTGAAAGACACTGTAGAGATTGAAGGAATGAAGAGATTACTAAAAAATAGGGGTGTGTGTGTGTGTGTGTGTGTCTGAGAGAGAGAGAGAGAGAGAGAGAGAGAGAGAGAGAGATGAAGGTGTTATAGAAGAAAAAAAGACTTCATCATCTAAAAAAATAAGGACTTTGAAAGATAATATAGTCTCTCAAATATCTAATGATCATGACATTAATCAGGATAATGCATAAAATACTAAAAACAGAAGATAACCTAAATATATATTAGATTGACTTAATTTTATTTTTGCTATGTGCAATTAATGAATGGAGGATATGTGGAATTAGCTGGACTTTGATTTGGGTTATAAACCTATCATTAACTAATTGTGCCACCTTAAATAAATTTCTTAACTTCTTTGAATCTTTTAATTTTCTCAACAGTACAATGAATCTAAATATTTATATGTTTATATCTCAAAAGTACTGAGAGGATTAAGTGAAATAAAGTATACTAAAGGATTAGCATTGAACTTGGCACCCAAGAGATGATTCTTATTGTACTGGTATCTGAGTCATTGAAAGAAAACACTTTCATCTTAAGCCCAATTTAATGTACTCTTTTGGAATTTATTAAATTAAAAAACTTTTTGTAGCATTATCTCGGGCAAAATAAAAAGCACAAAGTTTAATATGTATAACAAATAAAAAAGGACTTAGCATTTTTATATCTAATTTGCTCTGATTTATGTGCAGGGCTAACTTTTATATCTATATGAATCATTTTTACAAGATGGCAGGATTATATCCTCAGAGTAAGAAAAAATTGGTTTTAAAGAATGTTCACTTGATGTCAGAGTTTGGTCATTATATATCTTATGTTAAAAGCTATATATTTCAAATATTAAAACATCCCTAGAAGTAGTAAATATTCCTATGCAAAATGTTATTTGGGACATTTTACAATTTATTTCTCTTGTAAGGAATTTTATAGAAAATCTGGTTTGGGAAGTCTTATCTATTCTTAAAAATACAATGGGAAAGGCATTTCATAGTCTTATGGAAAATGTTAATAGGTAAAAAAGAAAGGCAAACTAACATACTGAAAGCTTACTATTTGCAAGTGAGCATCCCCAGTGGTTTTGCATATGGTTTCTCATAGAATCCACACAACAAATACAGCACTTCTGATCCCTATTTTTATACCTGAAAGGACTGAAGTTTAAAGAACTTGAGAACTGTCTGTCTCAAGGACTCATAACTAGTAATGGTCAAGTTGGAAATTTAATCATTTGTTGTATAATAGTCTACAACCGATGCTTTTCCTGCCACATCACTGGGCCTTTACTTAACAATCCTCCCCCAATATCTCAAACAAACAACATTCCTATTGAAATCTGTTAATTCACACTTTTCATAAGAGGAATGACATTTATTCTACTTTACAGATGAACAAATGAGGAATAAAAGAGATCAACTGCAAGATGACACACAGCATCAAGTTCTATTATTACACTAAGTTGGATTTTCGGGTTCCTTCCAATTCCTTCCATGAGTCATAGATTTTTGGTGATGGCCATCTGTCAGGTGTGATTCATAAGATGTTTCGTATAGGCCAGTGGTCGGCAAACTTATTAGTCAACAGAGCCAAATATCAACAGTACAACGATTGAAATTTCTTTTGAGAGCCAAATTTTTTAAACTTAAACTATATAGGTAGGTACATTGTTATTAACTTAATTAGGGTACTCCTAAGGCTTAGGAAGAGCCACACTCAAGGGGCCAAAGAGCCGCATGTGGCTCGTGAGCCGCAGTTTGCCGACCAGTGGTAGGCCAATAAAAATATATTTAAAAAGGTAAAGTCTTTGTCAATAAGATGAATTTTCTAAAAATCTGGAGGACTGTTCCCACATAATTCTAAGATTCCATGACTTGAAGATGTTATGCATTAATTCTTTCAGAATAGAATTAAAGTTGGTTTCGGATGACCTACATATATGTGGACTGAATGCAAAATCAATAATAGATTTCGTATTTTGGGTTACGTAGTCAACTCTATTGGTATGTAAGGAGAAAAACTATTGATTCAATCCACCCAATCAGAAGTGTTTACTTTCTGAAGGGTTCTGGCAGTGAGCTGGAGTACTGGACTAGTGAGTGAAGAGTGACTGGGGACAAACTGAGTTGCTGTAGTTGACAAAGGACTTTGTCAATGTGCAGCCAGGCTGTGCTTGCATAATGAACAACCAGGACATCTATTAAATCAAATCCTGTTCAAGAGATTCAATTTGCATGTCAAACTACATGGTTTCCATTGAAATGTCTTCCTCTCGCATACCAGTGTTCAGAACAGGGTGAGAATTCAGGCAAGACAGCATAAGATGTTAGCCAAAGCCTAGGAAAAATCCAAAAAGGAAAGAAAACATCCAGAAGATTTTAAGGATAATACCCATAAAAAAAGATCCCTTCAGTTCTTAAATTGGATCAAGCATGTTCCTCCCTCAGTCCTTACTCATGCTGCCCCTTCCTGGTACTCTATCCACCTTCATCTCATCACCCCCAATTTTTCTTTAGTCTTCTTCCTTTTCATCCTTCAGTTGCGAGATAAATTATCACTGCTTCAAAGAGGCCTGCCATGACTTCCTTATCAGAGTGCATGCTCCCCCAGTTATTCTTTATCATTCCATCAGGTCTATCTACTTGGTAGCACATATTATAGTTTTTAAATGACATACCTGTTTATTAAATTATTTATTTGCCTACCTCATTTTCCTTCTTTTATTGTAACTTTCTCAAGGGTAGAGGCTATGTCTCCTTTATTCACTAATGTATACTCATCATCTAGCTTAGTACCTGGTGCTAAGCAATGCTTCATAATGAAATGATGGAACAGGTGAGAAAATAAATGAATGGAGAATTTGATCACCCTCACTTTAATCAACTACATTAACATTATGAGATAACATCAGATCCACGGATTGTGATGGAATGTGTTTATGAAGTTAAAATATTCCAAACACTTTTAAATGCATTTAGCATATCTGTTGGAGTTGGTCCTGCTTCCTGAGTTCTCACATTAAAAATATCAGTTTTTGCATTGGTTTTGGCAATACGTACAATATTATCTCATTAATTAAGAAAAAAAAAAAGAAAAAGAAAAAAAGAAACTAGTTAGTAAGTAGAACCTTAATGGTAGGTCCACACCATGACAAGACCTTTTGGTGCTCTCTGATAGGGATGATTTGCCATAGGAAATATAAAGAATTGCTTTTAATTGTGATTATGGAAGCTTACAATCCTATATAATAAAAGCCTAATAGGCTAAGTGTCCGGTCGTCCGGTCAGCTGTTCAACCAATCAAAGTGTAATATGCTAATGATATGCTAAGGCCACTCAATTGCTTGCTATGATGTTCACTGACCACCAGGGGAAAGATGCTCTGACTGGTAGGTGAGCTTGCTGCTGGGGTCCGACTGATACCCTGGAGCTCTTCCACTGTCCCTCCCTAGCAGGCCAACCTCCCAAGTCCCTCCCCAGCTCTGATCATACACTGGTGGGGTCCCTTGGCCTGGCCTATGCCCTCTAGAAAATCCAGGACCCCTCAGGGGATGTCAGAGAGTGGTTTCAGCCCAATCCTGCAGGCCAGGCTGAGGGACCCCACTGGTGCACAAATTCGTGCACCGGGCCTCTAGTATAGGAATAATAGTCCTGCTCTGACTTTATCAGCTTTACTATACAAAACTATGGGATAAAAGAGAGATGGATTTAGGACATTTTTTAGCATGTATATAGTTTTCATATTTAAGACTTATGTACTACAATTTGTGTGTAGAAACTAACTGGGGAACTGCAACTTTTTAATGACATGTTTAACTGGCTGCCTATTTCATTATTGTTAGAGTCGCTGAAGGAGGAATGTACCAGGCCAAAGTGGTAAGGGATTATACATTCATTAGGTCATCTGGATCCCAGATGGGCTGAGCCCCAAAATGGCTTCAGCACCCAGGAATGGGGAGGCAGAGATTTTAAAGGACTCTAGGCAGGCTTTATTCTGGGTGGAGAATTTTCGGGGCAGGTCGGATTCTGGGGAAGTCCAGAGAGGAGAGATAATGGTCTTAGCAAGTGGAATGTGGTCTAAGCGAAAGGAAATGTCTGTTGCGAAGTGGCCTAAAGGTCAATTCCCAGGGGAGGGGTATTGATTCAATTATTTGATCAGACCTAACAATTATATTCTGAATCTTGATAAATAGTGCTTAGGAAGCAATTTGAACTTTAACAAAAATACTTTCTTTATTAATTTGTTCATTAATTTACTCAACACTTACTGAATGCCTACTGTGTCCTGAGACATTGTTCTAGGTGCTGGGGACCTATCAGGAAACAAGATCCAACAGGTATTTCCCCCCATGGAACTTGGAATCAATCAGGGGAAACAAAAAATATACAAGCAAACAAGTGAGTCAAGATCATTTTGGGATGATGAGATAAATGAAATGAGGTGATGTGTTGGAGTATCTGGGTGAGCTACGTTGAGTTGAGACATGAGTGATAAGAAGGATGCAGTTATATGTTGAACCTGGAAAGAGAGTCCCAGAGACAGAGAGCATCAAGAGCTAAGGTGGTTTAGTGAGAAAGGGTGTTCTAGAACTATAGGTGTTGAAGATGTTATAGTGAGAAAAGGTGTGATAAGTTTGGTGTATTAGTCAGGGTTCTCCAGTGGAACAGACCCAACAGGATGCCTGCCTATCTAACTTTATCTATATCAATCAATCTATCTATCTATCTATCTATCTATCTATCTATCTATCTATCTTCTATCTACCTACTTATCTATCTATTCTATATAATAAAAGGCTAATATGCAAATTGACCAAACAGGGGAATGACCAGTTGCTATGACGTGACTTCTAGGGGGAAGACGCTCAATGCAGGAGCTTCCCCCTGGTGGTCAGTGTGCTCGCACAGGGGGAGCACCTCTCAGCCAGAAGCTGGGCTGACGGCTGGAGAGTGCAGCAGTGGTGGTGGCAGCCTCTTCTGCCTCTGCTGCAGCACTAAGGATGTCCGACTGACAGCTTAGGCTGGCTCCCTGCAGTCAGTTGGACATCCCCCGAGGGCTCCCCGACTGTGAGAGGGTGCAGATTGGGCTGATGGACCCCCCGAATGTATGATTTTTGTGCACCGGGCCTCTAGTGTTTATATAAAGGAATTGGCTTATGCAATTGTGGAAGCTTGGTGAGTCCAAAATGTGATGGGATAGACTTGTAGGCTGGAGACTTAGGAAAGGGTTGCAATTCAAGCTAATAAACTACGTACTAGCTGAATTCCTTCTTGCTTGGGGCTAGAGGAGGAGGAGGGAGTACTAGTCTTTGTTCTCTTAGGGTCTTCAACTGATTGGATAAGGCCCACCCACATTATGAAGTAACTTGTTTTACTTGAAGTCCACCAATTTAAAAGTTAATTTCACACAAAAATTACCTCCATAGAAACACCCATAGTAACATTTGCCTAACTATGTAGGCATTGTGGCCCAGCCAAGTTGACACGTGAAATTAAATATCACATTTGGGAAACAAAGTTAAATGTGACTGAAGCACAGTGTATTAGGAAAGGGGTGGTAGAAAACGAGGACAGTAAGAGCAGAGGGAGCCAATGAAGTTTTTGAAGCAACATGAAAAACACCTTCTGATTTAAATTTTACAGATAACTGTGTAGAGGCTGCAATTCATAGAAGCAGGAGAGAGAAATTAGGGAGACGACTTAGGCAGTTTCTGTGGTAGTTTGGACAAAAGGAAATGGTGGTTTGGATGCAGGGTTCTGCAAATGGAAAGAAGAAAGCAGAAAGATTTTAGGTACACTGGGGAAGCAGAGATGACTGGGCACCAGTGCGCCGAATGTGGGGCTCACACCCAGGGGTCTACTGCTCCCCCAAACCTGGAGTAAGATGGGGAGGAGTGGGAGGCACTTATGTAGGAATTTTCTGTCAAAGTAAATGGAAGTGGGTGTAATATCTTTAAAACTAGAAAACCCTGTGCTTTCTCATATACACCAGTAAAATAGGTTCTTTGTTAAATGGATGAAATTGCAGTGTGTTTGGAATTACCTACCTATGTTTTACTTTAATTAACTATAAATCTTTAAGACGTGAGATAAACCTCTTTCAGGTACAGTTTTCTTTCAGCTACAATTTTAAATACAACAATCGGGTATTGTGTTCTTTTGTTGTGTGAATGTACCTGCTTGCTTATAAAATGTTTAATTGCATCATAGGATAATATATTATAATTAAGCTTAAAATAGGGATGGTTACAAAAAGGTATTGCAAGTATATTTCAAGTTAGTATTTTCAGGATTATAAATGCTCTGCAATTTCAAATGTATTATAATAATATTATTGAATAATTTTGTTATGAAAATGAATTAAAATAAACTTTAAAACTTTAATGACAGTGGAAAAAACAAATGCCTTCTCTACTTAAGCAAACAAACTCCTAAATGCCTAATTTCAGTATCACCTATACTTACACTCAATTTATAACTCTATTTAAGCTAAGCATATCTTAAAGGTTTTTGTACTCTCAAAAACTGGTTTAAATTTTTTTTGGAGGGATTAGACCTATCTAAGTAGCAGAAATGGAAGCCATGTCTTCAATTCAAATATTAGTCAAATAGAGGTAAGGTATTTTTTACTTGCTGCGGGGAACTCCATACTATAGCTTGCGTAAACCCTGGCCAACCCGAGGAGCGTTCAACCTCCACATCCCCTACTCTTTACTTGTTACCTTCCCACCTAAACATACAGCCCTTTGGGGTTAAGGAGAGTGTCTTGTTGATCATAACCTCCCAGTAACTGGCATGGTGTCTGGGCCAGGCACTTAACATTTCAATGCTGGCATAAATGAATGATTTAAATAATAGTGTAGAATATCTGATAGAACTTGTAAACATGGGAGACCCCTTTACTCTTCTGATATAGGAGAGCCCAGATTTTGAAAAAAGTCAATAGTCCTGAAAGAACTGATCCCCTCAATTCACTTGTGAGTATCCAGCTATTTATTTTGAAATATTGTAGATCCAGATTTTCAAACTGAATTGTGACAATTGATTGGTCATGAAATTAATTTAGTAAGCCTGACAAGAATTTAAAAATAATTTAATGGAATACAATATAGTAGATGGATAGCTTTGCATGTAGAAAGATTATTATTTTTTGGGGTAAACTCTTCTTCATTATAAATGTATGTGAATGTGTCTATTTGGTTGCAATGTAAAATGTATGTCTTACTGTGGTTTGCAATTAAAGTTAAAAAGTTGGTGTAGATTTTAAAGTTGAAATGACCTTTTCTTTTTAAAAGGATACAAATTTATGAAAATTGCCGAATAATAAGAGACAGGGACTCTATGGGAAAATGAGGCCATATTGACAATTTAACGTACACAACATAGAATAAATGGTTCTAATCTCATGTAACAAGTATATAGTGTGCACTTGTAAGTGCCCTTGGCTGAGTAGTGTGAGGAATATAAAAATGCCTAATAGAAGGACTGTCTGGACTCAAAGAGCATGAGAGCACCCAGCAGAAGGGCTATAGGTTTCTAGCTACAGCCTTTAATCAGGAAAAGGTAATGGAAATCTTTTCCTCCTGTTCTCTGCAGTTATTTCCACATGTCATAACTCAGGCTCATAGTACTATAGTTAAAAATAAATGAAAAGTTAATCGGCATTTGTGGGTTAGCCTAGGAACCACACTGTCACTTATTATATTTGGTATACATGGACAACTGACTTCCAAGTGGATTTTTGGTATCAAGCCTGTTGCTAAGTTGGACGTGCTTGTACAATTTTGTTTTGAATTTTTTTGTAGCAGGACTCACTATATTAGAGCAGGAGTTGGCAGACTTTTTCTCTGAAGAGCCAGATAGTAAAGATTTTAGGCTTCGCAGACCATACATGGTCTCTGCTGCAACTATTCAACTCTGTTATTACACTGTGAAAGCAGCCATAGATAATGCACAATTGACTTGTTCCAATAAAATTTTATTTATGGGCACTAAATTTGAATTTTATATAATTGTCATAAAATACCACTACTTTCCTGACTTTTTTCCCCACCATTTAAAAATGAAATGAGAAAACCTTTCTTAGCTTGCAGGTTGTTAACAAAACAGGCAGTGACAGGATTTGGCCTGAGCCATAGATTGTCAACTTCTGTATTAGAGCAACAACATATTTTTTCCCCCAAGAGATTTACTGGACTGGTTTTGTGCAACCGAATCAACCAAATTAACATGAGATTGCAAATAAACTTCTTAAGCCCAGGAACGGGCTCATTTATTTTTTTGAAAAACCCCAAGGTTTTGAAAAACATGCCAGATGTAACTTCTAAAAATGTATAGAATGCTGGTATAAATGAATGATTTAAATAATAGAGTAGAATATCTGATAGAACTTGTAAACATGGGAGACCGCTTTATTCTTCTGGTGTAGGAGAGCCCAGATTTTGAAAAAAGTCAAAAAGCCTTCCTCTTGCTTTGTAACTATGTTTTACTGTACAGTCGTTGTGAGGAAAAACAGGTTTTAGGTCATCTGTTTTTTGGTTCCCACGTGGAGCTTCTTTTTCTATTGTTAAATTGGATGATCCAAGTTTGATTTTATGAAAGGAGCTGGCTGCTGGTTTCCATGTGTGTGTGTGTGTGTGTGTGTGTGTGTGTGTGTTTGGGGGGGGGACTGTGAGGATTCAGGAGTCACAATTTTGCTTGCATACAATAATCATTAATAAAAAATTATTAATAATAAAACATTACTAATTAAAATGGCCAAGATTTATTGAACACCTACTGTGAGCCAAGAATTGTGTGATGGCTCTATATCTCATTTAATCGTTCTGGTAATTTACAGACATAGGACACTGAGGGAAAGTGACTGTGGCTGAGTGATTTACTCAAGGGCACATGACTGGTGAGAATCCAGGGAAGGCTCTGACTCCTAAGCTTAATCGCCACCCTGAATCTGCCGATAGGTGGCAGTTCTCTTTAGTTTAGACATGGGAACATTAAAACCACTGTTGTGGAACAAACCTACAGCCAACATCATACTCAATGGGCAAAAACTAAATCCATTTCCCCTAAGAACAGGAACAGGACAGCATGTCTACTTTCACCACTCCTGTCCGATATAGTACCGGGAGTGCTAGCCATAGTGATCAGACAAGAAGAAGAAATAAAAGACATCCAAATTGGGAAAGAAGAAGTAAAACTGTCATAATTCACAGATGACATGATACTATATATAGAAAACCTCAAAGAATCCATCAAAAAACTACTAGACTTAATAAATGAATTCAGCAATGTAGCAGGATACAAAATTAACACCCAGAAATCTATGGTGTTTTTATACACCAATAATGAACTCACAGAAAGAGAAGCTTTCTGTGAGTTCATTAAAAAAAAAAATCCCATTTACCATTGCACCAAAAAAATTAAGATACCTAGGAATAAACTTAACTAAGGAGGTAAAAGACCTGTACTCGGAAAACTACAGGACATTGAAAAAAGAGATAGAGGAAGACATAAACAAATGGAAGAACATACCATGTTCATGGATTGGTATAATCAACATAATTAAAATGTCTATACTACCCAAAGCAATTTATAGATTTAATGCAATCCCCATTAAAATACCAATGGCATATTTCACAAACATAGAATAAACTCTCCAAAAATTCATCTGGAATAAAAAAAAACACCCACCTTGAATAGCCACAGCAATCCTGAGGAAGAAGAACAAAGTTGGAGAGATCACAATACCAGATATTAAGCTATATTACAAAGCCACAGTTCTCAAAACTGCCTGGGACTGGCACAAGAACAGACTTATAGACCAATGGAACAGAACAGAGAACCCAGAAATAGATCCAAGCCATTATGCTCAATTAATATTTGACAAAGGAGGCAAAAGCATACAATGAAGTCAAGGCAGTCTCTTCAATAAATGGTGCTGGGAAATTTGGTCAGATACATGCAAAAAAAAATGAAAACTAGATCACCAATTTACAACATACACAAAACAATCTAAAAATGGTTAAAGGACTTAAATGTAAGATAGGAAACCATAAAAATCTTAGAAGACTCCATAGGCAGCAAAATATCAGACATATGTCATAGCAATATCTTTACTGATACAACTCCTAGGGCAATGGAAACTAAGGAATAAACAAATGGGACTACATCAAAATTAAAAGCTTCTGCACAGCAAAAGAAATCATCATCAAAAAAAAAAAAAAAAAGAAAAGAAAAGAAAGACCACTGCATGGGAGAACATATTTGCTGATACTATTTCAGATAAGGGTTTAATCTCCAACATTTTCAGGGAACTCATAACAACAAAAGGAAGGTAAACAATTCAATAAAAAATGGGCAAAGGACCTAATAAATAGACACTTTTTGAAAGAGGACATACAGAAGGCCAAGAGACATATGAAAACATGCTCAAAGTCACTAATCATCTGAGAGATGCAAATCCAAACAACAATGAGGTACCATCTCACACCTGTCACAATGGCTATCATCAACAAATCAACAAATGACAAGTGCTGGCGAGGATGTGGAGAAAAAGGAACCCTCGTGCACTGCTGGTGGGAATGCAGACTGGTGCAGGCACTGTGGAAAATAGTATGGAGTTTCCTCAAAAAGTTAAAAATGGAATTCCCATTTGACCCAGTAATCCCACTTCTAGGACTATATCCCAAGAAACTAGAAACACCAATCAGAATAAAAACAAATAAAAAACAAATAAAATATAAACAAATTAATTAACCAAACTAAAAAAAATCACTGTTGTGGAATGAGTAATGAGTCTCTGCACACTATACATAGAATTTGCAATTAACCTAACTTTAGTAGTGTTATATCCTATGGGCTGCATCTTCAAAGCATTGATTTGCTCCAATCAGCATTATTTTACATGGTAGAATGGAACTGGCCCCAGGCTGTTTAGTTATATATTTTATATTACCTAAATGTTAATGGTTTCCCCCAAACATCACTTTCACTGCATTTCTAAAGGCATGTTTTTACTAACAAAGTTAAATGTTGTAAATTATTTCAGGGATCCAATAGAGGAGCTATAGTATATTGAAGCATGGGTTGAATATTATTCACATGCACAGCAGTTTATTATAGCTCAATAAATGTAGTATCTAATTCTATGTGATGCTGTATTTAAAGGATTTAAAAAGTCATTAAATATTTTCAGTAAAAAGTAAACTATCATATAAAGCATCACTAACTAGTTGATTGGTACTTACTAAAGTACTTTCCTTCCAATTATAGTTAAAATCTATTAAAGTTAATGATAGACATCATTCAAGAGAATATTCAGAGAGAATTACAGCAGAAAAGAATTTCCAGTTCTCATTTTTGCCAATTTATCCAAAATTGGGTGAGACATGTCCTCTGCAGCAGGACTATAAGTTCAATTGTAGAAACTAGATAAAAAACAATTAAACTTAATTATCATATGTGTGACTTGATCCATTTCTATTGGATTTCATGAATGAGTTAACATGAATTGTAATGCTTTTTACATCAAAATTTCAAACTTTTTGAAGCTAGGCATTTTGAAAGTAGTGAGAGGAGAGTGATAGTATAAAATGATTCAAAGTAATCAGTTCTTTTAAAACAAACAGACAAACAAACAAACAACGCCACACAAAATTGGCAGTTCATCTAAGTGACCAAAACTTTACTAGGACATTTTTCATTAATTTCAGGTCAATATTTATCTGCAATCAATAAATAAAGGCTTACAGAAACGAATTCCATTGTTTACCTTGGCTTTAAAATGTGATTTCTTTTAGATACAACACAATTTCTTTCTGATCCTGTGCAGATGGGCCTATGCTAATATGAAATGGTGCCTTAGATAGGTTATTTCTGTGTTCTGCAGGGAGCAGTCATCCTTTGACCTACATTCAATATGTGACACAGATCTGATTGTGCCACAACCATTAGCCTCATCCGAAATCCCTAGTTGGAGGTCAGGGCTCAGGTCGGGGACCATTACTCTTGGGTGTCAGAGCTAAACTTAATGCCTTTTAAAAATATGTGGATGATATTTTGTTCTCTGTAGGATGTATGAAAATGGCCTGAGAATTTAATCCTGAAAAAAGTTCAGAACAAGAATGGTTTAGTTGTCTGACATGTCCCCGTGACTTCTTTCCGAAATCTTCAGCATTGCCCAGTGCATTTGGCTTTTCCCCTGCCTGCTGTCCAGCTGTGTGTGTGTGTATGTGTGTGTGTGCGCGCGTGCGCTCGCGTCCTTCTGTGTGTGTCCTTCTGTGTACCTTTCTAGTCCTCAAGACACCGTCAGATAAACCATGGTCCTTTGAAAATAGATTGTCTCCAATCCTGCTGTGCCAGAACCCAGGAAGGCACAGAGGGCAGAGAGTTACAGAGGAGGGCTTGGACTCACAGTATATGGAACAATGGCACTTTCTATAGTGCCAGTGGGCAGGGCAAGGAACTCTTCTTCTGAGCTGGTGCTGAAACGTTTAGCAATCATTCTCCAATGAGAATTGGCAGTCGCTTGCCAGCAGGAGATGTTATGTCAGCACAGGTGTCAGGGAACAAGGGAGGTTTCTGAAGGAAGTAATTGGCAGATCAGTTATGGCCGGGGAAAAAGAATCGTGCTGGGGAGAACAAGCGGGAGGGGGCAAGGCGCTACTCAGCAGATAGCTTTACAAGTAATTTTTAACCAACATTATTTAAGAGCTTTGGAGAAAGAGCCCCCTTTCCCAGAGGCACCTGCTAACTGACAGGGCATCAGGAAAAGAGGAAACGACTTCCGTAAAGGCTTTAAAAAAAGACTTTTAGAGGCAGTTAAAAAGACATACAATCACGTTCCATGTAAACCTCTTTAAGGAGCAGTTTACTGCCCAGGCTGGGCTTCTTTCACTTCACAGTCTGCTGTTTTCCTTTACCCACCGTCCCACCACCTCCTCTCCAGAGCCCTTCACACAAAAGCTGAGCAGCCTCTGTTTTCCGGCTGAGCTCCTAGCAGGATGGAGACACAAGCAGCTAGTTCGCTTGTGTGAGGTCCTGAGATGTAGCTTTAATTTTAACTCTTTCATCCTTGCAGTAAAATGCACCCCACCCCACCTCTGAATGTCTGTGGCATATACTGTTTGGGAGATTTTCCAATGGGCATGTTACAGCCTTCATTATGCACTTTCATCGTTTGGGTTCTAATGTTCTTTCCCATCATTCATTACCCAGCCTGCAAAGCAGCTTGCATCTGTGTTTTCAGAGTTGAAGAAAAATGCATCCAAAGTGTCCCCCACCAGTTCCTTTTGAGAATTTGCTTGGAGATATAAAATGCTCATTGAAGGGAACAGGAATTCCATTCATCATTGTATCTGCTGTAATTAGCACATAGTAGGTTAGCAATTAATAATTGTTGAAAATAAATAAGAATGAATGAGTGTATGAATGAATGAATATCAGAAGAACAGTAGTAGGGAATAGCAATGGGAGATGTTTAGAGGCACAGAGTTGGGCTAGAAAAACAGCTTTAATCAGCTGGCAGCCTTGATTTCTAGAATTGTCACTAATTTGCCCCAACTTTTTAAATCCTATGCAACTACTTTATTCCGGAGTGTTTTTCCAGAGAGCAGTATTTTAGGCAACAAAGCCAGCGAGAAAGAGAACTGAATCAAGAAAGTGTTATCAAGTTAGACACAACTTCATGGCCCTAGAAGCCCTATGACGTGCATTTCAGGACTATGTCTCCTGGGGAAGAAAGGGAGAACCATTTATCCATGGGCTCCCACCCCCATTTGTCAGAGGTTCACTTCCCGGGACAAATAGCCTGCACCTCTGGCTTGTATGTGGTTTAGCATGAAACAGGTTCCTGTGGTGTCTCACTCTGTGGCATCAACAGAAAAGTGCCAGAGCAGAAGACGTGGTGTGCATGGCACAGGACTGACTGTCAGGTTGCACCTGCAAGAAGTCGGTCTGAACTGGTGCAGAGTTGGTCGTCATAGCAGCGGCTGAAATGGGAGACAGGTGAAGCCAAGGAGATCTGACATGGTGCACGAGCAGTATTTGATACAGTCCCTCATATACTACATCATTGATGGCGAACCTATGACATGTGTGTCAGAGGTGACATGCGAACTCATTTTTTTGGTTGATTTTTCTTTGTTAAATGGCATTTAAATAAATAAAATAAATATCAAAAGTATAAGTCTTTGTTTTACTATGGTTGCAAATATCAAAAAATTTCTATATGTGACATGGCACCAGAGTTAAGTTAGGGTTTTTCAAATCGCTGACACGCCGAGCTCAAACAGTTCGCCATCACTGTACTACATGTAGCCATTGATTGTTTTTAGGAAAAACATGTAAAACCATTTACATCTGAATTTGTAAATTGAAAACTAGGATGTTAAGTATTGTGGTTAGTAATGTAAATTGAATGTACCATTAGTAAAATGATGTCATTATAGAATTAGAGAAATAGAGAATTAGACTCATCTAACTGTGTGTTTATGTGTCTTAGTTTTGATCAATATATTGTTTTCAAGAGACCTTAAAATTGGAAGCCTGCCAGGAGGGACCTGTAGTTCTGATGCTTTCTCCACTCATGTTAGGGGGATGACTGTGCAAAGGAATTAGTCTGGGCTTGGCTCAGAGTTACTTGGACCGGATTTCTGGGAAATCTAATGCTGGCTACAGAAGTGGCCCAACTGATGAATGTAGGGATGAACCAGAGCCTCAGAGCGGAAGCATGTGGATAAACTTGTACCAATACGAGAGGTAGAGTACGTGCACGTTAGTCTTCCACGGTCTACCACAGTGGACCTCAAACTTTTTGTTTGCACATCAATTAAATTAATACTGAAAAATCTATGCATTTTCTTCCACATCAAGTTAACGCTGAAATATTTTGCTCAAAATTTAAGTTGTTGAAAATGTAATTTCTGGCCAATAGTAAATATAAATATTAACATTAAAACAAATTATCCAGCCATATATGACAGGCCCACAGCCAACATCATACTCAATGGACAAAAACTAACACCATTTCCCCTAAGAACAGGAACAAGACAGGGATGCCCACTCTCACCACTCCTGTTCAACATAGTACTGGAAGTATTAGCCATTGCAATTAGGCAAGAAGAAGGAATAAAAGGCATCCAAATTGGAAAAGAGGAAGTAAAACTGTCCTTATTTGCAGATGACATGATATTATACATACAAAACCCTAGAGACTCCATCAAAAAGCTACTAGACTTAATACATGAATTTGGCAATGTAGCAGGATACAAAATTAACCCCAAGAAATCTGAGGCATTTCTATACACCAACAGTGAACTTTCAGAAAGGGAGATCAGAAAAACAATCCCATTTACCATCGCACCAAAAAAATTAAGATACCTAGGAATAAACTTAACTAAAGAGGTTAAAGACCTCTACTCAGAAAACTACAGGACGTTGAAAAAAGAGATAGAGGAAGACATAAACAGATGGAAGAACATACCATGTTCTTGGATTGGTAGAATCAACATCATTAAAATGTCCATACTACCCAAAGCAATCTATACATTCAACGCACTTCCCATTAAAATACCAATGGCCTTCTTCAAAGATCTAGAACGAACTCTCCAAAAATTCATCTGGAATAAAAAAAGACCCCGAATAGCTGCAACGATCCTGAGAAAGAACAAAGTAGGTGGGATCTCAATGCCAGATATCAAGCTGTATTACAAAGCCACTGTTCTCAAAACTGCCTGGTACTGGCACAAGAACAGACATATAGATCAGTGGAATAGAATAGAGAGTCCAGAAATTAGCCCGAACCAATATGCTCAATTAATTTTTGACAAAGGAGGCATGAACATACAATGGAGCCAAGATAGTCTCTTCAATAAATGGTGTTGGGAAAATTGGACAGACATATGCAAGAAAATGAAACTAGACCACCAACTTACACCATACACAAGAATAAACTCAAAATGGATAAAGGACTTAAATGTACGACAGGAAACCATAAAAATTCTAGAAGAATACAAAGGCAACAAAATCTCAGACATATGCCAAAACAATTTCTTCACTGATACAGCTCCTAGGGCAGTTGAAACTAAAGAGAAACTGAACAAATGGGACTACATCAAAATAAAAAGCTTCTGCACAGCAAAAGAAACCATCAACAAAACAACAAGAAAACCCACCTCGTGGGAAAACATATTTGCCAACGTCATATCTGATAAGGGCTTAATCTCCAAAATTTATAGGGAACTCATACAACTTAACAAAAAGAAGATAAACAATCCAATCAAAAAATGGGCAAAGGATCTAAATAGACACCTTTCAAAAGAGGACATTCAGAAAGCCAAGAGACATATGAAAACATGCTCAAAGTCACTAATCATCCGAGAGATGCAAATCAAAACAACAATGAGGTACCATCTCACACCTGTCAGAATGGCCATCATCAACAAATCAACAAACGACAAGTGCTGGAGAGGATGTGGAGAAAAAGGAACACTTGTGCACTGCTGGTGGGAATGCAGACTGGTGCAGCCACTATGGAAGGCAGTATGGAGGTTCCTCAAAAAATTGGAAATGGAACTCCCATTTGACCCTGTGATCCCACTACTAGGAATATATCCCAAGAAACCAGAAACACCAATCAGAAAGGATATATGCACCCAGATGTTCATAGCAGCACAATTCACCATAGCTAAGATCTGGAAACAGCCTAAGTGCCCATCAGTAGATGAATGGATTAGAAAACTGTGGTACATCTACACGATGGAATACTATGCTGCTGTTAAAAAGAAGGAACTCCTACCATTTGCAACATCATGGATGGAACTGGAGAGCATTATGCTAAGTGAAACAAGCCAGTCAATGAAGGAAAAATACCACATGATCTCACTCATTCATGGATAATAAAGACCATTACAAACTTTTGAACAATAATAGATACAGAGGCAGAGCTGCCTCAAACTGATTGTCAAACTGCAGTGGGAAGGCCAGAGAGAGTTGGGGGGCAGGAGGGAGGGGAGTAAGAGATCAACCGAAGGACTTGTATGCATGCATATAAGCATAACTAATGGACATAAGACACTGGGGGGTAAGGGAGGGTAGTGGTTTGTCAAGGGCGGGGGGGGGGGGGGAAAGGATACTTATGTAATACCCTTTGTAATACTTTAAGAGGAAAATAAAAAAAAAAATAAATAAATAAAAAAAATAAAAATAAAATAAAACAAATTATCCATCACTTTAAAATTGTGGATGAAAAAGGGCCACATGCTAACCTGACTAGCTCAGGGGAGGCCTGCAAAGACCTGAAATAAAATTAATTAAAACTTTTTAACTAAAAGCAGTTTATGGTGGGTAGTCATGTCCTAGGCCGGCATCTTCCCCGACAAAGGTCAATCTTTATCCTAACTGAGCCTGTCTGCTGTCTTTTTTTGGCTACGATAACATATCTTTGGAATGTCAAAGTAGTTTTTCTTTTTCCGGACCCCTCAAAGCACAGGCACCACTCTGCAGAGACCACAAATCCCCTCATTGCTACTGAGTTAATTGTTGCCTGTTAACTATCCTATACCCACCTGTGTAAAAGAAGCATGTGTCTATCATTTTACTTTTTATCCAATCCCCGCTTTGCTTTCTCCTGCCTCCCTAATTTATCATCAGTGAGTTTATGCCTCCTCCTTTGATTGTAATGTATAAAATAAGGTGCAAAACTGCCATTCTCTGGAGCAATATCTCAATCCAATTGTTGACAGTTTGGTTCAAATAAACTCACAAAAATTCTTCACAGGTTTGAATGTTTCTTATGTTGACACCTCCCCCCCAATAGAATCTTAATATAATAGCCATTCAGAAGCCAAAATGTCTCATATGAATACATGCGAACAAGCTCATTTTAACAGTAAAAAATTGTATGCCATTCCTTTTCTTATTGAACTTATTTTCATTCAACTTCCCCCAGTTGTTTTTAACGGAATGGTAATTATTATTCTTAAATGTCTTATATTGATCCTATGGATTCTGCAAAAATTACGAAAAGGAATTGAAGTTTGAAATGAACAGTTTTCTATGAGTCCCTAAGAAATACATTTTTTTTCCTGAATAGATTTAGCTATTATCAGTATGACCCGAAGCAACTTATTTGGCAAATTTTTAAACTTCTATAATTATACTTATACATATAAAAGTTATCTTTATATGAAAAAGGCTCATGCAAATATATACAATCCTTCATTCCAATTAGCCCAAGAACAATCCCCATGGACCAATGCCAGGTGATCCAGAAGCAGGTGCAGGTGATGCAGAGGCCAAACTCCCGGCTGCCGGCGATTATAGGAGCTCCGCTGGGCGATCCCACGCCAAGCAGGGCCTGTGCTCCCCGAGAGAGCTGGTCCCGGGCCCCAAGGCCCCTGCAGAACCTGAAGCCCATCTCTCAGGCTCTTTCCAGAAAGATAGTGCGTGTCAGTGGCTGTGCATTGCCTGGGGGGAGCCACTTGCCCAGAACTCTCTGGGCCCTGAGACCCAGGACCGGAACCCCCACCACCAGAGCCGGGCGGTCCAGGGGATCCTCTGGGTGGCAGCCAGGAGAACCGGGCTCTAGGGCTGCAAGAGCTCCCCTGGGGCGATGCCAGCGCCTGGAGCGGGCAGGACCGTGTGAGGGGCAGCCAGGGGGCGCCCAGCCATGCAGTGGCAGGGAGAGGGCCTCAGAGATGCGCGCACCGGTTTGTGTCGGCGGAGAGCACCCCAACAGCCCCACGCGGGTGTCAAGTCAGTGCCTGCCCCTCGGGCTGAAGCTCCAAGTCGAGCAGACTAGCCTCTCCACACCGAGTCGCCCCCATGGGTCTTCGGACGGTGAGTCTGACCGCGCGCACCCCACCCCCAGCCCTTTCGGGGTTCGCTGTAGCCCAGGTCTCCTGGGAAGCGCCCGTGGGTTCTCAGAGCTGCAGGTGTTGCGGGCTCCTCTCTCAGAGGCCGGCCTTCAAAGTTGTTGGTGCTCCACGTGGGGGTGGAACTTTCAAACGGTGCTGCTCAGGGAGAAGCTTCGGGTTCTGAGTCCCCCTGGCTCTGGACCGCTGCACAGGGAGGGGGTTTATGGCAGGAGTGTGCCCCAGCCTCTCCTGTCCGCTCCCACGGGGCTCTTAGAGGGGTCGCTGAGCCTTAAGGGGTCTTTTCAGAGGAAGTTGTTGCATATGTAGCTGTGGATTGGTGTGTTGGAAGGGATGGGTTCGGGACCCTATTACATCACCATCTTGAACTGGAACCTCATTCCCCTTTGAATTGAGGTGTTTTTGGCAGTGGAAGGGGAGGTGGTGGTGAGGGTGGGTGTGTACGGTATTCTCATGTGAGCGCCAGGACTGTTTCGGGTGCCACAGTTATGATCTCTTGCTTCTCCCCAGTCACTACCCCGGGAATGAGGGCAGGCTGGCCAGCAGCTTAGCATAATATCCACAGGCCATGACAACAGAGTGATGAACAAAGTTCGCATCTACCATTTTCACTTCATTTTGGCTGCAGTTAGTTCACACCTCTGCAAGCCCAACTTGAGGGGACCAGCTCGGGTTGCAGATTTTCTGGGGAGCAGCGCTGGAGAGGCTCTGAGGAAATTCTGAATTTCAGCCGCATTTGCCACATTCACTGTGTCAGCCAAAACACGTTTGAGTGAGAAGTATTACGGGCATAGTGCCCCCACTGCCACATTACACTTGTGACATAAAAAAATGCTGTGCCTCATTTCACTTGGGGAAATTTAAAAAAGAAAAAGCTTGCAGCTTGTTAAAAAAATGCCCAAGATCCTCAAGTTGATTTAAAATTTGTAAGAAATAATGGTAACAACAGTAGCAGCAAACAGAAAACACCTAACATTTTGGGGGTGCTGCCTGTGTGCTCAGCATTCTGCTCAAGTTCCCTTCAGCATCATCTCAGTTACTCCTCAGAACACCTTTATGAAGTTGAAACTACCATTCTCCTCATTTTATAGGAGAAAACTGCACGAAGAGAAATGGCCAACAGGGTCATCCGTCCAACTGGGAAGTTATTGTACCTGCACAGTCAACCTGCGACTCTCATTGTCATGCAAAAGTAGGACAGTGTAAGAACTCAATGATGAAAGGGATGACCCTTTTCTTCAAAGTTTCACATGTAACTCATCTAACCAAATATGAAGCCTTTATGGCTATGGCTCCTTAATTCTGCCCCTAAATTGATAGGCAAAAGAAAGAAAGAAAGAAAAAAAGACATTTTTGTCATAGCTAAACATTTGCAGAAAGATGAACACACACTGTGGCAAGGTCAGCTCTAAAGGAATACAAATAAGATTAGGACAGAAATGTAAGCTTTTAGACTCTATTGCAGGATGTCTCAGGGATAGCTTGTTGTGTGGCATACATCACATCCACATAAATGCATTTGTAAAAATAGCAACCCCACTACCCCACTTTGCCCAAAACTACCCAGATAACAGTGGCAACAGTATCCTGCTTTATAATTATTTCTCCTACTGTTTTGACTTGGATTTAGATAAGCATCTGCATTTCAGCTTATTTGCCTTTCGAATAAAACCTAAAAGAAAAAACGTATTCTTAAAGAAGAACTTGAGGTATTTTTAGAAACAAGGAGAAAAGAAAATTGTTTGTGGTGCTATTTTTAAACCCTTCTTAAAGCTTTCTTAAAGCTCCAGTGGTCAGGACAGTGCTAAAGGCAAAAATGGTGCTTAAGGAAACACTTCAGAACATGCTAGGAAAGTTAGAGCCCAAGCCAAGCCCCAGAGATCGAGGAAAGTGCTCATGTGGCGTGGTGTCCTTGGACTCTTTGAAGGTTATTTTCTAAATGAGACGATGAGAACAAAATGAAATTATACTTTCCTTCCAGCTAGTTAAGCTTCAAATCCCCGGATGAAAAAAATAGTTTTCTTTTTTGGACAGTGATGTATTTCTAGTCAGTCCATTCCCAAAACAAATACACCAGAAGCCCACTTCGTGCACAGAGTAAAAGAATAGATAGAAACAGGCGTCCTTCAAATGGTTCAGTATCGCTCCAGTTGCCATTTTGCAGGTAACCTCACTTGATGGAATAGGTGAGCTTTGGTTTTGTTACTTATTACCTCTAAAGCCATAGATTATTAAACTGAAACCCATTTGAATCTCTCATTTACAGAATACTTAGATTTTCACTCGGAGCAATGCTGACTCTAAGAGACTAAATTGTAGTAGACGGAGTTAGTTGATTACTTAGCATCCTTTTCTCACCTTCTTTCCTCCTAATAGAATCCTGGTTTTGTTCAGGTACCTTCCTCTCCTTTTCCCCGTTCCCGCCCCCCCCCCCCCCCCCCCCCCACCGCCACCACAAACTCCAAGGGAAGCTGACCCCAAGAATGAATCTTTAGCCTAAAAAAGCCAATGAGCACATGGAATTTTGCAGCAATTAGTGATGTATTAAGAGCATTCCTATGACTCGAGCGGGTTCAGTGGGTTTGATGGGCACTAACTACCCTTCATCCTTGATTGTGAGAACGGTTATTCTCTCTCCTCCTGCTTAGACAAGAATAAGGAAGCACATAGCCCACTTGCCACTGGCAACCATCTTAAAGTCTGAAGAGGAACAGGGGTTGAACAACTTTGATGCTGAAGGTGACATGATGGAGAAACAGAAAGATCCTACCTAAGTTTTTGATCACACCACTCATCTGTGGGTCACTAGGAGCCTGTTTCACTATGGGCTCTCTTTTCTGTAAAATGTATTTTATTTATTTCTTAATCCAGTTGGAAATGGGATTTTTCTTTTACCGATAGCTCAAAGTATCCCTAATACACAGGCTGAAAACACTTAGTGAGAACGAATAAGAAGTAATTAGATCTTTAGGATGCTGACCATGAATTACTGTAGCTTGTTTTTTTTCTGATCGTCTTTCCTCTGGTAATAGGCTTACTTATTGGCTTCTCTTTTACCCCTACCAGTTTAATCACTTCTGAAAATCCTTTAATTCTCTACTTACTATTCTGAAGTTGGGGATGTGAAGTGTGGGGGAGGACTGCCCCTATTCAGTTAGGTTACTTGTGTTAATGTGAGATGTTACTGATTGAAAGTGTTAATCAAAGGAATGGTGCAGAGGCAGAAAAACAAGTGGTGCAGAGGTTGGGAATCACATTTCTAATATTTCAGAACTCATAGTTTCTACTCCTTTTCCATGGAAGTTACAATTTCCCATAGTGTTGAGATGCAATAGAGAAAATTTCCAGAATGTGCCATGGTACTTATTTTAGGCTAGGAAGTGTGCTTATGTAAAATAAACTAACTTCGATTGATCAGTAAGTTAAAAATTCTCTATGTGCCTTTGACTTCAGGAACTATAAAGAACATCACCTAAATCTCTCCACTTCATTTCCCAACCTTACAAAACATTTGGCATACTCAGGGCTTAGCTGAACTGCATATTTCATTGCCAAACAGTATTCATGAAGACACTATTACATGTATTGACTGCCACTTAAGGAATGAAACAGGACTACATAATCAGTTGAATTTAATTCAATCTATTTTCTACAGCCATGTTCAAGGTTATAACAAGGTATATAGAATCTGGTGTTAGACTTCTTATGGAACCTCAAGAAACATTTTCAGGGTAGGAATTTAAGGGAAAAATGATTTGTTCATAGAACATGTACTTAAGAGTGTTCTGTAGATTATTTTGTAGATTCACCTTGATGTAGCACTATGGGTGGATAATAAATAAAAAGATAACCAAAAGTTTATCAGACTAGTTTACACCAAAGAGAAAAAATATTCAGCCTCAGTTTGCAACCTTAACATATAAATAAAAACTGCAAACAATTCTATGCTATGGAGTAGAGTGACCAAACAAATGTCAACTTTCAGATAAGAAATTTTCCCAAATAAAAAATTCAAGTATTGCCTTAGGAGACCCACCACTGATAGGGCCTGTAACCCTATTTCAGATATTTGGTCAAGGTCACTAAGATCATCCTGGGTTCTGTAGGGTATAAACCTTTGGTCTTGACAGTCTAAGAGGCTGGCACCAATTTTCTTAAAGTGTATTTCCACAATGTGTCCAAAGGAAATCAGATTACAAGAAAAGAAAATTAACATCCAACATGAATAATGTAAAAGCATATAAATGTAGTCCAGAATTTAAAAATGAGCACTCTCCACTTGTTCTTTCAACAAACATCTAATGTGTTCCTGCCATTTGTAAAAAACAGTGCTATGTCTTAGCTGTAAAAATAAGACCCGGAGGCCTCGTTCTCTAGATGCTTCCAGTGTGATAAGTGAGGCCTAGACACTAACATAGAGACTTTTGAAAAGATGTATTTACAGCTGCATTGAGGCTAAGTAAAGTCTATTACGGGATCTTGCAGGATAGGTAAGTGGAGGAGAGGGAAAGCTTCCTGGGTAGATGGATTCTTGACCTCTTTCCTAAAGATTCTATAAGATCCAGTAAACAACCTGGACAGGTGGATATTAGTACCAAGCTTCAGTGTCAACATAGCAATTGTAAGTCCTAATCTATTTTGTGACTAAAAGACTCAATCCTGACAGAAATCTATTTATTCATTGAATACATTTCTAAGATGACAGTTCCTAACAGTCACATTTAATATTAAATACATATTGTAAGCAACTTGGTGTCAAAGCATGGTGGCATCCATGGCACCCAGTACAATACCTTGCACAAAAGTGTATATTAAATGGTTATTGAATTGAAATCCTGTTGCCTAAATTCTAAATTTCAGCTAGTCTTCTTGTATAAAAAGATTTCTTGCTGAAATGTATTTCTACTGGCCAGTATATGTAAAGCTGTGTGGCAAACTCATTGGGGGAAATTTTAGTTGTAGGTGAAAGAAACACTATGGAAATATTTTGGGGCATACTATAAAAAAATATAATTCTTAATAAGCTTTTGGTAGTAAAGAGGATATGGTGGTTCTTTTTAAGGTGGGTCAGGAGGTCAAAAGCCAAACCTGACAATGAATAGAAACCCTACAAATCACAATGTAACCTGAAATGAAAGGCTAATTTCTGTATTCCTGGAAGATGTAAGTATAGCGATAAGACCAAATCTAATAAACTCTGAATGTCCTAATCCTATATAATAAAAGCCTAATATGAGAAGTATCCAGTCATCTGGTCAGCTGTTCAACCATTCAAAGTGTAATGTGCTAATGATATGCTAAGGCCGCTCAACTGCTTGCTATGACATGCACTGACCACCAGGGGGCAGACAGTTGACCGGTTGACCAGTTTCTATGACCTGCACTGACCACCAGGGGGAAGATGCTCCAACCAGTAGGTGAGCTTGCTGCTGGGGTGTGGCTGATTGGTACTAAACGAGATGGGCAGGACACGCTCTGGACCCCTCCCACTGTCCCTCCCCAGCTGGCCAACCTCCTGCATCCTTCCCTGGCCCCAATTGTGCACCAGTGGGGTCCCTCAGCCTGGCCTGCACCCTTTCGCAACCCAGGACCCCTCGGGGGATGTTGGAGAGCTGGTTTCGGCCCTACCCTGGAGGCTAGGCTGAGGGACCCCACTGGTGCATGAATTCGTGCACCAGGCCTCTAGTGTTATATACAAAACTAATACTGTTAGCCCATTATTAATAGAGCCTAATGATGCTGCCTTCCTTCACTTTGTTTCCAGGTTCTGGCTTTGTGCTTAGGAAGTCCATTACTATTGCAAAGATTGTAAACATATATTTATCTAATTGTCAACTAGTAAAGTTACAGTGTAATTTTGTACTCATAAGTCTTTAGTCCACTTGGGATTTATCTTCTATGAAGCAGGAGGAAAAGAAAAATCTAACTATTTTTCCCAAATTGTAAGTATGTGTTTTTCTTGTCAACTACTGTCTGTCCAGCACTGGGCGCAGGAGGCCCTCAATAAATATTATAGAATGAATAAATGAATGAATGATGAATCTGAACTTCAGACTTTCTCCTGCCAGGTTCCTCTTGGGATCAACAGTAAGCGATTGCAAGACTGACTCAGATTAAGGCAAAGAGCCAGACCCAAAGCAGACAGGCTTTTGTGAGGCTGATACCTGCTGCTTTGGGCTGTCATTAATTGATCTATTGTCATGTGACCATACTGATAAATCCATTGAGGGATGAAAAGGAAAGATGTATTTTCTTGTTTTCTTTCTAATTATATTTTAAGTCCTGAGAAATATGTACATTGTATGTGTTGTGTATGTGTATCTTCCTACACCATTGACATTCTTTGATTTGACATACATTTGAATCTATCTGAGTATATACATATATACTATCTGAGTATATAACTATATATATATCTCCATATATATATACATATATACATATATACATCTATCTGAGTATATACATATACAAATATATCCATACAGAAATAATAAGCATAGAAGACATGGGAGTTTAATAGTTAAGAGCATGGGCTATCAAGTCTGCCAAGACTGATAAGTACTAGCTATGTGATCTTGGGCTAGTTGCTTAACCGTACTGACCCTTATTTTGCCTTTAAAAGTGGGAAGATAGACAGTATTTACTTCAGAGTATTGTTGTAAACATTAAGTTCATGTAAAGCAATTAAAATAATGCTGGTATATTGTAAGTGCTCTCTAATTGTTAGCTTTTATTATTATCCTACTCAGTTTCCCCAATAATCTTTCTTATTTTTGCTCAAGTAACAGATTCAAAATATCTTTAAAAAATACACAAAACCATAGGATTATTTGAATGAGAGGTTGAAAAACTCACTTAGCAAAAAAAGCAATTGCTTTATCATAGAAAATATATAGTAATATACAAGGGCACTAAAACTGTAAAAGAAAACAATCTGAGAAAGAACAGTATTTGAATTCTGAAAAATATATTGAAAGTAAATTCAGAGGCATGTCCTGTTGCCAAGCACAAATTAAGAATTAAAAAATCAAAATGACAGACCTGTTAATCTACTTAGGAAGGCATAAATTGTTAATCAGGCCCCGGGCAACATTGCTTAATACCAAGTTTAATAAAAAGTCTGCCTAGAGGAAGAAGAGGTCTGGTGGCCGGATTTTGAAAGCTGGGCAGCTCTACTTACAGGCTTATCCCTATAGCTCTCAGGACACCATTGATAAGGTTTCCTTTGAAACTGGCTCCTTTTAAAGGAGTCAGAATTATGAAAAATTATTAGCATGGGATAAAAAAGTTATATTTTTCCCTGATATGAATGAACTTGAAAAAGAAATAAATTGGAAATATATTTAAGAGAATCATTCGCAGTGTGTATGAGAATTCCACCAGTAAGCATTTATTGAGCCCTCACTATGTGCTTACATTTGCTAGTGATGCCTTTACCTAAAAACTGTGATCTTGAGATGGAGAAGTGATGTTTTAAAGCCATTTTCTCCCCAACCTGGATTTACCTCCATCATAAGGCATCTTAGATCAGCTGGGTTTTTGCTGGGCAGGGAATAAAATAAGGAATTTTCCAGTAATCTTTGCATCATTTTTAGGAACATTTGTCAATGAGGTAAAAACTAAATTGGAAAGTATTCAACTAGCACATCATCTTCTGAGCAGTTGGAGCCTCGGGGTTGCTTCTTTGAATTGAGCCCAAATTTCACTCCTTGCTTTAAAGTCTTTCTTCATAGCATCATGGAGAATAGCTCATTC
Source organism: Myotis yumanensis (assembly GCF_028538775.1). NCBI lineage: Eukaryota > Metazoa > Chordata > Mammalia > Chiroptera > Vespertilionidae > Myotis > Myotis yumanensis. The sequence continues at coordinate 24,064,427 of NW_027223755.1, read as the reverse complement.
TTTCTTAGTTACAAAGCAGGGCAAGGTTGGCTCTCATTTTCTGTGCCTAGGTTCTCTAACTGGCCATGATGGAAAGATTGTCATAAGGAGAAAAAATAAAAAATAAGCCATTTCATAACTCATTTCAATTTAGTGACAAATTGGGAAGCAAGCATGTGCTCAATTATGTTCAGAATGCCCAGGGTGCAAAGCCAACTTCTTGTTCTTCAGTGCCCAATTAATCCAGCATAGGGTTTCAATAATTTCTCCGCTCTCTGTCCACTACATAAAATCTTTCATTACATCACATTAAACTTAGTCGCTTGAGAGCATTTCACTCTTATGTTGCTTTCAACTTCATATTTTAAATACATTAACTGTCCTATTTAGCATTCTCTTTGAGAAAGTGGTTATTCATATAATCGCTAGATATTTTGCAGTGCCCTCTCCTCTACTGTAGTCTTCACTTTAATACTTTTTAGAATGCAAAGCACATACACATTTAAATTCAAGGTGTGTGTGTGTGGGGCGGGGGCGGGGGGGGGATGAGGGGGGGGATTTTAAAGAAAAAAAAAAACACCCTGGTACTATTTGGAAAGATATTGTAGAACATAGTATCTGAGAATTAAAAGCAAATCTAAGAAAGAAAAAGAGGTATCATGAGAACATTTTAAAAAAATATAGGACCTATGTTTGGCATGTCTGCACTATTTCAAAGGCAGTTTGCCTGCAGGTAAATGTACATTGAATGCAAACATTATTGCAGAGCTGGTACTTTCTGGATCTGGAGGTTTGGGACTACGTCCTCTTGGTGACACTAACAGTAAGTGACCCCTTCATTCTGCTGTCTTAATTGACATCTGCCCCAAACACCTATTTTTTTTTTTTTTATAAAAAGGGAGATTTGAGTCAGAGAAGGAGAGAAGCTGTGGCACTGATGTTTATTATAAGGCCTCCCTCATAGAATTAATTCTTTAGGAAACACTGACAAAATCCCAACTAGATAGTTTTAAACAAGTAGTTTAATTTGAGAGTAATGGCTGGGAGGAACCAATGGCTTGGTTCAATTTAGAATTGGGCAGTAATATAACAAACTGGGTGGGTTTTATCATTTTGCATTGGTGATTACTTAGTCTGACCACATCATTTTAATCTGTGTTAAATTAAAACCTGTTGCTATTAAGAGCTTAGAATATTTTATTTGAATGTGAAATTGGGCAGTTTCATACATTTTATAAAATGGATGATAGTAGACTAATGAAACTCTTTTTTATTTCTTTCAATCCTGCAAAGGAGGTTTAAGCTTTGTAGCTAAAAATATGATAAGCTCATTTTCATGACTGAAATCTATACAATATGCTAGAAGGCAATTGGTTTTTGAAAAAAAATGCATAACTTAAAATATAAATCAACACCTTAGAAATTTTTTCCAGTTGTATAAAGTTCACTTTTAGGGAAAAAACACCCTTTTACAATGGATGAGGTTAAGCTGAGTTTTCTTTAACTTGTCAAATTAGATGTGTATAAATTTAAAAGGTTTTTATTTTCCCTGAATAACCTACTTTGCAACCAAGTGGGCAAATTCATTGTTTATGACACATTTTGGCCATGGGTTTGGCAAAGCATATTTTTACAGGATCTTCAGTAAAGTCAAAATTGTATTAGTATTCATATCTATAAGGTTTAATTAAGGGTTCCAAAGATACCTTTTGATTGAATGACTTTAGTTCGTTGTTTTGGCTATTTTAATATCATAGTTCTTCTTTACTTTTCATTCATCCAAATAAGCAGGAAGAGAACCAGGTCAATAATTTTTCATCATGAAGTTAGTTATTATCTAACACAGTGGACCTCAGACTTTTGGATTTCATGGAACATTAATAATTTTTTTTTAAGGGGGAGGTTGACATTGGGTTGCTTGCCAGGTTTCAGTTTTGTTAAGGAACAAAAACAACAACATAATCTATACACACCCTTTCATGAAAGAATAGACATTTAACTCCAAAGAAGTAGGAACACTGTTTGAGTCCTTTAAATGGAATAAATTGAGATTTAGGAAACATTGAATAGGTTCTCATTTTGCATGTGTGACCACTCACCAATAAAAAATTTTTTTTTCCAAGATGGACACAAGAGTTTGGCTAGTCTGAGGAATCACTAGTTCAGTTAAAATGCACTCAAAACTGCCATCAGACCATTACACATAAAACAGAAACCTAAATTTATCATGTGTCCCCCTAGTACTGGTCAAAATTTCAAAGGACAATTTTAATTCTTCTTTGCAACAGGAGCTTTATAAAATGGTATGAACACATGGAATTCCTAAAGAAGCCTGAATCTTTATTTTCTCCATAAGTTTCCACGTGTACTCCTTCATGGCATATTTATAAATGACAATATTGTAGATTTAAATTTCCTTGTTAATTTTTAATGTCAGACTTAAGTGGAGATGGTAAAAAGCAATAACACTCAACAACTAGAAGTTAACTTACAGAAGAGAGAGATGGAGATAAAAGAACAAAATGTATTTAGTATATCCATGGACAAGCCACTTCATCTCTCTGGTCACCATTTATCTCAAATGTAAAGGACGGGTATTGGGTAAAGTCATCTCTAAGCTCCTTTCTGTGTCTCACATTATCTAATAATGCTTCTAATGTTCTAAACTGTCCTTGATGGCTAGATTAACTATATGACTTTTTGAATGGTGGCAGTAGAAAGAATATAGTTCAATGAGAATGGCTCATCAATATCAACTATATGTAATATTGTTTTAAGAGAATGTCTTCCTTCCTTCCCTCACTTCCTCCTTCCTCCATCTTTTCTTCCTTTTTTTAAATATTTTTGGTGAAATTTTACTTGGTAAATAAATAATTCAGAACAAATACTGAACTATGATGGTAATGAAATAACAATTGCGGTTATAAAAGAAGAAAATTATTTTTACCCATGAGATAAGGATGAAATAAATACAGTCTTACTAAACTCGACCCACAGTCCCCACTGCTGTGTATAGAGTGAATATGCCAGATGCCCTCAGAGGGTGCTGTGAGGTTGGGATGCCCCTTGTCAATGAAATGAATAGCTATTATTTTTAGCTACCTTTGTGAAGTGCCCCCTCCAATGTGAGGCTCTCTTTGATGGCAAGAGAAGATAATTTATTCTCTTATGAAAGTATTATTATTATGCTCAAATGGCCCACACAATCCTGTTTACTACAATTATAAACTTTAATGCACACTTGCAAATGGTTTACAAAAAATGACTAACCTACAAACATTTCTGCATTGCTCTGATCAAAATAATTGAATAATTCCCATGCCCTCTGCTGCTCTGTATTTCTCAGAGTCACACTTTTGCTTCTAAGATACCACAAGTGTTAGTTAACAGCAAATTCGTTAAGTGCTTGGCTCAAACAGAAAATCCCTGGAAATTCAAACTAAAAAAGAGCTAAAAAAGGATAAAAGTATAACATTTTCCTTTGACCTATTGAATAATTGTTACTATACAGAATGCACATAAAAATACTTAGAACAGTATGTGACATGTTGAAAAGCTCAGTAAAGGTTAACTTATTAGTGTGTACTTTGTAATTGTGAGCATTATTTTTTGGATATATAGAAAATTTGAGCCCACTGGTCACTTTTTTATTATCAGGTTGGGTGGACTGTCTTTTTTTTTCTTTTTTTCCCCCTGCCCTTGACAATCCCCTGGCCTCCCCTACCCCCCAGTGTCTTATGTCCATTGGTTATGCTTATATGCATGCATACAAGTCCTTCGGTTGATCTCTTACCCCCCTCCCTCCTGCCCCCCAACCTGAACTGTCTTGCTAGTTCAGTCTTTTATCATGATATACACATAGGATTCAAATGGGTGACACATTTGGTCTGTATCACTATTGTATACTTTGGGTTGTAGGTGTCCAGAGGACCCATTGTATATCCATTTAGTTTGTAGGACAATAAGGTAATGGAAGGAAGAGAGTTCATTTTCTTTGAAGTACCAAGAAAATCTTTCTTTGATTCTCATGAGAGTTCAGACCACTTTTTAAAAAAAACACACTCCTCTAGTTATTTTATGATTCATGCAGGATCATTTCCTTTAGATGGCCATTTTTTAAAGGATAATTTTCAAATTTTCATTCTGTGGTAGAATGTTTATAAACATGTGGTAACATGTTTATGAACATGTTAATGATATAATTATGTTTCTAAAGTTGTATTTAATGGTAGTAGTATTTATAAAGTAGAAAATGTAACCTGTACAAAAATGGCAGTTTTGATTCTACTTCTATTTCTATGTTTCCCTCATATGTAAAAATTCACCTCCTTATCTCTTTTCATTTTGCTCACCTGGACACCTCAATTTATTTTTTTCTTGCTGATTTCTATTCCTATGACTTGTGAGGTCTCCTGTACATATATTGGGTGGTCTACCAATTTGGGAAATTGTAGAAAGAGAAAATCACAGTGCTCTCTCAAGTGATAAAATATGAAGATCAATCATACTCTGTTCTGTGGTGGCTAGCTTTATATTCCTCACCCCCATAACTTGTTCTCCTCTACAAGAGAGCACTCATATTGCAGGAGAAGCTTGGGACCCATGCTGCCCATTTATACTGCACATCAAATTTAATAGTAACATTCTGGCTTTAATTAAATGCTTCCTCTTAGAAATCTCAACAAGTTGATCTTATTAATAGAGGAAATGAGCACCCAACACTGTTAGTGTAAAGATATTAGACAGATGAAACAAGGTAAAATAATTTCTAATAATCTGTGGGGATGGAGGACATAGTACCCTCTGCATATATGTCTACTCTACACTTATGGATGTGTGCTCAGAGCGTTCATTCTCTAGTAAGTTTTCTTTGTTGGAGGAGTTAAAATTTCCTGGATAGTTCAGTCTTGTTCAGAGTACTGGCTGTATCTGGTCCCCTCTGACCCAACCACTTTGGCTTAAAGGGCTTGTACTCCATTTTACTTTTGTAGTAAATGAAGGTGCACCACCTTTTCGAAGGGTTATTTGTACTTGTCCCCTCTTACCTTATCTTCTTACTTTGTGAATGATGAGGTTACAAAGACTCTATACATTTGGCTCTATAGTTAATTAGGGAGAACCTGAAGTTTCTCATATGACTGCTTTGAAAAAGGGAGCATTCCTAGGAATAGGAACTTTAAAAAATGTAGGCCAGTTAATCTTTATAAGTGGAAAGCTCAAACAAAAATATTACTGTTCAGATCCAGGAAAGTGCCTCAACCTCTCATCTGTCTTCAAAATGGAATAAAAATCCCAACGGAGGGGAAAAAAAGAAAATAAAAGAATGAAGAGAAAAAAAACCAACCTAAGCCCTATATTTTTATATTTTGTCTCTAATTCTGTTGGAACAGTGTGACAACTGGGTGCTCGGTGTGTGTTTTTTCTTTTGTTCAGCAATTTCCCTATTAGCATGATGTTCTTGAGGCTTTGTATTTAGAATCATTATTCGGAAAAAGAATTTAAACCAGAAAAGGTTTGATTTTCTACATTTTCACCTTTTTGTGAAGCAAATCAGATGAGCTCTGTAGACACTAGCTAGGCTGAAACACTATTAAAAATGCAATTCTGACTGAGGCACTGCTTGTTATTTTTATAAGTGAGACCCTAATTCTGATCGACCCCAAAGAATGGGCTGCCATGACTAAGCAAGCAGCAGAAGGCGACTGGCTTCTGCGGATGTTATCTCATTTGGAACACATTTCAAACTTTAGAACAGATTTTTAAATTGGGAGTTGAAACTTGCAGACTGTCAGCAGAAGAGGCTGATTCACTCCCATGGAACTATCTTACTTCAAGTTACAGAGTTTTTAAAGAAGTAGGTTGTGATACATCCAAGAGAGAAATAAGAATCACCTTCCAAAATAAGGGTGACGTGTCTATCTAACACATCGTTTGGACTTCCAATATATGCTTCTTTGAATCGGGGCTTCTTTAAATTAGAAACCTCTAGCTTTGTCTAACTTGTGATTGTTCATGGATCTCTGAAAGGTTAATGAATTATTTTTCTTAAAATATTTCTTTAGCGGTGGGGGTTCTTCATGTGCAACTTTATGAGTTATAGCTTTAGCACCATTATAATTATTGGGTAAATTTGAATAGAGGAAGGACGGTCTTGACAAGGTCAGGAAATTTTATATTGCTGGTGATGAGTTCCTTGCTTTTATTTGAAATCATAGAAGAGTTACCGAAAATCTGGATACCCAAAGAACTGTGCACATACTCTTGAATTCCTTAAATTAGAGGAACTACTCAAAAGATGCCCATGATAATGATTTTTGACCTGGCTTGAATGTCAAAATAGCATTTGGAGAATACTATCTTGTCTATGAAGAAAAAACTGTTACATGCTTATTATCGTAGGTAACAAAATCAATGATGTGACTGAACTACAGAGAGAGATGCACGGAGTGACCCAATAGATGTCCCTTCCAACTAAAAAAGTTTCTGTCATTCAAGAGTAAGTTGCCTTAGGAAGTTGGCATTGGTGACTGCAAAGCAAGTATGGGCCAGAAGGGGGGACCACACGTTTCAGTTTCACTTCCTTAGGAAGATACACAGTTTTATTCAGAATATCTGTCATACTTGATCTTTTAAAAAAATCCTTATATGGGACAATCACTCAATTAGCTCTAAATAGATAATCAGAACTTGTTTTAACTTACGATGCATTTGCAATAAGAAAGTAGCTTTAAAAAAAAAAGAAAGAATAAGTGTCTTTTGATACCCTGGAACTGTAGTTGTGCTTTCTAGAAATTTTAGCAGTTTCAAGTATCTCAGAGCGGTATTTTGCAAGATAGTTTTTTTTTTTTTTATTTTCATAAGAAGGAAGAGTGCCTCAGAGCAAGTTTTTACTTGCAAAGCTGATGGAAGTGGTGGGTGGAGGAGGTAAAGTACGTGTTTTCTGATAGTAGGCAACTTGGTAGAAAATGATTTTGCTTCTATATATTATCTTTGCAGAGTTAGCATTAAGAAATGTAATTGCAATAAATTGATGTAAAAGCCAGAGAGTAAAGGGACTGAAAGTCCCTGTAGAGACACCAGCCTGTCACTTGCTTATAATGGCAGCAGAAGATAATTGTAGACAACTACAGTATAACTAAACCATTGCCATTTTCCTTCAAAAATGTGCTGCTGCTTCTCACGTTTTTTTTCTGAAGAAATTGGTTACTTCCTCTGCTTCAAAAGTATGCCCTGAACCAGCAAAATAGGTAGAAAAAGATCTGCCTTTTGTTTTCCCCCAATGCCTGCTTAATTAGAACACACCAAAGAGCAAAGTGGGTGAGATACAATCCTGTGTGATTATATTTCCCAATAAATTATGGGGTTTCTTTTAAGTTTGGGAGCTCTGCATGGAAAATCTGGCCTCTGGCATAAACTTTGCCCTCCTCCTTAGGACACAATGAAGACATCTGCTGGGTCACATCCCCTTCCTTCACACAACTTGCTTTCCGGCTCTCCAAAAGAGCAAACACAGAGCCATGCAAGTGCCATTACACAAAGGATGATCTCAACCTGGAAGAGATTTATTTTCCCTGAAGTAGAATCCTAAGGGTTTTCCTTTTCAGGTAAAGGCGTCAGCAAGAGAAGAAAGGAAATCAGCAATCCTTGCCCACCGTTTGTATAAGCATATTTGTTATTCATTCTCAGAAGAGTTGTGCATTGACTAGGTAGGTCCCTGTGTTCCTTTTCCAGCACAGGGAGAAGTTGGCACCTCCTGGACAATGAACACTCAGAAAGCGCATATTTTGCATTTGCATCCCTCCAGAGCAGCCATGCAGAGCAGATTCTAGAGGGCAAAACCTCTTCTTTCCCACTTACGTGCTTCAGTAAGTGAAAGTGAAGATTGGACAAGTCATGGGCCCAATACACGTCTTTAGTGTGAATATCATAATTAACATGTCTTTACAAAAAATAAGGAGAGGGAGAGAGAGAAATGTGTGTCTATTCCAGACGATTAAACTTCTAGGTTCACCACTGTTCTCGGTAGTTAACTCAGGTGAACAGCCCCGTGTGCTCGCAGAGACCTGCATATAACTCCCCATAAAATATGGATTTTATTGCAGCAGTGACAACACTTCTCAGCACCACGCTGACCTCTCCAGCATCTCCCATCTTAAAATCTCCCGCAACTCGTGGCAGAAGAATAACTACAGAAGTGATCTCAGCTCTGCGTCTGCTGCAGTACACATTGCAACGGCCCCCGTGATTAAATTCCCGGGTCAACAAGCAAAGCACGCAGAGGCTCCACTCTCCGGCCTCGGAGACCCAACCCCGGGCGCACCCCGTCTGCTCTCCACCCAGTCCGGGCAGGCGGCCCACCCCCCCGATTTGTGCCTCGCCAGCCACGAGAGCACGGGCGAGCTGCGTTAACATGACTTTTCCCTGGACAGTGTGCTCCATTTTCGGAGTCCAGTGTTGGACTTTTCTTGCCATCTGAGCATTTCTGTCCGAGCGAGCAAGCAAGCTAACAGTTTTCTTGAGCCCCTTCTCTGGGCCAGATCATCTCTTTAGCTTAAGTTTTCCTTATTGGGAGCATCCAAGAGTTCTCGAGCCACCCGATGTTCTGCTTTACTCCAAAGCCAGCGAACGTAACTCAGCCAAAGCAGCCCCTGCACAGACCCTGGTGATGCGGGCAGGTGGAAATAAATCAAGCCCCAAACGGCCCGGCCCTGCGGGTCCGACACGCACCAGCGCCCTTGGTAATTGACCAGCCAACTTTGCAAATGCCGGCGCTGCCCTGGAAGCCTCTGCCCGGGAGAGAAGGGCAGCGGGCTCTTCCGGCGGCCCCGTTACCTCGCCCCCATCCAGCCCCGAACGGATCCGTCTTACCAGGAGGCGGGGGAGCAGCGCCCGGGCTCCCCGGGAAGCGGCGCTGGTCGTGGGCAGCGGCAGCAGCGCCCGCTGGACCCGCGTGCCCACCCCTACCCGGGCTGGCAGGCTGAGCATCCCTCCCAACTCCGGGCGCGCGGCTCCCACCGAGAGGGCTCTTCCTGATTGGCTTCCATCAAAGCGATAGAATTAAGGCACCGAAAAGGCATGCACGGCCGCCACCACGGCCACCTCGGAGATCGAACCCACCTCTGCTCGCCTTCCAGCGCCCGGAGACCCCGCGACCCGCCCAGGCTGCTCGCGCCGCCGCCGCTGCGCTCCCCACTCTGCGGTTCTCGCTGCCGCGGCTGGAACTGCAGCTCGCGGGATGGGAAGGTTACGGCTCGGCTCCGGAGAGCTGGCTCTTGTGGGCACACACTGATTTGCAAGTGAATGAAGTGGGAGGGAGCAAAGAGAGGAGGACTTTGTTAGCGAGGCCCAGCGCCTGCCCCCACCCGCCCCCTCCCCTTGACAGAATGACTCCCTGTGTCTGAAGTCCTGAGCAATTCGCTCCCTTAACACTCCGTCAGCCCAGGCGTTCCTTTCTTTTTCTTTCTTCTTCTTCTTTTTTTTTTGGCGGGGTGGGGGTGGGGGGGCGGGTTAAGACATACTCAGAACTTATGTGACTCTGCCTGTTTCCTCCTTTATACTATCGGAAGGCACCCTGTGCTCACAGCAGCAAGGGTTTGCTGTTCTTATTTTACCGAGCGAGAGTGAGCAATTACAATTCCCAGGGACACAGTGCCTCCTCCGCTATCAGTGGGCCAGCTTCGTGTTACCGCCCGCAGAACATGCACACATATAAAACCAACCCCGTCTCCCGAGAGAAAGGCACGGATGGCTTTTCTTGACAACACACACAGGCGCCCCCCAGACGCAAGCGGACATAGTTCGGAGGAGTCTTTCCTTCTCTCCTGCCAGGAAGACAGGTTCTACATAGTCCTCTGATCTCCGTGACTCTTCCAGAGCGAGTCACCCCGGGGTGCTGCAGCACGAAGCCATGCTTCCCTGGGTTTGCAGAAACACGTGAAGCCCAAACCCTCCAGGCTCACCATGACTTAGGGCTGATTCCATCTTTCTAAGTGAGTTAATAATACAAGGCTACCCGGGACTTGTAGAAGAGGGCTGTGTAATGATATTCAAGGTCTATTGAACTGGTTTAGGAGCTTTCAGGAAAGTTCCTGCAGTAGGATAGCCTCCAGATTAAACTCTTTGGGTCACATCGTTTGAATAGCTATATTTATAGTCCCCCCCAAAGTAATTTCTAATATTGGGGAGCCCAGCTGCAAAAAACCTTAATCATGTCAAAGTATTATTAAATGCGAGTAATGGTTTTCCGAATAGGAGATGTAGACATGATGGAGCCAGGCACTGTTGGATTAGGAAAATTAAATCTAATTACCACAGTGATCGCACCCGGGGTCAGCAGCCTCCCAAACCAGCTGTTCCTGTGTCTCTAAGTTCACCGGGAGATTTCCGGCGCATGGTGCTCTAAAACAAAAATCCAGGCTCCTTTGGCCTCTGAGTAGTTAAATTGGTTGGAGGTTGGTCTCTTTCCCAGCTGAGCTTTTACTAGAAAATCTTTTGTTTCTCCAATAGAAGTCCAGGCATTTAAATAAAGCCCAAATCAAAGTCTTTCCTCTAGGCAGTCAGTGCTTCAAAGAAGTGTGCATGGAATGGCTTAGCACAGATGTTCCACACATGCAAGATAGAAAGACTTTGAGTTTCTTTCTTGAAAAGATCTTCCCCTAATGAAGAATTGCCACCAAAAAGAGGCTGATCACTTGTTCATGCAGCTCTTTAAACTCTTGTGGAGACAGAATAGGCAGAAGAAAGCTGCTTTTCATCCATAGCCCATTCCTCAGATTATGAATTTCTTACACACTTAATTGGGAATACTAGCTCCTTAACTTTGTATAATCCTTTACTACTTACAAAGTACTTTCATAGACTGTTTTATTTGAGTCATCTTTCAACAAGTGGTGTGGTTTCCCTCCATTAAGACAGAGGACGCATATTGATGAGATGGCATAGGTTAAGTAACATGTGCAACACAAGAGACCTGGTAAGCAGAAGAGGCAGAAGTATTATTGGTAAACTGTGTAGGTGTGTGTAGATATAATAATATAAGTATGCCAATTAAATGTCACATTTTAAGGTTACCTTTACAGAAAGATATGCAAGATTGACTGATTTTTATGGTAAAAGTGGGATAATGGTAAAGTTGATATTCTACCTATTGAGCCAGTTAATATCTCACAAAGGAAATCTCTAATTGTTTGCAATATACTATTCTTCAAACCCCATTAAGTCACATATCAAAGGTGATTAAAACAACGACTTTTCCTTTAAGAGTGGATAAACAAACAATTTGCTTCTGGACAGTTCAAGTGGCAGCATTAAATTGCATAAAGGATGGCACTTAAAGTATTGTCTTTCTTAAACATTTTTCTTTTTTTAAGGATAGCACTTTCATACTAAAAAACATGTTTTGTGTGATTTTCGAGGATTTCTAGATACATTTACCGCAACAATTATTAGTTTTTATTTACATGATTGATGTAAATATCCAGAATTATTTATTCTCATTTTAGAGATAAAGAACTACTGAGCATTTACTAAGGTTAAATGATTACCTGGCATCACATAAGTACTGTTCCAGCTCATTCTTTGGCACACCAAAACATGCGGGCAAGTAACAGAAACTAATCAGAAATAGTTAAGCAAATAAGGGGGTCCTTGCTATCATCATGTAGCGTCCTCTCACGAACCTGGAGGGAATTCTGCAGGGCCTCCAAAAGGCCTGGGAGCAGACACCCAGACTCCACTCTGGCTGTAGTGCTACTTTCTTCTCTTGACTGGGCTTCTGCTCCTGTTTTGTCTGCCTCCTCTGTCCTTCAGTCCACAGGGCAGAAGAGCACCACCCACAGTTCAGAGCTTACCTGTGGCAAAAGGAGGGAGTTTCTCTTTCTGCTACATTGCCAATTTCTTGGAAAGTAGCTCTGCTTGGTCAGGTGTTCCTCTGGACTGGTTGGCTAGGCCTGGGGCTGGGTCGGGGGCAGGAGGAGGCAGCAAGGTGACCTAAAGGCTGGCTCCCCTAGGACCAAAATGAGAGGCTGCAGCTAGGGAGTGTCCTTGTGACCTAAGAAGACATTTCAAAGGGTGCCATTCTCCATATCCTCTTGTTTTGGTTTAGTAATTGGGTAGCATCTCACCAGTTTTTAGGCTACTTCACTATTTTATATACTTCAGTAAAACATACTTGTATTTTTCTCCTTTTACAGCTTACAAAGTTTCAATGTTAAAAAAACACTTCTTCAAAGACCATTATTAAGGATATTAATTTTGATGAGGGATTTCTCAACTTGCACTAAATCTCTCTTCAGATGATTAAGAGGCTATCTTGTTCTTATAATGGGGATGCATATAAATAAATAATTGCAAGTTCTCTGACTTGCTTTTCCATAATACACATCTGTATGCAATGATGATCTGATAAAAAACATTTTCATGATCATCAACTAGTATTCCTGATTAGAAGAAAAAAAAAGTTCACTTTCAAAACCACATGCCTAATTATGAATCTTGGCATGGATGGTTTTGATTCAGCTAGTCCAAGTCTTCTACCTAAAATTTACCCTAAATGTGTTGCTGCCTGTGAAAGCACAGACATTACAATGCTTATTACTTAATCATCATGCATGCGCACAAGTGGATGATTTCACTGAGAAATCCACGTCTGTTCCCCACCTCTGTCCTGTGTATGTGTGTGTGTGTGTTTAAGGGGGAAAGAGGTTTGAGCACACACACAGTGTTTAAGGGGGAAAGAGGTTTAAACACTCTGGATAGTATTGAACTGAAACAAAGGAGACAGGAAACCTCGATGGAATTCCCCTTTTGTGAGTGCCCTAGACATCTCAATACAAGCTAAAATAAATTCACACGAACTTCATGTGCTCATCCAGGTTTTCTAATCTTGGGAGAGTTTCCAATACGGTATTTAAAAATGGGTTGGATCCCAGGATGCATTAAGACATTTCTCTCCTGATCTTTCTATTTGACTCATCACTATAGGTAGATTACAATAGCCAGGAGATTTCCAAATGACAGAAATGCACAGCAGCAAAATGTTATTGCCCTACACAGGACATTTCAGTACTCTGGGCATTTCAGGGTAGGTGGGGAAGACTTCATTTTTTACTGAATTCTTTTCACATTTTATTCACTGCTTTGTGATGAAATCTAAATTTGCTTGCTCAGATGTGTATAACTCATGTATGGTGGGCTGCACGATGCCGCTGAAGAGGCATGTCCTTGTTTAGAAGAAACAGCTCATTGGGAGGATATGAAATATATCAATATATTCTTTGAAATAACTGGCCTATATTTAAACCACAATAAATGGAAATAGGCCAGAATAAACAGAAAATTCTACACTTGCATCCAGAGGGAAACATTGATCTGTTTTGGTCATCATTTTGTCTCCTGGTGCTCAAAAAAGTCCTTGGTACTTATTTGTATAAATAAATAGAGATTCAGACAACCTATAAATAGATTCAGTAGACAGAAACTGGAGATGGTTCATAGATGTAAGATCCTGCTTATGAACTAAAATCAATAAAACTAGAAAAGGGAAGGTTCAAGTTGGCCATGAACACTCTTCAAATACTTGAGGAACTGCCTATGGAAGAAAATTAGACTGGCTTTTAATGTGATAGAAGCTTCAGTTAGTATCAGCTGGTGAAACTACTGGATTATTACATTTCTTTGATTCTGAGGTACCCGTATTTTCATATTTTAACGTCTCTGAAATTTTGATGCCTCTTACATTTGACACGATGAGAAAGCACCATGTCATGTTATAATGGGCAGTGCCTCTTCTTTCTTAGTGACACAAACTAATGGTAGTAAGTGAACTTACTACCATTGACTTCTTAGATCTGATTATGTGCAGATGGTAGATTTCATCTCACCATATGGAAGAATTTTCAAGCTATTAGTGCTGTTCAAGATGAAAGGTACTGTCAGCTTTAGGATAGAGAAGGCTTCTATCCCTGAAGTCATTCTACCACAGACTGACAAACACTTATTATAAATGAACTCAAGCATAGGATTTGGGATTGAATGATCTTTCACATCTTTATCATACTTGAGATTCTTGAATTTTGATCCAACCTTCTTATTTTAGTAGATGAGGAAAAAAGGATCACACAGGTTGAATGCTTTGTCTAAAGTCACACATCTCATCAGAGGCCAAAACTGAACTATTCATGTCTCTTATTTCCCAATCTGAAGCTCCTTTCATTTACTATTTATCCTTGTTTTCTCTGAGACTCACAGAAAATGGGTAGATAATAATATTTTGAAAAGAGCAATAGCTAATATTTATTAACTGTATATAATGTTCTTTACATGTATCATTACATTTAATCCATCTGACAGCTGATGTGCTAGGTATTATTACCAGATGAGAAAACTGAGGAATGGGAGGTACAGTAATTTTTTCTAGGTTACACATTACTATGAGTGAGAGCTTAGTCAGGGGTGGGCACTGTCTGGCCCTCGGGCCATGTAAGGCCCATGAAGTCATTCAGCCTGGCCCTGCCAAGGCATTAGGGGTGAGTTAATTAAGTGTTTGACCAAATATAGCAGGCTAATTTTTAAGTTGATAATTTTCTATGGCCCTCGAATGACAATATAAATATACAAATGGCCCTTGGCAGCAAAAAGGTTCCCCATTCCTAGGCTTAGATTCAAGCACACACTTGGGAGCGAGTTCCTGTACTCTTAACCATTACATAGGGGCTTACAGATTCACGGAATTTACTGGGGAATCTATATGTGGTGATGTGAAAATCGAAACCTGCCGTAGTCCAAAATGTCTGACTTTAAGATAAATGTGCTTTGGGTGTTACATTACTATCTTCTTTATCATTTGCCTCAAGGTACCTGGAGAACAGTTCCAGCTCTCTCCTGCATTTGTGTCCAAACAAAACCTTACGTGCTTTTGTTAAATTTTGGGGTCAGCAGAAAGCTTACTGAAAAACCAAGTAATTTACCTCTCAAATCAAGAAAATTTAGTTTTATTCCCTGCCATTTGTGTACCCAACCCAGGCCGATTTCCACTCTTTCCCTCTCTGTAGGTACTCAAAGTTAAGAAAACCCTTATTTCCTGACCTCTATTTCTGATTCATTATGGGCCCTTGGCCAACTGTAAAGACACTTCTAACTGGTCTTTTTGAGGAGAGTTATCTTTGTGAACTTAACAACCCTTAGGGACAGTCTTATTCCTCAAAGAGGAATCCTTCATAGGGGACACAGCAGAATTCTTGGCCACAGCTGAAGTCTTCCCTTTGCCCCTGGAACTATATTTATTATCTCTCTCAGCAGAAAAAATAAAACTGCAAAATAGAAGCTGCTGAATGTTAACACTTGGATTGCGGGAAACGAGTTAAGTCGGCTCGCGTGAATTGCGCGTACTCCGCGGGAGCCGTCTTAATTGATAAGGTTAAAAGTACTTTAGTTAAGTACATTTTAGAGATAATTTTCCAGACATCATAATATTCAAAATATAAAAAACTATTTTTATACCCTTGTGGTTTATTGAAAAATTGTGTAATCTTGACTACCCCTTGCCCCTTGGCCTTAGTTTGTTTATCTGTAAAGTGAAGGTGTTGAAATAGTTTTCTACTACAGTAGTTATTCTGGCCTTTTCTTTACATCGCTATTTTTTTTATGGCCACTAGGGGGCAGAGGCAAGGCCTTTCTTTACATTTCCAATTTGGAATACGGTCTTAAAGAACAGCCACAGGTTATGCTTATATGCATGCATACAAGTCCTTTGGTTGATCTCTTACCTCCCCTGCCCCCAAACCTCCCCAGCCTTCCCACTGTCGTTTAACAGTCTGTTCGATGCTTCTCTGCCTCTGTATCTATTTTTGTTCATCAGTTTATAATGTTCTTTATTATCCATAAATGAGTGATATCATGTGGTATTTTTCTTTCACTGACTGGCTTATTTTACTTAGCATAATGCTCTCCAGTTCCATCCATGCTGTTGAAAATGGTAAGAATTAAATTAAACATTAAACCTTAAAACAAAGAAAAGGAAAAAAAGAACAGACACAGGGATAACCCATTTTTCTTGAGATATTGAATATTTTAAAATGCCTTTTTATTAATTAGTATTAAACTATGTTGTCAACTTGTACTTCTTTGTAAAGCTTGAGAATTTGAGGAAAATGATTATTACTATTTCTATGACCACTGAAGTCTTTATAAGTATAATTATGTACCTCCATGAACATTACCATGTAGAATTCACTAAGCTCATTAAAAATCACAGATACAAGACTTTTTGAAAAGTATTACAAGCCATGATATTTTAAGAATGCAGATAAATACATTTAAAGGATATGTTGAAAATTTTCAGTGATTGTCAAGGTTGATAATAATTTGCTAATATTTTCAGAAACTAGAGTGAAACTAGAGCAACACAATAAGAAATTTCTAATTGCAAAGTTGAAAGGGAACTCACTGTTTTATAACTGAAAAGGGTCCATAATACATACTGATCTAGAAACTAACATTTATTGAACACTTACTATGTATTGGGCAATGTGTTAAAAACTTTGTTTATATCTTGTTGATTCTCTCAACAACTCTGTGAAAAGTTGCTCTGTCATGCCCACGAGTAAATGGAGATTTAGAGACTTTCATTATCGGGCCTGTCACTCTGCTGGCCTGTAGCAGAGTGGAGCTTTGAACCCAGGCACTCACATTCACCAGACCAGCACGTGTCCACACTGGTGATAGCCTGGGTTATATAGCCCTTCTAGATTATAAAATGCTTTGTGTTTACTACTATTTTGTGCACTTACTACAATTCTCTTCAGTAGAGGATGCGTATATTATTAGCCTTTGTGTTTTCAGGGCAGGCAAACTCAGAAAGGTTGAATCCTGAACAAGAATCTGCAGTTTGACTTCAATAGAATGCACTTAGAAACAAGAGTTTATCTTCAACAATTAGAACTAGAAGATTTCTAATTCCTGAAATGAGTTGTTGATTTTTAAATGCTTATAGTTATAGTCTAGTTGCTTCTAACTTAAAAATCAGACTGTAAAATTTTCAGAAAGCTTCAAACTCCCCATTTTTGAACATTGACAATCATACCATTTATCACATGCCTACAATGTGCTGGGCATTACAGTCGGTGCTTTATTATGGCCTTGTTTGATTCCTCACAACAACTTCCCAAGGTCAATATTAATCTCATATTACAGATGAGGAACATGAACCACAAAGAGATTAAGTAATTTATCTGAGGTCACACAGCCAGCAAATGGTTGGATATGAACGCAAATCTTAAGTATGACTTGAACTCAATATACTTAATGAGGTTCAAGGTATCAGATTTGTTTAAAATGGTTGTGATGACACTTTCTATCCTTAGATATAGATATGACCCAAGTTGCAGCTGGTGAGACAGGAAGCCTTTGTCTTTATGTGGATATGAGGAAGTATATGCTATAGAAGAGGTTTCTGCTGGTCTGTTTATTTTGAAAAAAATAAGATCATTTTTGTGGAGAATAAGTCAGGTCATATAATAAGTTTGGGCCGTTGTCCTGCAGTGATTGGTCCTAAGCAGTGAACATGGGGGTTGAAATGCAAGCACTGTCTGCTGATAATAATACCCAGTTATTCTATTAATGTTTCCCCCCACCCCCAGATATTAAGTATTAAAAGTATTTAGATTTAATACTTAATATCTTTGTTTAGAGTGAAAGGAGAAGGAAGCACAAAGCTCGCCTCTCCTCAGACCCCTCAGCCTCTTTGAGATGCCACTGGAAAAGGGGTGGGGGGCGGGTGTCTGATACAATTATATTGCAGTTCACAAATAAATCGATGGTCCTTCAGAGGGGTTCTCACTTTAAATAACTGATGATACACATAAAATCAGACTAAGACATAGTATAATGTTACATACTCCTGTACAGATATATATTTGGTATATTTTATCTGTGATAGTTTGTCCATGAGGGTGTTGGATAAGTGCATGAAAATTACATTGTGTGCTTAAAGATGGTAGTTTCACTTGTTATTTTTATTTGTGCATTTATTTACAAATGTATCCAGTCGTCATCTACGTTTTATCAAAACTTACTTGCCACAACATTTTTGCACCAAAAATGAATATATTCCTGAGGTGTGACTTCTCTCATGCATGTGTGTAGTCAGACCCTCACCCCCATCGCACTTCACTCCCCTGCTCCTGCACTCAGGACTTGCCACTGAGTGAGGCAAAACTATTGGGGAACTTGAATTTTCTGTGCAAGGTATTGCAAGACTGCATTTAACTGTGACATTCTAGTTTGACCTCTTCATTACTTCCTGTCTCTTCCTTCTTTTCCCACCCTTGGCTTGGAGCATCGAGGCTACCCCCAAAAGAAAATGATTATGTGATTATGATCCCAGGAGGAAGTAGTTGTGGCGAGTCTTCCTAAATCATTTTTGGGCACATCTCTTATTCCACTGGCATTCATATGGCCCCTGATTACAAACATGCAGAGTTCTTGAAGATTGATTAAACATTAAAAACACAGCAGCCTTTTGCATTTCTAAATGAAAATCATTAGAACAGGCTATTAAAAATGGCAAGAGAGTACATAGCCTATGGGATGAAACATTTAAGCTCATATTTTTCTGGTGCAAGTTTTTATGGTGGAAACCGTGTGCGAAATATTACTCAGTTTACACGTCCTTTGAAACCCTCTGCATGTTGCTGTCTCTGTGGCGTTTTACTAAAAAGTTACAGTGATTTCAGTGAGATTTTGTGATAAGTTGAACTCCTCACAGCTTGATCCGTCCCTGACTTTGTAGTGGAAACCACTGTTGTTGAGTGGAACACAGGTCGCTAGTTGCTCTGCTGGACCTGGCATTCGACCCAAATGCCTCCTGTTTATTCCTGCTGCCTGGTGGCTCCATTTGATTGCTCTTCTGATGCATGCCTCTGAATATAGACAGAGGTGGGATAGTATTTTGGGGTTCAATATCTAAAAGCACAGCTTAATGATCTGGACCTTCCCAGAGAGCAGATTTCCTGGTTTGTGGTTCGCCCTCTTGGAGTTGAGACTGATGCAAAGATGTTGCTGGGTTTTATAGGCTGGCCTCTTGGGATGTGGCAGCTTGCCACGATGCCATCAGTTTAGACTAATGATTGCACAGAATTCTCATGAAGCAGATGGCTACTCACCACAATATTAATATTATTTTGCTTTGTACATTTAGGGAAAAAAGTCATTTCCACGGTTGCAAAGGAAAACCTCGCTTAGATTTTATAAAGAATGATCTGCAACAGAAATAACATGCTGTCAAGACCTGTTTTATATGCTTTCATTATCAGTGACAAATTGTGATATTAATTCTATAGCAAATTTGTGCTCGGGATTTTAGCATCATGCGCAGCCATTTCCTTCCCCTGCATAGCTCACTGTAGAATAAAATGCTATGAATTTTACCTTGGAGGGATCAACAGCTGGATTTAAATGTCATCCTGTAATTTGCTTGGAGATACTATTGTTTATAAATTTGAAGAGTGGATATTCTTTGACAGGATTCGGAAGGAAGTGGACGTTGGCAGTAATAGCTTAGATAATCTAGGTAGCAGAGACACTTTTGCCTGGATTCCCCTAAGAATGTAGCCAAAACAAAAGAAGTTTATTTTGTTGGAACCAGTCAGGTCATTACTCCTGTGCTGTTTTGTTTTGCTGATGACATTCTGGTTGTGTGTGTTGGGAGAGAGGATGGTGACAGGCCAGTTCATGCTGATGGAATGGCTGTCCTGTGATCTGTGTAATTCAGCACCGAGTGCCAATCATCATTTTATTGTGATCAGTGTTCTAGACTTCTGTAATGCTATTTTCAGGATAACTCACAAAGGTAACTCAGGAATGACTACTACTAGGGCACTAGGGAATTTAACATGACTTTGCCTCAAGCATAAGAATTTTAAAATTGGGGACACGAGAGTGAAATGGAACACTTGGCAGCAGTGTGTACTTCCTGTTCATTTCTCAGTCTCGAAGCCCAGCGTAGGCAGACGTGGGGTCATTGTGTGTAGCTTTTTTTTAAAAATAGTCCAGATGTTTGGAAATGGTTTTTCACTTGCTTGGTTTTTAGATTTTTTAAATTCCTGTGAAGTCTTAAAACATAATGTATAAATAAAAGAAAAAAACACCCTCAACTAATTTTTGTATCTAGTGAACTAATAAAAGACATAAAATCATCAAAAGATAGGAAACAGCTCATGAATAAGAGTAGAAGAAAATCCTATCTTTTCACAGAAAAGGTTGGAAGGAAGACTGAGTAAGGGACAATAGTCTTATTCTACTTAGGTCTATTTTGAACTGTTGGTAATTCATTTCCAAATCCAAAATAAGAAAAGTAAAGTCTTATTCAGTATCCAAGTGAGTGTTCCTTAACAGACCATCCTTAATTATATTCGACATCTAGTTTTTGACCACTTAGCAGTTTTTCAGCAATAAATTAGAAGGACAGGAGGTGACATGGTGTTAGATGGAAGTTTAATGACAGTGGAAGTGACAGCTGCCCTTGTGTGAAAAGAGAACAACAATCACCACAAAAAGCAGATATTGAGGTTATTATAGCAGAAACACAATGATGAATTCTTGCAAAGGTGACTCTGAAGTTTAAGAAAAGTTAAATTATAGTCACTTTTCCTTAGAAAGCTAGTAATGACTTCTTTAAGAAGCTGATGAATGAGTTAATGGTGAAGTTTAGCATATGAATAAGTGTGCTTCAATAATTTGTAAAATTCATTTATGTGGAATAGTAGATTTCCAATGATGCAGTTCATTAGGTGTCTTTGTATTTGAGTTGGGTCATATTAAATCAAACACTCTATCTCTCCCTGGGTAGTGATACAAGGAATACTGGTGTGGGTCAAATATCTGAAATTATTCACTTGGAGATTCATTCCTTTAGGCCTTGAAGCCATTTTCATTTTCACAGTCCTCCTGTTAAAATTAAAATGCCTATAGGGAAAGAAACTGTACCTTGGTAATACATGGGTATTACATTATTGGACTACTCTGGCAGTTAAATACTATGAGGATTTTATGCGGGACGAGTACTTATTCATTTCTTGAGCTAAAACTATCTTGGATACTGAGGAAAAGATTTTGGAGGTAAACTCAGCTTCTTTCAGTGCTATAGAACAGTCGTGCAACTTTCATTTTCACCTTCCCACGGAATAGAAATCTTTCAAGCTTGATGCACTGGAAACTTCCTTCCATGGTGCTAGCTCTAGCTGATGAATTGATCAGTCACTCTTTTGGACGAAATGACAAGCTTGCTGATACTACAATTGCAAAATAAATCTTTCAATTAAAGGACACTTGATATGCAAGGAGAACTAAAAAATGATTGACAATGTTGCATACAATTGCTAGAGAAATAAGAAATATATGCAGTTCCAGCTAATATATACTGACACGGACAACTATGCTTCTGGTTAGTAATAACAAGAAAGAAGAAGGGATGGAGACTGCAGAAGGCGTGAAAGAGATGCTGTGGCTGGTGTGGAAATCAGGTGAACTATTGGCCACATGGCTCGCCTTGTTTAGAGAAAGCACCGATGGTAGGTTCTACCAACCTCAGTTCCATGTAGAAAAACCTTCTGTAGGAGGATTGCTTAGTTTTAGGGTAATCATCCATTCTAATTGGAATAGTCCCAGGGTATGCATGTTATACTGGTGTAATTATTATTAGTGCCTTATTTTACTGGCAGATGTGCTTTGACTTGAGCAATAAATTATTATGTGGCCACTCCACTTAATTTTGAGTAAAACAGAAGAGAAAAATATGGAGCCAATTTTGGAAATGGTCATTCACAGATAACCTCTCTCACAACCTCTTATTTCCCTACAAGGGAAATAATGAAAACACACCTGACAGTCATAAGTCTAGTTTCCTATCTAGTAAAGAAATGACATCAAACCCTACAGAAACTTCAACCTTTCCCCTTTACTGCCTTTATGTTCTATGGAGCCACCTATGTTCACTATGGAATTGATAATATCTAGGCAAAGATGAACATTCTGGATGAGACATGTGGAAATAAACAATGCTGGACTTCTATGTTTATATCCGACAGTGTATCAGCCAGAAATAGGAGGGGAAAAGTGAAGTCCAGAGAAATGTTAACATTCCCTGCTGCATCTGGCCCGCGCACTGTTCCTCCTTGGCATCCCACCCCCACTTCTAGCTGGCGAGGTTGTCGAAATGAATTTATCATCCTTTGGTAGTCATTGACACTGACAGCAGTGGACAGTACATTTTTCACACTCTTCATGAATGGGTCTGGAAAGCAGTTTCAGAAATTTTCAAAGTGATTTTTGGGGGCAATATTCATTATATCAGGGACATATCCTTGTAAACATGAAGAACAGAAGAGCTAACTCTCAGCAATCACACAGAGTTGCTTTTAAGGTGTTTCTGGTTTTAAAAATCCTACTTACTAACTTTATATTCACTCTCTTATGTGACATTAGTATTTTTTTAAAATTTTTTTTGCTATTGGCTCTTGGAATGTGTTAGCGTGTAGCTATTTACCCTTGGTGAAGGCAATTGAGAGATTTCTGAATATTGTGCTCACCTAATTGGACCATATCTTATTGCATTTTTGGCATCAATTCAGTGCCTTCATCTTTGTCTTCTTTTTTGCTCCTACCATGAAAACACTCTTGAGGAAAATTCTGAGGATCAAACAGGAGGATTCCACAGGGCATAGTACAAACAGGTAGTAGAAATATGACAGATATTAGGAGGACACATGAAGTATGGTGTGAAGTGAAAAAGAAGAACTTAAGATAGTGAAGTGCAGGAGTGTAGTCCTTAGGACCCCCAATACTGTGATGTAGGCATGAAGAGAACAGTGGGTTAGCAAGCGTTCCAGATATTTCATCAAGTAAGAGGGGAGTGTGAGTCCTCAGCAAAAGTGAAGTGGTAGCAAGGACCTCTGATTCCTGATACAGTGTAGAACCCTGGATCTAAATCCTAGCAGCTCTCCCTAATAGATCTGTGACTTTAGCAGATTGTTAATGTCTCTTTGCTTCAGTTTCTTTATCTTGAACTGGACATAATTGCAGTATCCATCTAATAGGGTTGACATGACTCAGTCTATAAAAAGAGCTTAGAAAAGTCACAGGCACATAATGAGCACTCAGTAAATGTTAGCTGTCTAAAAACACCCTGACTGGTAGTTTCTGGCATGATCCTCTCCCTGTAGTTGATGTAAAGTGTAACCGAACATTGCTGAGCCAGGAAGGACTTAGCTAACAGGACAGGCAGCAATGTAGCCCTGTAACGATAGTAGTATTTCTCTGTGACACAGTGTGGATTCTCAACTTGAATTCACAGTTCCTGACCAGGCCAAGAAAGACAGAGTGCTGCATGATTACCAAGTAGAATGGGACATTTATGACCAAAAGTCTAGGCATCCATTGGGAATACCAATTGGCCCTAAAGCAATGATTTGTTGCCCTTTGATGGTAAGTGCTAGAAAAACAAAGTATCTCATCTTTTCTTGTTCTCTTCCTGTTCACTCTGTGTCCTTAGAGATGGTGCTTAGTGCTGGGGAGAGTGTATTATCCGCTTCTAGCGAAGGATAAACTATTCCCTATAACTGGCGTGTCTCAAAGTCCTGTTGCTTACCTTCTTAAATCTAAAGCATCTTGGACACTGATTATGCAAATGAAACGGACTCTCCCAGTTTCTCATATCAGTGCTCAGTAAACTAGCCTTTCTTGAGTGTATCTAGGACTGTGCTGAGAATAATGGGCTTATCAGACATTTTCCCACCCTCAGTGAACTTACGATCTAATTGTGAAATAAAATAGTGTGCTTTTAAAAAGTACATGTTTTTATTGATTAAGAGAGAAAGGGAGAGGAAAAGAGAGATAGAAACATAAATGATGAGAGAGAATCATTGATTGGCTGCCTCCTGCATGCCCCACACTGGGAACTGAGCCCCACAACCCAGGCATATGCCCTGACTGGGAATCGAACCTCAACCACTTAGTTCACAGGGCGATGCTCCACCACTGAGCCATGGCGGCTGGGACAACATTGGTGTGCTTTTGAATATTATACTGCTGGATATCAATGCAATTACTGTGTGTAAAAACAAACAAACAAACAAACAAAAAAACCTTTCAACCCCTTCTTCACATGTGTTCTGATAGTGCAGCCCTTCCTTTCTGACTTGTCTTAATTCACCATCCTGGTAGCACAACACCTAATGCAGTGCACTGGCTATGTTTGCAGTGTTGTGGGTGACGAATGAGCCTGGTAAATTAATCACTCCCTAGCTTGTTTCTGCCTGAATAAAGACAAGACCCTGTTTTCCACATTACAAAGGCTTTTGTAACTTGTCTGCTCTTACCTAACATTTTTGTACCTGAATTCTCCAGTGCTATTTTTAACACCTTGATTTAGTTGTAATTTTTTAAACTTCCTTTTTTAAAAAAAAAAAAAATATTTGAGGTCATCTATGTGAGGTGCCTATTACAGTGTCTAAGACATAAAAAGTGATCAATGACAGTTAATTCAACTTAATCATACATGTTTGTTCTTCCATATACACTTCCAAATCATTCTTTTCAATCATGTAACACATCTAAGTCCATTTCCTTGCTATGCATTTATTCTCACATATGGAAGATGAAAACTAAAATGGGAGGGGTATTATCTCTCTCTCCTGGAAGGAACACAGGCATAAGTAGTATATTCTGTGGAGCAAGAGTAAAAACAATAAATATCGGAATATACTTCCCATTAATCAGGTAAAATTATGTTCCTATGTTCACAGCTTTGTATTTTATTGTATAAATTCTATGCTCTTTTCAGTCAATGCTGCTGATTGTACTGAGCAATGGTCACTAAAGACTACTCTTCACTTTCCATGCGGTGTTCCTGACTTGTACCCAAAGGCTTTCTCTCAGGTAACTTGCTCAGTCCTTTCATAGCAGCAACATGAGACATCATTTTAAAATCTTGCAAAACCTCAGGTTTATACGTGGTCATATTATTTGTTTAGTCGTTAAAAATATTCTTTTTGTACAAAGTAACTTTCATTTTTTTCTTTGAAGTGGACTATAAAACATGGCATGGCATGAATTGGATTTTCATGATTCTTCCTCAAATTTAGGCTTTCTTGTCACTGGCAGATTATTTTTTACCTCTTGGAAGATCAATTGCATTGTGTCATTCATCTCAGAGTACGCCTTTGAGATGAAGTAAGAAAATAATAAATATGGTTCTACACACACCTTAAAAAATATACTTCTTTT
The DNA here is from genome assembly GCF_028538775.1 of Myotis yumanensis. Taxonomy (NCBI): domain Eukaryota; kingdom Metazoa; phylum Chordata; class Mammalia; order Chiroptera; family Vespertilionidae; genus Myotis; species Myotis yumanensis. The sequence goes on along the minus strand of NW_027223755.1, from coordinate 24,039,170 downwards.
ATTGACTTCAGAGAGGAAGGGAGAGAGAGAGATAGAAACATCAATGATGAGAGAGAATCATAGATTGGCTGTCTCTTGCATGCCCCCCACTGAGGATCAAGCCCACAACCTGGGCATGTGCCCTTGGCTGGAATTGAACCCAGGACCCTTCAGTCCACAGGCTTATGCTCTATCCACTGAGCCAAACCAGCTAGGGCTCTACATACACTTTTAAGTGGGCAATTTGTTAGAAGACTATGACCAAAATGGGAAAAATGCCATCAGTTTCTGGAGGTTTCTGGCGCGCAGGCCTGACGGCACTCTGGATTTGGTTAGAGCGCTCTCAGGTGGGAAAGCTGAGGTCCACCTTCCCCTTCCCATCACAGGCTTCAGCAGTTCTGATTGGCTTGTGCATCCACCAGGCTGCTTTGGATGTATATTCAGATCATTTGGCCATTTCTATTACAGCATCCCCTGGGGATACCAAAAGACTACCAATTATAATTTCATTTAGAACTTTTATTAAATGGAACAATCTCTTTTAATTTTACCAGACAGTGAAATTAATTCAGACTTTAAAAATATTAATCTGAATGAATGAAGATGAAGATATATAATATTAACTCTTCACTTTAGAGCTTGCTCTCTGTCCAATATTAAAGATGAACTCTGGCTACAAAAAATGCCCACATGCCCTAGCTGGTTTGGCTCAGTGGATAGAGCGTCGGCCTGGGGACTGAAGAGTCCCAGATTCGATTCCGGTCAAGGGCATGTACCTTGGTTGCGGGCACATCCCCAGTAGGGGGTGTGCAGGAGGCAGCTGATCGATGCTTCTCTCTCATCGATGTTTCTAACTCTTTATCCCTCTCCCTTCTTCTCTGTAAAAAAATCAATAAAATATATTTTAAAAAAATGCCCACAAAACAATCAGAAGATTTTGTTATTTTCTTTTACCTAGAGGAGTGCTTTATCTTTATTTGTGTTGGTTGGTAGTAAAACCCAATGCCCAGGAAGATGAAACACTGGTAGATAGTCCTCAGAAATGGCTCAGAAAATTTATCCCATTTAGACCTCATCTCTGATGAAGCACAGCCAGTATCCCAAATACGTGCTCTTGTCAGCAGCACACAGTGTTTGACACTCTTCAGGCTTCTATTATATTATACAACTACTATCCTTTTTGCCAACTCTCAATGGACAATTAACTATCTCACTGAATTCTTATCTAGTTCTGAAGAAGAGACTAAAGGCCAATTATAAAAACTTGCGTTAACTTGAACCTTTGGCTATTACAACCCTCTGTCTTTTGTAAGATGGTCATGATAGGCTTTTAAACTCTGAATCTTTTATTTTTTTATGACCTATTGATGTGAAGCAAGCAGTGTAAGGTCCAAAAGAAACTGAGATAGAAGAGAAGTAAGGATTGTTTGTGATTTCAGCTCTATAACTGCATACAGTAAATAATGATGCATTCAGTAAGACAAATTGGAATGAGAAGGCAGGAGACATAAAAAATACCTATACATCCCTTTTCTGTAACTTTTTTTCATATCTAAGACATAGACTTTTATTTAGAGGAGAACTTATAAATCATGTCGGAGGCCGTTGCACTTAATGCAATGTCTGTATGGGTGACCAGTTGGCATGGCAATGATAGATGGACTCACACAACTGGGTCTGGTGGTTCAAATGTAGTTCACTTTGGCAGTGACTAAAAGTCTTTATGATCCAGCAATTGTTCAGCGACCTGGATGAAATGAATTGGTCTCTTTCCCAGTGAATAGCTGTCCATGTCAGAAGACTAGAATGTAACCGGTACTAATTGTCTCCCTGGTTGATAGTTTCCGAAACAGAGTTAAAGAGGTCATAAAGAAGGGTGACGAAATGCTCTGTCTTTTCACACCATCGCTCATTGATTGAGCTCATTGCACCAGGTCATCCCATATGCTAGGCAGAGAGGAGGAAACCATTCATTGTTGCAACCTTAGTTAAACCGAGCCTATCTTAAATGACACGTCTTCAATTCTCTTGATTATCTCTGTGACAAAAATCTTTATGCACGCCAAATCTAGCCCAACACCTTCACCCTTAGGGGAGGAGGGACAAAAACAGAAGCAGTGTTAAGAGAGAAAATAGTCTTAAAATGACAAATGCTTCTGCTCATTTAGAGCAAAGTCCAGATTTAAAAGATTTGTGGAATTAGCTTCATAGTTTCTTTATAATTACATCCCACTGTGTTAGAGTTGATTTAAAATTTATTCTCATCAATGCTTGTCCTTCAGGACCCATTAGAATATTTTTAAACTTTTTGTCCTACATAAAATGAAGTCCAGAAGAATTTTCCCTGGATGGGAGAATTAATAATGTGAAGATGTTGTTCTCTATGAAAGGAATTGAAAAAATAGAAGTCAATCCCAATCAGCATCCACACAATCGGTGTAAAGTCCACAGGGAAAAATTCCAAGAGAGTTAATAATAATGAGGTACACACAATAATATTAAAAAGATAAAAGAGTTAGTGCAATAAAATAATGTGAGACTGGAAGTTAAATAGACAAACAGATCAATGGAACCCAACTGGGCAGTGGCCACATACACACATCCCCACATATGGGAAGTTAGTATTTGTTAGTCATGGTATTTCAAATCTATGAGATGTTTGGATGATTGAGCATTCAAAAGAAAAACAAAATTGGGTTCCCCCTCACACCATACACAAACGATAAACTGCAGATGGATCAAAAGTCTAAATATAAAAATTACAAAAGTGTTTGTGAAGAAAATGTTTGTGTTTGGAGTGGATTTCTTAACTAAAGTACAGAGACCAGAACCCATAGAGAAAGCACCATGGCCAGATCAGAGTACATAAAGATACCAAATTCTGTAAAGGACAGACAATCCAAAGTAAAAATACAAACAGCTAATGTGAAAATTGTTGTGCCATATATAACCAGTATAGGTGACTAATATTCCTAATATTTAAAGAGTTTTTCCAATACAGTGAGAAAAAATATTCACCACTTAGTAGAAAAATGGGCAAAGGATATAAACAGTTACTTCAGAGATGAAGAGCTGGAAAGGACTGATGAACAAATAAAAAATTGTTCAGCTTAAGCACTAAGAAATGAAAATTAAAACAGTATACCTTTTCCTGGTTATTAGAGTGGGACAGTATAAAGAAAATTGAAAACATTCTGTACCATGCTATGCTGGGCTATGCAGAGGCATGAAATTGACCTTTCATTCTCTTCTGCATTGAAGTGAATTTGTAAAACCTTTGGAGCTTAGTTTGGTAATAAATGTTAAAAATTAAAATGCACAGTTTCTATAACTTAGAAATATCATTCTAAGGAACCTCACCTATAGTTATAGGTTCCAAAGCATATGTTTGTGCCCATCACAAACATAAATGTCCATTAATAAGAAAATGGTAAAATAAATCACATCACACCTGTACAATGGATTCTGTATAACCATTGAGAAGAGTGGGGTAGAGTTACGCACACTAGCATGAAAAAATGTTTTTGCTATATTGTTTAGTGAAAAAAATGTGTAGTATAATGACAGTTCTTTAATCTGTGTGTGTTTGTGTACATTTCTGTATATTTTAGGAAAATATTGCGAAGTATGTGTCCCCAGTTATTGGAAAGTAGTGATAGTTGAAAAGATGGGTGGGACTGGAGAAGCCAAGGTGGGACTTTTACTTTCATAAAAAACTTTGTTTGAAAGGATGCGAATATGAATAATTGTCTGGACTTGAAATTTTGGGCTTTTCAGTTAGATAGGTTTTTGCCTGTATAGTCACACCATGCATCTACTTGTCAACTCCTCTCCCTCCCCTTTTTTTATGTTAAGGCCAAAGCAGGAATTATCATTAATCTGCTCACCAAAGGAGCAATTAGACCTGGCTAAGTAGGCCATTGACAGTGTATAAAGCACCACCACGGGTTTGAGGGTGCTGCATTCTGGAATATAGATAAAAGGAAAGTGACCATTCAGTGCCTGTTGGGAGAATGTTTGCCTTCCTGTCACTGATGTTTAATTTCAGTCATTTGCCATTGGTTCCTTTTTTTTTTTAATTCTTTGTTGTTTAAAGTATTACATAAGTCTACTTTTTCCCCCATTGACCTCTCCCCGACCACCCCCATCCCCCAGCACATGCCCTCACACCCTCCCCCCCATCTGTGTCCATTGGTTATGCTCATATGCATACACACAAGTCCTTTGTTTGGTTCCTTTTTTTTAAAATGAATGCATAATACCTATAATATATAACTCTCAATAAGTAAGTGTCAATTTTGCAAAAATGATTGTCAGTTGGAAAGCTAATTTAAAAAAACCTTTGGGTTTTAAATTCAGTGTTTTAGTAACATGTGGATATTATTAAAATGGGAACATCTTGCTCTTTCTTTTTGGTTGTTTTTGCACTTTTTTCTGTAAATAGCTTCAGTAGTTCATGTTGTCAAATTGGCATTTGAATCAAGGAGGGAATCTGTCGTCCCCTCAAATAAAGAAGTGTGGCAAAATTTCCAAAAGACTAAAATGCAAAACTTGCTTCTATACTCATCCTATATAATAAAAGACTAATATGCAAATAGACCAAACGGTGGAATTACCAGTCGCTATGACTCATACTGACCACCAGAGGGCAGATGCTCAACGCAGGAGCTGCTCCCTGGTGGTCAGTGCACTCCCACAGGAGGAACACCACTCAGCCAGAAGCTGGGCTCATGGCTGACGGGTACAGTGGCTGTAGCACGAGCATCTCCCGCCTCTGCGGCAGCACTAGTCAGGATGTCTGACTGTCAGCTTAAGCCTGCTCTAGCCATCATGTCATTTGGACATCTCCTGAGGGCTCCTGGACTGCGAGAGGGTGCAGGCTGGGCTGAGGGACCCTCCTCCAGTGCACAAATTTCATGCACCAGGCCTCTAGTGTTTTTATAACAAAGCATGGAAATGCACTTTCTGGTTTCTTGAAGTGAGGAATTACTTTCTAAGGTATCAAATTGCTTGAAAAATCACTTTTCCTCATTCATTCTTCCTTTTCTATCTTTTGTATAACAGTTTCTGTTACTGGCTTTTGCAACAAATTTGTTATTTGTTTTTACTCAGCACACATCAAACTAGATATTTATATTTTGATATCTAATTTTTTTTTTTTTACCATGACCAGTATCCTAATTTATAGCTATGATGTCAAGTTGATATCTCCCATATGGGAGATATTTTATTACCAGATTGTATGAGAATGATTCTTCTGTTTATACCACAGCTTTCTGTTCTCATTTCTTCTAAGGAACGTTTTTCTTTTTCATAGGTAAAATCTTAATTTAAGGGATCAGTGATGGGGAGTGATTATGGCATTTGCTCAATACTAAGCTAGTGAGAAGGAATTATGGAGATCAATTTCCCTGAAAAGCTGCTTTGACTTGCTAATCTGTTACTAAAGATTCTCTAATATTTTAGTTCTGTAGCACCTCTTGGCTTTCATAAAGTAAAATAAAACATTTACCTCTGACCTTTTTACATTCTGTACAACTCCCTTTATATATGAAAGTGTGGAGACTGATAAAGAGGGTTCCCACCTGGTGACAGGACCGGTCTTGAAAGAGCTCACCTCTTTCTCAGGGGAAGTGGCCAGGAAAAATGATCTTCACGTTCATTATATTCTTGACCTTCCTGCTAAAAAAGAGAGAAAGGAGCCCTGGTAGGGGTGGCTTAGTTGGTTGGAGCATTGTCCTGTACACCAAAAAGATTGCAGTTCAATTCCCTGTTAGGGCACAAACCTAAGTTGCAGGTTTGATTGCTGGTCAGGGCATATACAGGAGACAACCGATCTATGTTTCTTTCTCACATCTCTCTCTCTCCCTCTCCCTCTCCCTTCCCCTGTCTCTAAAAATCAATAGAATTATATCCTTGGTTGAGGATTAAAAGAAGAGAGAGAGAGAGAGGAGATAAAAACATAAAAAGCTAAGAAAAGTTAAGTCAAAATCAAGGCAGATTTCAAAAGACACTTGTAAGTGGATATTTATATAACTACTAGAGGCCCGGTGCACGAAATTCATGTGGGGGTATGGTCCCTAGGCCTGGCCTGCGATCAGGGCCATCTTCCCCAGTTGTCCACAACTGGCCCCCCCCCCCCCCACCACTGCCATCCACCCCCGGTTTCCTGTTTGCCATCAGGTGATTGGTGCCTGACAGCCGGGGAAAGGGACTGACAGGTCGGCTGTTCCTGCCTGCTCGCCAGCCCCGCCCCCACCGTGGGTGGCCATCAGGTGATGGGACCCTGCTGGCCGGGGAAAGGGACCAAGAGGTGGTCAGTGCGCCTCATAGTAACTGGTCCAGTGGTCGTTCTGGTCATTCTGCCTTTAGGGTCAATTTGCATATTACCCTTTTATTATATAGGATTTTATCCATGGGAATAAAAGTTAACAATTGTAAAAGCATTTTGGGGATAAATTCATGAGATTTAGTGGTGGCAATTCAGATTCTAGGCAGGCAGGTCCTTGATGTCAGCTTTGGAAGTAGAACAGCTTTTCTGGCTAAATATCAAGAGCAAGGCACAAAACTGTTGGAACACATTGAACTGATACTTCTGAGGGGACCCTAAATAAAAATAATTTATATGTGTCTTAGTAGTGAAATGATGCAGACATTATTTTCAGTGAAAAGCACTGTGATATAATAAAGTTGTGGAAGCATTTACTAGTAAGTCCGGGTTGAGGGGATGTCTGTGCAGAGCAGCCTGTTGACAAATAGACGCTTAACTAAATCACTCATTGTGCAGGGACTAAGGGTGATGGCCACTGATGCCAAGGGGCATCCAGGGCCTGCTCACTGGGGTGTGTATAGCAGTGAGCAAGCTTAAATGATTCGGGTGTTCAGAGAAGGAACACAGCCATGATCAAGAGCTGCTGTGCACCTGTGTGGTTCGGCAAGGAGCAAAAGCACACACCACCCTCATTCTCCTGCGTGTGCGGGAATTAGGCTTCTCTTGTCTGGTTTTCATGTTTATTGGGCAGGAAATGATCTATGATCTGTCAGTTTAACTTAGAACTTGTATTTTTGATGGAACTGACATTGGGTTAAAAAAAATCAATATAAGACTTAAAAGATAAAGTAATGTTATCTTATTGACAGCTATCAATAATGGATAATGAGGCCATAGTTTGCACTTTCTTGAACAAATAATGACTTGAGCCTATCAGTAGGTTATAAATGAAATTCTAATGATGTAGAATTTTTAGCTTGAATTCCAGTCTTAGACATTCATGTAATGAATATGTGGAAAAGTGGCAATTTGAGTGTGAGAATTCAAGTATGTGTTAGAAACTTTTTTCAGAGATGAAATGGTTTTTATTTAAATGCATGGAATGATATTATTACAATTTCCTTTAAATTTTTTATTGTTGAAAGTATTACAGATATCCCTGTTTTTTCCCCATTGACCCATTCTAGCCTGCATCCACCCCCTGCCCCAGGCTTTTGTTTTATTAATTTTTTTAAACAAATAGTTAGATTTTTAAGTAAAAATACTTTCCCCCTTTGCAAACAGAACCATTGCACATGTATATGTGACATGTGAGTACATGTGATATGACACAGATTTTTTTCCAGTTTATAGGACATCATTATAAATTTATTGAGAAGAAAGGAAATATAAATTGCTCAGGCAATCTAATAAAATTCAGTTAGAAATAATTGAGTTTAAGATACTCAAGTTAGTATCAGTTCAAGATAAAAATATGTTTTTGTATTCTGTGCAAGTAAGGTCACTGTTATAGTTGCTATTTTTTCCCTGATGTGGTTTAAAATAGAAGAGGAAAAGTACAACTCCAGAGCGCTTTCCATTAGGTTAGCTTTCTAGAAAATTAGGATCCTCAGAAAGGGAGAGATGAAATAGATTTTTTAAAAAAATTCTCTCCTCTGTGCTTTATTCATAATAGCCAAAACTTAAAAGTAGTTAAGATATTCTTTAATAGGTGAATGGATAAACAAGCCATAGTATACCCATGCAATAAAATATTATTTGGGATAAAAAGAAATGACCTATTAAGCCATGTAAAGACCTGGAATTTAAGATACTTAAATGCATATTGCTAAGTGAAAGAAGCCTGTCTGAAAAGGCTGTATACTCTGATTCTATTTGACATTCTGAAAGGCATAGAGATGGAAAAAGATCAGTGGTTTCCAGGGGTAAGGGTGAATTAGAGAGGAGGTAGGAAATAGATGGAGCATAGGAGGTTTTTAGGGCAGTGAAACTACTCTGTAATGGTGGATACATGACATCATGTATTTGGCAAAACCCATAGTTGAAAAAAATGGATGAAATACTATGAATTAGTATATCTAATATTTAGAAGAAAAAAAATGAGAATTGTACTTAAAAAAAACCCTGGGGAGATTATGCTCTAAAATAAAGACAGTGATTTTTTTTTTCCTGACTAGTAGCAGACCTTACATTTTCTTTTATCCATTTTTACATTTCCTAGTCCTATATATTAAAAGGGTAATATGCAAATTGTCCCCTTGAACTCCTGAGGGGACACTTTGCATATTAGCCTTTTTATAGATATAAAAGCGCAATATGCTAAGTTTCCGACCATTCGACCAGTCGCTATGATGTGTACTGACCACCAGGGGACAGACGCTCTGACCAGTAGGTTAGCTTGCTGCTGGGGTCTGGCCAATGGGGATTGGGTGAGACAGGCTGGACATGCCCTGGAGGCAACCTTCCGCAGTCCCTCCCTGGCCTCTAAAATATTTCTTCTAATTTAATTTCCTTTCAATGTGCACAAATCTGTGCACCAGGCCTCTAGTGTCTATATAAATCCCACTATTCCTTTGTCCTGATCATTTTCCATAAGTAATTATTCCTTGTTTTGTATTAACTCTAATATATATTTTTTCATAAGTCATATTGAATACTTACTGTTTCTCTCCAGGGTTTTCCCCTACGTAACAGTAGGTTCTTTAAAGCAAGGAATTTTGACCATTACCTTTGTATTCCTAGGACTTAGGAGGGTACCTGGCATTATAGAAGACTCTCAAATAATGTTTCCTAACTAGAGCTCAGTGATGAAAGATGGGCTAGGATAATACTACTCAAATTAACCATGAATTATGTAAAATACACAGACTCTGATGAGAAAGCAATGATTATTAATTTGTTATATGAAGAGGGAACAATAGGTTTGAGGACAAATATTACATACTTCTTTTAAAAATGTATAATTGCATATCATTTCCAAAATGTTCAATAGAAGTCCAGGAGATTAATATATGCTTCTCGTGTTATTTTTCTCCCCATTGCATTGAACTATATGTAGCAATAATAGCTCTCTATAGAAGTATTTGATTCAATTATATTAATTTTTTGGTCTTAACGATGTTTATCAAATTAGTTCATTAAAGTAAAGAACATCTGACTAAATTTCAAAGTGCCTTCCTGAGATGAATGAGAACTTCATGAAACTAAAGAAAAAGAGTAAACTACTTAAAAAAAAATCAGAAGAGTTTTTCTCAAACTTTGTTCAAATATTTTGTGGTGAGTTTGGGCAACAGTGGGCAAGGGGCTCTGGTACTCTGGTTAAGTGCTGATGTGCTTCTGTTTGGAGAAGTTCAGCCAACCAGTTCTATAAGGGGAACATGAGGAGAGAGGAGTTGCTGTGCTGGCAGTGACGGGGCTGTGAATGGCACGGGTAATGAGCTTGTCTGAATCCTTGGTGACTCAATGGCATGCTTTACTTGCTAGCTTTCAAGTGGGAGTTACTGCTTCACTGCTGGCGACAAGGCTCACCTTCTCTTGTTTTTCTTCTGAATGCACTCTGCAGGAAGTAAGAGCCACAGCTCGCCTTGGACATTCCAGAGCCTTTGGATTTAATGGACATAGGGAATGTGTTCAGAAGCTTCCTGTTTGGTGATCACATCCTTTGTTCTTTTGTGCATGTCCTATGTGAACTTTGCTCCAGACAAATTAGCCTAAGGCCAGGCCTTAAAAAGAGATTCCAAGAAAGACACAAAATGCAAGAAAAGGGAGTACTCATTTAATTCTATTTAGTTTCTAGTTTTAGCCGAACATTTATCATTTTCACCTTTAATTCCTTCTAAGAATGTTAGTAATTTACAGCTTATTTTGTTATGAGAATACAATAGCTTCTTTTCCCTAAAGTTTTAAGTACTGGTCAACGTTAGGAGCAAGAAATTCTTACATTTAATGGGGGAACAACTTGATCAGCATGTCTGCTTGAAGTTTTTACTGTCTGTAATTTGAGGCAGCAATAGGTCTGAAGAATAGTTTCCTTACTAACCTGGAATAATTTGATTACTTCGTCAAGTTAAAAAGATAAGCAAGAATTGTGATAATAGTTCAGGATAAAAATGTATTGTATTCTAGAATTAAAAAAAAAAGTTGGTCAATTATGTAACACAAACTTTGTACCTCTCTCAGTATAATATTTATTTGTAAGTGTGGCAATTTTTTTTCTAAAAGAGGTGAGTGACAAGAAGAGGACCTGGTTAAGAGCATTGTGAAATGGCCAAGCTGTGCATACATTGGAGCACATGTCTCTGCTTCTTATGGTCCCGAGGGAGACTTGATAGATAAAACACGGTCTGTGATGCAGGCTTTTCAAATATACACAGAGAGCTAGAACAGCTAAGAGGAAAGAGCGAAGTAAGCAGGCAGGGAATAGAGGGAGAGAAAAGTCGGGGTAACGAAGAGTATGACAGTAGAATAAAACAGGACAAAAGAGAAAGATGAGAGAGGAGAGACTTATCAAGTCCCTTGTAGTATGATCTGGGAAAGAATAGTTAGACCATCAACTTGTTAAGAGATTTATGAATGGGTCACACAGGATTTGGTAGTGACGAAACCTGCAGATATCTTAAGTAATGTTACCTTTAAGAAATCAGAAGTGCCGTGTTGTCTCCTTCAACTATGGGCCTCTTCTCAAATATCTTCCCTGTGAAAAGGCTGGAACTCAGAAGGCTTGTGATATGCTATCCCATATTTTTAAAGGCCTATCCATATTTTTGATTGGCGACCCTCAAAACGCCTGCCCACTACAGTTCCGATCTCTGAGGGAAGGGTTGCTGCTCAAAAGGGGCAGGCTCACTGTGGGGCCCTGAGAACTCCACAGCTGAAGTTGTCTCACAAAAGTTCCCTCCACATCATACATCTGTGAGTTTAAATTCATGGAAACCCATTCCAATACAGTGAAATTTAGTAATAATGGAAGTGGATACCAGCTACTTCAACGCAAAAGGATTTATCTATTTTTAGGGCTTGGTACAAAACATGGATACAAAAATATTAAATCACCAGAAAAAAAAATTAGTAGTGTTGTAAAGGATAGGAGAAGACAGAAAAGAACAAAGGACTTTTCTTGAATCAAATGCAAATGCAAATGACCTGCAAGATTCTGCAAACAGTCTTTCTCCTGACAATGAGATTCATGCGGTGAAATCCATTTTTGAGACTCATTAGCAAATGCTGTGATCTTGCTTAGTTTCTACAGCAGCGTCTGTTTTTTTTTTTTTCTCAAATTGATTAGGAGACCTCTGATGTGGGAGAGCGAATCACTGAACTACCCCAGGTATTTCTGTAATTGGTTATCATGCTTAATTACAAATGTTTCAGCACAACCAATTTATTCTGGAGTAGATTTTTCTTGCCTTTCCACCGCAGCTCCTGCAAGTTCTGTTTTCTGTTTTCAAGGAGAGAAAGAGAGAGAGAGAGAGAGAGAGAGAGAGAGAGAGAGAGATTAACCTTCTCCTGTGCATGTTTTGGTTCTTAAAAAAGCAGGTTAATGGATTGATAGCTTCATTCAAAGCATTCTATCAATAGTAGTAGTTGAAAATGAAATAAATGGAAACATGTATGTATTGGTTTGTAGTGGAAGGTCACTCATTGTAAATGATTACCAATCTTTCCTGGTTTTATTCTTTCCATTACCTCGTGCTGAGAGCTAGAAGTTCAGCCCTCTTTCCTCTCACCCTGTGATGGTGCTGGCTGACCTTCATGTATTCAACCCACGGGCTCCTGAGCTCATCAGAAATAAATGGACTAGAATAAAACAGACGAGAGGGCTCCACATAGCGTTGTTCATCATCTGGCGATCCTAAAGACCTGAGCAAGTGGCTAGTTGTCCTGGCTGCAGGCAGGGCACACATTACCTTCTCCACAGTCTCTTACCAACAGCCTGGAGCATTCCAGAGTCCAGTGATGGGAGACAGGACTCTGGCCAGGGCACTGGCTTCCTGCCCCCTGCCTCAGCCCTTCTGTGAGGATCTGCATGAACTTTGCAGCACTGAAGAAAGATGGCAAGACCCCGAGTGTAACATCTTATCGTTAGAATGAGATTTAAGAAAATGTGGACATTTCTTTTTCCAGGCCATTCTTGCTGGAGGCCACATGTCACAGGGGGCACTGCTACCCATGCAGAAGTGTCTGCTGCCTGTGCTGTGACAGACACTCTGGCATAAAAGCAAAACACACCTTACCTGATGCCAACTTTGATTTCCGTCTCGGTCTTTCAGATTTAAAGAGTTATCATTATTATCTAAAAAAAAAAAATGAAGTAACTGTTCAAATAAAGGGAGCTCTAAAAATATTCCTACTACTAAAGAATGGGAGAGGTTAGGCTGGATTTAGTTTGATATCCCACTGGTGAAATTTATTGGGTTTGATGGGAAGTTATAAAAAGTTGGTGCTGGGAGGGCTCCTGGAGGTAATTTAGGCTAACCTTCTCAGCTTCTAGATGACAGAGGTCAAAAGAAGTCCAATGGTTTTCCAGGCCCAGTAGTGGCAGAGCTGAAACCAGAATCTAGCTTTACTTCAGGTGTAGAACCTGCTTGATAGAAAAACATTTTCTGTTTTCTTGTATTCACAACAACCAGCATCCTCCTGTATAAAAAATGTTCTTGTCCCAGCCGGCTGGCTCAGTTGGTTGGAGCATCCTCCTGTACACCCAAAGGTTGCAGTTTGGATTCCTGGTCAGGGTACATATCTGGGTTGCAGGATCTATCCCTGGTTGGGGCACATGTGGGAGGTGGCAGATCTATGCTTCTCTCTTTTCCCTCTATCTCTTTTGCTCCTTTCCTCTCTCTCTCAAGTCAGTGGAAGCATATCCTTAGGTGAGGATAAATTTTTTTTTCTGCCTTAAAGAGTAATTTCACTTTGCTTTTGTTGTGGCAATATATAGGTATTACTGATAATTGCACAGAATATAATAAATGATAAGGAATGGCATTTTAAGTTTTTCAATATTCAGAATCTAATGAAACTATTTGTACTTGAGTCTTGAACATTTGAGAACACAGAGAAAGCACATTTCTTTGTGGCAAACATATCTATTTTACAGTTCCCAGTGTTTACTACCAGCATTTCAGTAAACTTGCGTAAATCATTATTGAGGGTGAGAATTAATTTTAGGAGAAGTAGCCATTGGAAACATTCACACATATGTGTGAGAAAAACATTCCAAATGGGGATTATATAGTCACTGAAGGAAAAGCTCTTCTGTTATATTAGAGCTGCCAAAAGAATTCAGAGCTTGAAAGATCCAAATGACAGCAAAGCAGATTGAAGCCACTCTTCCCTCTCCATTCTCCTTCCTTTATGCATTCAGGGCTCTGCATCAAGAAAACTTGTGTGCAAGGGGTGCAGAGCAGATCCAATTATACAGAGCTCTAGCTAGTGTCTGATGTTTTAAGTACTTTTCAGAATTTTTGTAGGTCACTATAGCGTCACCTCTCAATTTCTCAAAGTAATGAGGAAAACCTTGGAATACATGACACCTATACCCATAGAATGAAGTAATTAGAATTCATTACCAATTTTATTTCAATGGCCAATTGCACTTTACACTCTTATATTGAACAAAAATCTGGACAGCCGAGTAGCCACAGATAATTTATTATGTGAATATGGAGAGACTGGTTGAAGGCAAGATTTTGTTGGCCCAATGAGTCTGCAAAAATTTGCACACAGTTTGATAAAAGAGCCGTGGTCCACTTAAAATCATACATGACACAGTGGAAGTGGGGAGGGGAAGGGAGGTTCTTGATCAGTAGGATGGACACCCATTAAATTTGAGGAGCACGGAACTGGCCGCCATGAGAAAGGTGGTGGTGTTGGCATTCATATGCATGTGCATGCACTCTGACACCTACAATGGGCCAAAATGGGCATGAGAAAAGATTTGAGAAACTTTATCACTTTTGTCTATTGAGGATAATGAACTAGGCAACTTTCTATTTGAGGGACATACCTCTATATTTTCTGTTCTGAGTCTTAGGTGGCATTAACCTTTGTTTGAAAACACCAGAATGCTGCAGAAGTCCATAAAATCAACTCATCCCATTCTTGACTCTCTTGCATTGCCACATCGATGTAACACAAATAAAGAAATCTGATATATATATATATATATATATATATATATATATATATATATATTTTAAAATATATTTTATTGATTTTTTACAGAGAAGAAGGGAGAGGGATAGAGAGTTAGAAACATCGATGAGAGAGATCGATCAGCTGCCTCCTGCACGCCCCCCACTGGGGATGTGCCCACAACCAAGGTACATGCCCTTGACCGGAATCGAACCTGGGACCCTTCAGTCTGCAGGCCGACGCTCTATCCACTGAGCAAAACTGGTTCAGCTGATATTTTTACTCCTGGAATATTTCTGGAGCCCTCTTGTAATCTAGGCACTGTACTAGGTATTTCAGCTTGTTTATTGGGAACAAGCAAGAATCAGAAACATACAAAAATATGAAATTTGGGAAGGATATTAGGACAACTAAAATGTGTAGGCATTGTGTAGAAAAACCATAAGGTATTATGCGTTACCTCAGGGCTAGTAAAATTATTATTGGAAGTCTTCATGACTCTTAGGCCTGAGGGGCAGATGGAACTCAGAGAGAGAGGACTGGCTGTGGGAGTTCTGACTCAGTGGAGGGATACAGTCAGTGAACAGTAAGCCTTTAGAGAGAGTTGGGGGAATAAAAACTCTTCCCCAACTCTCCTTCCTCCGTCACATCTCACGCTGGGCTTTCTACTGGCTGAACTCAACTGGAACCGAAGGAGAAGGGTGCTTGTTGATGCAGTTCATCATGGGTCAACATTTTGATACACAGATCAGGGTGTAGGTCAGGGGGTCAAAAAGAAAGGGGAGGTATTTAGGATACTGAAACTGTATGCTTCATCTAACTTCATTGCTTAAACAGCCCAGGGTGGGGAGTGTAAGGCAGGATTTTCACTTGCAAACAACAGAAACCAGCTTTGGCTGGCGTCAGCAGGGAATGATGTTGAGAGCCTTCTACAATCACTGGGTCCTGGAAAACCACTGCTCTTTACTCTGGATTTCTATCAGAGATACTACTGTTGCTGCTATTCCAGAAACTTCTAAAGTTACCTTTGCAGCCAGAAATTCTTCCTCATGGACCGTTTTTTGTTTGTTTCACCAGCTGCTGATACAAACCTGGGGTGTCTGCCTGTCACTGGCTGAATGTAGGCTTCCTAACTGAGCTTTGCTTCATAAGAGGTGGCAGACAGAGCAAGTACCTGGCATTACTAGCTTTCAGTAGAGGGGCAGTGCCTCTCACTAGCATTTTTAGGCGAGGAAGTCTCCAAATTTAGGAATGGGGTTCCAGTGAAGGATGGCCAAAGAGCATGACAGATGTTTACTACAAGTAGGTTTTATTAGC
The DNA here is from genome assembly GCF_028538775.1 of Myotis yumanensis. NCBI lineage: Eukaryota > Metazoa > Chordata > Mammalia > Chiroptera > Vespertilionidae > Myotis > Myotis yumanensis. The sequence continues at coordinate 24,023,473 of NW_027223755.1, read as the reverse complement.
TCCATTTTACAGATGAAGGTCTGAGGTTCAGAGAGGCTAAAAAACTTGCCAAATTTGCAGCTTTAGTTGGGAATCAAATCTCAAGTGTAGTTTTGGCTCTTTCTACTATGTCAAATTTTTTCTCTACTCTTTTAGACAATTCAATCTGACTCCCACTTTAGTGATTTTTTCCTTTTTAAGATAGCACTGGATATTTTTTTGAAAGTGCAAATGATTCTAAAGTTAACTTGGATAAAGAAACATGTGAGAAAAACATCAAAAAAGAAAGAGAAAAAAGAATACTGAGAGGAGATATGCTTTCTGAGTATTAAAATATAATAAAATGCTGCAGTAATTGAAATAGTGTGCTGTAGGTATAAGGATATGCAGATTAACACAATAGACTAGAAGTTCCAGAAGTAAATACACATGATATAATACTCCAGTATGTGATAAAAGTGGAATTTTAATATAGTAGAAAAAGGGTAGATGAAAAATGTGTTTGGACAACCTGCTAACCATTTGTTTTTTTGAAAAAAAAATTACATGTTAACACTAATGAGTTCCAAAGGCATTAAATGATTTAATATAAAAAAATGAAAAAAGCACACAAAATAATGTGTAGGTGAATATTTTCATAATATTGATCTGTATAAAGCATTTCTAAGTAATGGAGGCAGGGAGAAAAAACTATTGCTAGATTGTAGTATATAAAAAGTAAAAACTCCTCCATGGCAATAGCAATATAGACAAATAATCACAAGGAAAAATACTTACCAAAAAGAAGTAAAAGGGTTACTAGCTTTTGTATGTAAGGAAACAATTCATAGAAGACATGAAAATGGCTGATTAACATATGAAAGGATGTTTAATCTCATGTGAAGTAGTATTCAAGTAAGTTTACATTACAACAAAATTAGCAGAAATTAAAGCAATTAAGGATGTCCAAGGTAGACCAGTGTGTGTGTGTGTGTGTGTGTGTGTGTGTGTGTATGTATGTGTATTTTTATTTTATACTATTCTGTTCTGGGTCAAAATAAGATTAATTTTGCTGGAGAGTTACTTGGCTCTATACACCAAAACTCTTTAAAATGCTCTTTGACATAAAATTTCTCTTCTAGTAATTTTTCAATATGAAATAGTTCAACAGACATATAAATCACACAGGGATGAATATTGCAGTGTTATTTTTAATGAAAAAATTAGGAAAAGTGCTACTAAATATTCATAAACTTAGGATAGCTAAATGGTTCATGTCCATTTATAAAGTGGAATACTGTTTAGTCATGAGAAGGTAGCTATCTATTTATTGATATTAAAAGAGATGCATGTTATATTTTTAGTTGAAAAAATGAATGAAATACTATGAATTAGTATATCCAGTATTTAGAAGAAAAAAATGAGAATTGTACTTAAAAAACAACCCTGGGAAGATTATGCTCTAAAATATAGACAGCGATTTTTTTCTGACTAGTAGCAGACCTTGCATTTTCCTTTATCCATTTTTACATTTCCTAATCCTATGTAATAAAAGGGTAATATGCAAATTGTCCCCTCAACTGGGAGTTCAATTGGGGAGCAGTGCCGGCCTGCCAACGGCCCAGGGCCCCTCCCCCCCAGCCAGCCCAGTCCAATCACCCCTAATTGTGGTGGGCCAGCCAGACCCCACCCATGCACGAATTTGTGCACCAGGCCTCTAGTTCACTTATATTAAGCATTGATAAGCATAATAAAAAAAACCAAAAAGTTTTTTTTCTATTTTGAAAAGATTGAAAAAAGGTATATAATATTAAGCAACATATAAAGACTAATTTTCATGTTCTCCTTTTATATTTTTCTTTAGTATAATTGTGTGTGTATGTGTGAACAAGAGTAATATAAAGCTAGAAAAAGGCAAGGAAGAGAGAAAGATGGAGGAGATAAAGAGTGATTTGTCCTAATTTGTTGTCTTCAGAGGGTATTGAGCGAGAGAATTTATTACTGTAACCTGCATCTAACTCCTGCCCTTTACCCAGAGCTGGTCCCAGTCCTCTTCATAACTGGTCTAGAATACTGTGGCTCTCACTTGCCTTCTCCCCACCCCTCTCTCCTGTAGCAGTGCTGAGGTGCAAGGGAGATGACCAGAGACCCCCAGAGGCAGAGGGACATGAGCAAGCAAGAGGCTGGAAAAACTTCTCTTGATCACTGGATATTGCACTCTTTTGCTCAGGGAATGTGTTGACTTTTGAGGGGGTCAGAGGAACAATATTTGGTGGAAATAGAAACAAGGTATTGGGGAAAGACACTTGGGAGGGTTCCTGAAATGTGATCAGGATGGGTCATTGAAGGCCTGTCATCCTCACACTACAAGGGTCAGTGCGCCTTTAATATACAAATAAAGTGATTTCAGCTTCCATGCTGTGCACTGATATGGACCTTGAACCTTGAAGCTTCCCAATATGTTTAGATGTGGTCAGGGTGTCTATACCCCAAAGCTGGGAGAGCTCACACCTCTCCTGCATTGGTGAATGCTGCAGCCTGACTCCCAATGTCACTGTTGGTCTCCCGAGGCTGTGCTTTCCTACCATTTCACTCCATACAGGCACTACCCCTCTTTTCAAGCCTGCTGCGGGCAGTGGCTTTAGAATAGGGCAGGAGAAGATGGGGGTGGTGAAGAAATGAATCAATATGATGCATTCGGCATGAGGTCTAGATATTTCTTAAAATTGATTGCTATTGAGAATTCCTTCCACCCCCCTCCCCCAGCTGCTTTACAGATCCCCTCTTCCTTAAATTCTGGGACTGGTATCCCTTCTCATTCAGGGGCAGAAACTTAAAATAGCATTTCAATATGGAGGTGAGAGGAGCTAACCTTTCATATCCAAAAAAATCCCTAAGTTGTTTTCTTAAATGGAAGAGCCATTTTCCCCTGGAGATTATTTACACTGTTCCCATATTTGCAATAAGAATTGGTTAAATATTCTTTTTTTTATTCTCCCAATTTATAATACTGGATTGGGACAAGACTGAGGAATGGTCAAGATATTCTTGGGATCTTTATTCTGTCATGAGATCTTTCTTAATTCTCAGGGGCCACTCTGTAGACAAGGTTAATTTTAATACCAAATAGACCTTCACTTGGGACAGAGTGGAGAGCCAACAGGGCCTCAAATCTGAGAATTAAGTGGCTGTTCTGTAACTGAATCAGTGGGGAGGGGCTGTGAATAGACAGAAGGAAGACATAAAAAAAGTGCAAAATGGAAAGGAAAGAGCAGGGATATCTTCTCTCTCTCTCTCTCTCTCTCTCTCTCTCTCTCTCTCTCTCATTAAGGAAAAGAAAGAACAGAGTCAGGCAATGAAAAAAGGAGGAGCTGGGTTCAAGTTCCTCTCTGAGTACTAGACTTAGAATGGATCATAGTGATCTACTCCAACCCACAATTAATACAGATATGGAGACAGGCTTAAAGAATTTGGGTCACTTGCCCAAGGCCCTTCAGTTAAGCAACATAGATCAGAGACTAGAATTCAGATCCTACAACTACCAACCCAGTGATGGTTCTACTAACACATATATTCTTATAGGAGGTATTAGACCAGCCAGATCACCACTAATCAATGAAATAATGTGGAACAGATATGAACATTAGTACAGCAGCATTATTAATGATCTCAAGGGTTTGAGGTTACCTCTTTTTGAGAACTTCACTACCTTTTATTTTCTCTAGTTATTAATAAAATTTAGTAGCTTTCTTTTTTTCTAAAACAGAATACTGTATTTAGGAAAGTACTTTCAACATGAGAGGACCTTAGTAGTAAGATAAATAGGGATCAGTTCCTAAATCTATAATAATAAAAGTGTAATATGCTAATTAGACCAGACAGCCGAATGATCTTCCGGATGTCCTTCCGGATGACCTTCCAGACGAAGCCAGGGCTGCGAGGGCCGAGCCCCTTGCACGAATTTCGTGCATCGGGCCTATAGTAGTTGAATAATAATCTAATAGGAGCACAAATAATAGAGACCTGATGATAAAAAACACTTAATTTTCTTGAGCACGCATATTCACGTTGGAGGATATATGTATCTACTTCCAGCTGGAAAAGATCGAAGGGCCAAAGCTCAAGAGAAACTTCAAAAGGCAAGTCAGCATTTTTTGACCAAGTTGGAGCACTTTGCATATAGGCAACTACACAGCAAGAACAGCAGCAAAGGGATCTGCCAAGCAAAAGGAAGAACATTTAAAGCAGGAGAGAAATAATTTTCTAGCAAGAAGGGCTGTGTGATGATGGTTCAGCTGGTGATCCATTATGCCTGTTAAGAGGCTAAAGAGAACTGTAGATCTCTGAGGTCCATGGGCCAGAGGCAAGGGAATAAGGCGAGGTGAACACTGGAATAAATGAAGGGCCATAACAGCTGAAAGGGGCTGATGGATGTGCTGTGCACCTCAGAAGGCAGAGCTCTCAGCAGGAGAATAAAGCGTGCAGCAGAGCAGAGCTTTCTAGAACCACACAGTTAGGGAACTGATCCTCTAATAACCTCTTGTTTCAGGAGTTTATAATATGCTATAAAAAACCAGTCTCTAGACTAAAACCTGGCATGACCATACTTAACTGCATTTTACTGCCATCGCACAAATCCCCGATTTGCTGTTACTTTCTCTTAAATAGGGCTGGCTCTATTTTCAGCATTGCAGGTGCCAAGATGTTTTTTAAAAAAATTTCTGTAGAGAATGGATTTGATTTTTCAAATGCAGAAACTGGATTTCAATTCTTAAGTTGAAATACTGGACTAGGCACCAAGGACCTTTGATTAAATCATGCCTATGTTCGGGCTATTAATTTCAGCTCGAATGGTGTCTTTAGATACAGAAATCACTTGAAAAGCAGAGATATTCAGTCTCCAATGTATGAAGGTCATCCAATAGCTCACTCTCCTCAGTGGCTCTCATAACAAAAATTTTAGGAATCTTTGAATTCTCATACGTATTGGCAGTTCCATTTACTGTCAAGAGGGAAAATATTTTATTTCATAGAAGAATCCATTGACACTTTAAAAAGTAGATCCAATAAGAGACACAGTACTTTACATGTATATTTCAAATGATGCAACTATCAGTAATGCATCTTACACCTTCACCTGATGATTTTATTTCAATGGTTGGTTATAATTATGAGCTCTCTATTCTATACTTTGAAAACGGGCTAATTAGCAATCTAGTTAAATGATTGTGCACAAATTCAGTGTCAAAAATAAAAGCCAGATCATTTTATATCTGCTTTTCTTCTCTGTAGTGTTCTCTATATCAGAATCAATTATAATGAATGAATTATCAATTCACCAATCTCCAAATATAGTCTTTTCCTAGGTACATAGGATATTCACAAAGTATAGACAAAATAGGCTAACATTATGGAACATAAATTGAAGTAAAAAACACATAACAAGGGAACCAGAAGCTGAATTAAGCAATTTACAATATTTTATATTTTCTGATTTGTCACTTTGATAGTCTAACTGTTCCAGCTAATTATTTTCAAAGTGAATTGCTATTTACGCTTGACTCTTGGTTTATTTACTTTCAAGTTAGAGGCTTAGCTTTAAGCAGATACTTTTATTTCAAAGGTCAAGTTAATATCTTCCCTTTTTTTGATGAAATAGTGGGCTAAACATGCTCTGCTAGGGAAGAAAATTTTGCACAATGGGTGGAAAACCTTATCTTTTTTCCAACTTTAAGCCACACATTCTCTTTTCCTTTCTTTTGTCACTAGGGCCAGTATGTGAAGGATTAAAAAGTGCCCTATGCTTTATTACTTTAACAACTCAAGACGGAGAGTTCGGGAAATAGGCTAAGAACAAAAAAAGATCTCACTTGTACATGAATTCTTTGCAAGCATTTGGATTCTGTTTTCAAGGCTGAATTCTTTTACTTTGATTATCTGAATTATGAGATGCTGCCTTGCTTTTTTCAGAACCCTTCTTGGGTTCTTTTTGTGCATTTTGAGGTGTGCAAGTCAACTGGTATAGCGATCAGAATTTAACTGGTATGCAGTTATTTTTGTTCAGTTTTCTGAAGTATTCTGTAGAATAAAGTTCTAACTGGGATTTGTTTGCATATGGTGCACTTGAAACATATAAAATGGGAGCGTTCTCTAGCCTGGGTGGTAGCTTTCTGGAGGAATGCTTTGAGTTGAGTCTTGAACATTCAGTATGAGCTGCCAACGCATGTGTTTTTTAAATTATTTTATTTTCACATGAATTACAGGCTGAAGGCACTATGGGTGAAAGTTTTCAGAGGTAAGAAAATGGTCTGGTATGTCCATATAATTTTGTGCTGCAGGAATGTAGGGTATATGTGTGTAGAGAAGATGAATGGTGCAGAGGAGAAAGATAGGGGATGAAGTCTGGTGGCTCCAGATGTGTAATGGCTTTGCCAAGGGAGTATGCAGGGGAAGGAGGAACTCTTTGAAAGACTTTAGGCAGGTAACCAATTGCATATGGTTAGACCACTACTGAACATGTTGCCTTGTAGCCCTTTGAGATCTTTAGAATTCATTTTTTATACCACCTAGCAGGCTGCTCTCCTGGCTTTATAAAGTGATAATCTTTCAACCAAATAGAACAGTTTGCTGAGATTCCTGGTGGCAGGGCTCACCCTTTCTGGGGACAGTACATTTCTTTGGGCCTCTCCTTGCTTTTCCCCCTTCGGTGCTTTTTACAATGCCAGATTCTTTCCCAGATATCTTGACAAACTATTGTATTACTAGGTAAATCGAAATGAAAATTATTCCTCCCTGTTATGTTTTTGCATTTGAGTCTGAATCCTCAGAAATGGCTTTCCTGAAGGAGATCTCAGGTCCATTGCAGCCATGGAGAGATGCGAGCTTTCAGCTCATCTCAAACTAGGCCATGTGAGTGACCGACTTCAGAGACACTGGATTTGGTGTTAATCCGGTCTGCCTGTGAGAGGCTCACCATTACACCTTCAAAAACTAAACCTGTGTGAATGTGTATTTAGATTTAGCATAATCATAATGGTGTGTGCATAATTTCTTTTCTTTTTTTTTTTCTAGTTTGTGCTTTCTAGAATCAACTAAGAAAGCTCTGTTATTTGATCCAGCTGATGTTCCCTTTCAGACGGCTGCCACCAGCATTGCTTGGCCACTTCCTTTTTATTTCCTATTCCCTTTTAACGGTCTAGCTTACTTTGATATGATTTCGCCTCTCTCTGTAATGGCAACGAGAGAGGATGTCATTTCCCAAGGCCATGGCATGATACGCCTCTTAATTCATTTTAGGCTTATTACCTTGCAAATGTAAGAATGAATTAGGGTTCTGTTTGCCTGGGCCAAGCATATTTTAGACATGCTGAAAGGTGAAAGTATGCATTAGACCACATGTATGCTTGAAAGCCCCATTCTATGGCAGAATTGGGTGTTAGAGGTTTGATACCTGGGTCTGCCACTTTTCTGCTTGTGCCTTTGGATAACCCACATCATCTATCTGCTCACTGCAGTAAAAGAGTAAAAAGAATATAATTTCACCTTCCTGAACTCCCAAGGATGCCATGAGTTTTCATATCAGGTGTGAAAGCTGCTTGAATTCCATGCAAAAATGCTTATAAAACAGCTTAATAAAAAATGGTAAATAGAGAGCATATTTTGTTTTGGAAAACAATGTGTGTTTTTTAGAAATAATATTTCCACAGCACAATTACAGTTTAAAAATATTTTACTGTGACTTCTGGATCTTATTTTAACACATGATTTAACAATATGCTGTGATTTTGACAGCGTTATATATCTTTCTCTAGAAATCTGTAAGACTGTGCTGTTAATTTGAACCTAGGGAATGAATTAGGTCTCCAGTGAATATTGCCACCGCTGGAACCTGATGTTCTATTAACAATCCACAAAATAAAAATCACAGGTAATGCTACTGTATTGTGGAGCAACTCTTTCCAGTAGATTCTAGTACCTATTTTGCAATGCACTTTTCTTTTCTCAGTTATTTCTTCCTGATTGCACTCAGCTTCTGGCTGACCTATTGGTAACTCCAAGATAGGACACAGCATAACTTTATAGGACACTCTGTAACTTTAGGGGGAGGGGAGAAGGTTTGCAATTAACACAGAGACGGTACATTTACATGAAGTAATATGCATAATGAAGTACCCTTATATTCATATAATTCCTTGTCACTATACATCTCCAATTACTTTGTGTGACTGTCAGATGTGGCAATTTGCCACTGGTACTTTCACAGGAGAGGGAGCATATGGTCAGCTCCCTAGATTTGAAAATTCAGACCATATATACCCACTAGTGAAATGATTTTGGAGATTATGGAGATTGCTTCCTTCTCTCTAAAGACTAGAGCTGTGATTCCCAACTCCAGTTTCATCGCCCTCCAGGGTAGCTGCAATCATACAAGAAAGTGGCATGAAAATTTTAAGACAAAATTAATTTTAACTCATTTTAAATTAAAAACAAATGCATGCCAAACTGTGCAGTTAAAGAGGGGTTATCTTGACATCCAATTCATGCCATGTTAAAGCTGAAAGAATTCATTCCAATCCATGCATGTTGTGCACGCTCTAGCCAGGAACTACATGGGATTTGTTCCTGGGGTGGCCCCACTGAAAAGAGCAGGCCGGGGAGGAAGAATTTCATTCTTCTATAGAAAACCCTTTTTCCAGATTTTCTAAGTAAGGCTCGAAATACTCTCCAAGCATTGTGAAGGAGGCATGATAATAGTTTAATATTGACCCCCGTTTTCTGGTAAATCTTAGTCCCATCTGAACTATAGATAAATCTTCATGCTAGAATGAAAAATGTTTTGTTTCCTATTCCCTTCATTTTATGTTGCCTGCCCCTCAGTATTCCTAGAGTTGGCCTAGAATCCTTACCTGATGTCATATACCAGCTGTCAATTGATAGTACTCATGGAAGATATCCCCCTACTTCATTGCATCGTTACCATGCTTTAAAAAGAATTAGTACTGTGTCAATTAATTGTCTTTCAGGAGTAAGAACATTTTTTATTCATCATGTAAGTCTGGTCATCAATGTTTTTGCCTTTTTTCTTCTCTTCTGATCTCATTGCTGAAGTTCGGCATAATTTCTTTTAAGCCCAATAGCATATTATATCCTTACTATCCTCTGTGAGTTTACTGCCTCATCTTAAATGGGATCCTCTTTTTTTCTTTACTTAAAAGATGTTTAGGACAATTTCAAGGTAATTTTTATTTTCATAAGTTACACAAACCTTATATTTACTGACTCATTTATTTGAAATCAAAGTTATAAGCACTTACTTTTCTTGACTCAAATAGTTTCTCTAGGAGTGGGAAAAAAGTAAGATTTAGATTTCACCGCTTGAAGTCATATTTGAGCAACTGATAGTGTTTCGATCAGTGGAGCCTGGGTGTGTCAGTGTAAATCTTAACAATTTGGTAAGGTCTGAAAAAAATGCAAGCAATCAAAGTCATTATCATTACTGGACCTCAGCCTACAAAATGCTAATTGAGGCCCTGATGCATTAAAGACTCTCCCAGCAGTACTTACATTTCTGTGCTTTCTATTTAGAAAATGGGGGATTATATCTCATCATAAACTTAAAACTTCCAGGAGAAGTAAAGACTGGAATATGTAAGCATGCATATTCTTTGTATATGCTGAAATTTTTCTCACCCAAATTTTAAATTATTATTAGTAGCACTATTTGATATAAGCATCCAGATTCAATTGAAGCCTACTATAGTATTATGGAAGATGTATAAGCGATGTTTAATCACAAAAATTATTCCTTGCATGTGGAAGTGTGTGATGATTTGACTCCCCTCTAACTAATTTCAGATCTTTAAAGGCAAAGGACATTGAGAAGACATGCAAATGGCATGTTTGGCAGAGACACCTGAAGAATCCATGGCCCCTATTCAGTGTAGAGATGATGCTGGGGAGTGGTGGTCCAGCCAGCGACTGCATTTCCCAGCTCCTTTCCCCTCGTAGGTGGGGCTGTGTGACTAGCTCTCACAGATGAAATATGAAGAAATGTGGCTTTCAGACTGGTGTGGTTAAGAAACAAGTGGGCTGAATGACAGGGATTCCCAGCACCTAGAAAAGGGCAGAGCTTTAAAGAAGATGGAAGAAGCAGGGGCCCTGACTGACCATGTGGAAGGCTGCCCAACCAAGAGCACATGGATGAGTCTGCTGCACAATAAGCTTTGTATAAACAGAGAAGTTGGGACCTATCTGTGACAGCAATTAGCATTTACTGTGATAAAGATGACATGGAAAATATCATATCTAGTTATGGGACAGTCAGCCGAAACCATGTGCAGACTAGTCAACAGTAGGAACAATCAAGTTGAATACATGCTTACGGTGTGTCTCTTTTTAATATCAACACTTGGAAAATATTCTAAAAGGATTTCTATTTTCTAATTTCATTGATCATCCTTCTACCTGATAGTATTATCTGAAAGGTTTTAATGAACCAGCTGAAAGGCTAAGAATTTCAATGGACAGTTTACTTTAAAGGGTTATAGCATTGGGTTTTCCAAGTGTGTGCCTATTAGTTATGTTAACTAGCATATGGTGCAAATGCACGGCATGTAAAGGTTTGCCTGTGACCACATATTAGCATTAATGTTTTGGATGCCGTGCAGCACAATATACTACAATAGTCTTATCACAAGATAATTAAAATTGTTCACATGCCATAGAACTAGGAATGACAAGTTTTGGCAGTTACAGGCTACTTCGTTGTCCCATCTGTATGTTTCTTCAGAAAGTATATGTAGCGCTGAGCTGTTTCAGGCCAATACACACATTATTCCATGCAAGACAATGAGATATCTATTTTTATTAGGTTAATTATAGTGATTTTCAATCTTTTTAAAATCTCATGCACATAAACTAAAATTCTGTGGCACACCAAAAATATTTTCTGATTGGATAAAAAATCAGGTATAAGTTTGATTCATTCACATGGGACAGCTATTGTGTTGGTTGTTGTAATTTTTTATTTTATTTTATTTTATTTTTTTTGACAAGCTAAGGGAAAAGAGGTCAGTGCTCCTGAATAAATAAGTATTGCATGTTTTAAAAATTCTTGAGGTGCCCCAGTTGAAAATCACTGGGTTAATGGTTTGCTTTATTCGTATGTGTGAAGTTTAAGATGATCAATGTCTATTGCTTCTATTGTCTGTGATGGAATGATACTGTAAAATACCAAACCTGAGAGACAGCTTCCCTCCCATATGTGCTCTTTTGATTTCTTTTGAAAATACATGTAGGGTGGGGCAAAAGTAGGTTTACAGTTGTGAGTGCAGGAAACACAGAGTTTATTCTTGTATTATTTATTATTGTGTTATTTTCCATATGAACAACTGTAAACCTACTTTTGTCCCCCTCTGTATAGTTTTACATTTCTGAACTGAGTGCACATTAAATATTTTCATAACAACAAAACAAAAATCACATCATTTTAAGTATGTTTAATAATCGCTTGATGTATTCATATTTTCCCCATCGGTGTCAGTCAATTCAATGAGGGATTTCAAAAATTAAAAAAAGAAAAAGAAAATTGGAAACCACAACACTGTTATGGCTACAACAAAGAGAGTGTTTTTGGTAAGGGATTAGCATAACCCTGGGTTGTAGGTAGGTTTCATTAAATGATTTGGGAAATATAAGCCAAAATAAAATAATTTTTATTTAGTATGCATTTAAAAAGATGGAATGTGGGTGTACACTTTCTTATGAGCAAAACTTTAGCATTAAAGTGACCCATATGCCAAGGGGAATGTAATGCCTTTAATGGAGGTATAATGAGTAGTAAAGTCAAGAAATGGATATACTCTATATTATTTCTTAGTAAAGGACAGACTTCTTTCAACAATAAAGATTTTTAAACAGTAGACAAAGAGAGCTAGACTGGGCTTCTATTTTATCAAGTAGCATCAGAAAGTATTTTAAAAAGTTTCTAATAGGACTCTCTCATTAATACTGCATTTGTTTTTAGGGACTTTGAAGCTTGGGAGGTGTTCTCTTTTGTTAGTGAATTATCTCCCCTGTATGTTTATGCTCACTCTACTAAGGCTTGTTCCTGGCAGGAGCAGACATCCTCTGTTTGAGCTGCACAGAGCTGGACCTGTGCACTCTTTGTCATAGGAAATGATCACTGGGGCCAACGGGTTTCTACAACGATGTGTCTCTGCTCACAGCAAGAGAGGAAATAGGAAATGACTCAGAGCAAGTCTTGCTAATCTGGAAAAATGAATTAGACGTACTCCTAAATAGAATCGGAAGGCATTATAGTCAGAAAAAGGATATGAGAAAGGTTGCTTACCATTCCCTGGGAACTGGAAAACAGTGTAGTACCTCCTAACAGCTCCAAGTTTCTTTTCAGTCATGTTAACTAGAAAAGGGCATCACCATGGAAGATATATTTTTATTATTTCCATTGGTTCTGCCTCTTTTATTTTAAAAATATTACTAGTTATGAAAGAAGGACTGTCTAGCAGAAACCAAAATTAGTGAGTTTGACTGAAGAAGCATTTCCCACTTAAAATGTTGGGAAATTAAACTAAACATAGCTCTGACCTCAGAGGCGCCATCCTTTATTATGTCCAGTGTAAACTTGGGCTGCTCCATCTAACATCAGATTTATGAAAACAGAAATTTCTACAATTGAGTTGAAGGGTGTATGTTCTTAAATCATATTATTATTTTGTTAAGGCAGTGAAAGGGAAGCTAGAAAAGCAAAATTTTATCTTCTAGAAAAAAATAAATCTCTGAATAGTAGCTTCTGCTGGTCTTCATGTTACTCTAGTATATTTGTCCATTTTATTCCTTTTTAATTTTAATTTTTAAAATTTATCTTTATTGTTGAAAATATTATAGATGTTAACCCCTCCTTTTCCCCATTGACCCCCTTCACCCTGCACCTGCCCCTCCCAGGTCTTCACCACACTATTGTCTGTGTCCATGGGGTTATGCATATCCTATCCTATATAATAAAAGCCTAATATGCTAAGTGTCCATTCATTCAACCAATCAAAGCATAATATGCTAATGATATGCTAAGACCGCTCAACCGCTGCTATGATGTGCATTGACCACCACGGGTAGATGCTCCAATCAGTAGGTGAGCTTGCTGCTGGGATCTGGCCCATCCAGACTGAGCGAGACATGCCAGTCATGCCCTGGAGCCCTCCTGTGGTCCCTCCCCAGCTGGCCAACCTCCCATGTCCCTGGTCCTGATCATGCATCTTTGGGGTCCCTCAGCCTGGCCTGCGCCCTCTCTCAATCTGGGACCCCCTCGGGGGATGTTGGAGAGCTGGTTTTGGCCCAATCCCACAAGCCAGGCTGAGGGACCTCACTGGTGCATGAATTCATGCACCGGGCCTCAAGTCCTAGATAATAAAAGGCTAATATGCAAATTTACCGAACAGCGGAAACACTGGTTGCTATGACATGCACTGGGGCAGCCAACCACCAGATCTGCCCCATAAGCCCCTCCCCCTGGCCGGAGGCCCCCCTGGTTAGCCCCCACACCCCAGGCTCAGGCTTTGAGTATCTGCCTTCCCCCAGCCGCTTGGTCTCCAAGCCGAGGCTGCTTCAGCGGGTGAGCTGCACCCACATCTACAGCGCCCTGGACCAGACAACCTGCAAGATCAACCTGGCCAAGTTCACCCATGGCAAGTGCTCCACCCTCATCATGACTGACCAGGCCGCCTGGGGCCTGGACATCCTGCTGCTGGACAATGTCATCAACTTCAGCTTCCCCACTAAGGGCAAGCTCTTCCTGCACCGCGTGGGTCATGTGGCCCAGGCTGGCCCAAGTAGCACGGTCTACTCCTTGGCGGCCCCAGATGAGGTCCCCTACCTGCTGGACCTGCACCTTTCCTGGGTCGTGCCCTTACCCTTGCTCCCCCGACGAGGAGCCCTCAGATGTGGTCAGCGTGGACGGCATGCTAGGCCGGGTGCCACAGAGCATGGTGGATGACAAGGACTGTGACTTGGGGAGCAACCTGGAGGCATCGCTGGAGCTGCGGGCCTGGGTTGCGTGGCGGACAACCAGCAGTAGTACGTGCGCTCGCCAGAGTCCATCAAGTGGGCCAAGGAGCTGGACCTTGCCGGCTGGGCTTGCACCCCCTCTTCAATTCGAGCTTCGAGGAGGAGGAGCTGCAGCTGCCGAGGCTGGTGGACAGCATCAAGCAGTACCTCTCGCGGGCGACCATCTTTGAGATCAATGCCTCCAGCCGGGACCTGAGCAGCCAGGTGATGCGGGCCAAGCGGCAGCTTCTGGTAGGAGCAGCAGGAGGGCCTGGCTGGCCCATACCTGAGCTGCCCATTGCCATAGGTGAAGCAGCCTGGGAAAGAGAAGGAGGAGGAGGTGGTAGGAGAGAGCGTGGAGGACATCTTCACAGAGGTCGTGGGCCTGAAACAGCAGCAGCCAGGACCTGAGTGGGGAGCCAAGAGGTGGAAGGAGAAGGCCTGGCCGCTGGACCAGGATTTCTATGTCCGCTCTCGGTCCAAGGACTTAGACAGTGAATGGGACCTGGGTGTTGGTGGGGACAGGGGCGCCTTTGAGCAGCAGGTGGCTGGCGCTGTCCTGGACCTGATGGGGGACGAGGCCCAGAACCTGACCAGGGGCCGGCATCAGCTCAAGTGGGACCGGAAGAAGAAGCGGTTTGTGGAACAGTCAGGACAGAAGGACAAGAAGATCAAGACAGAAAGTGGTCGCTACATCAGCAGCTCCTACAAGCGGGACCTCTACAGAAGTGGAAGCAGAAACAGAAAATCGCCATACGCTCAACGCCTGAGCCCAGGGGCCGCCAGCAGTCAGCCCTGTCGGTGGTGCTGTTGGTGGTGCTGTTTTGGCCCGAACTAGTCAGGGCATGTGCAGGAGGTAACCAATTGATGTGTCTTTCCCAATCCATGTTTCTCTCTCTGTCTCTCACCTTCCCTCCTACTCTAAAAATCAGTGAAAAATGTCCTCAGGTGAGGATTAATAAAAACACACAAAATATGCATACATACACACATATACAAAAATACATGAATATTGGGGGGCTGGAGGGCAGGGCCCCACAGGTGCATGAATTTTGTGCACCAGGCCTCTAGTATGTATGTAAGTTCCCTGGTTAATCTTCCCCACTTACCTACCGACCCCCACCTTCCCTCTGAGATTTGACAGTCTATTCCATGCTTCTGTGTCTCTGGATCTATTTCGTTCTTCAGTTTATTTTGTTCATTAGATTCCACGTATGAATGGGATCATGTGATATTTATCTTTGATTGGTTTATTTTGCTTAACATAATACTCTCCAAGTCCCTCCATGCTGTCTCAAAGTGTAAGAGATCTTTCTTTTTCACAGCTGTGTAGTGTTACATTTTGGAATAATACTGTAAAATACTAAACCTGAGAGACAGGTAAATGTACCATGGCCTTTTTAGCCACTCATCTGATGGGCATTTGGGCTGTTTCTAGATCTTAGCTATTGTAAATTATGCTACTATGAACACAGGGGTGCATACATTCTTTCTGATTGGTGCTTCGGGTTTCTTAGGATATATTCCTAGAAGTGGGATCACTGGGTCAAATGGCAGTTCCATTTTTAATTTTTTGAGGAAACTCCATACTGTTTTCCATAATGGCTGCACCAGTGTGCATTGCCACCAGCAGTGTACTAGGGTTCTCTTTTCTCCACATCCTAACCAGCTCTTGTCTTTCTTGTTTTGTTGAAGATAGCCATTCTGACAGGTGTGAGGTGATATCTCATTGTAGTTTTAATTTGCATCTCTCTGATGATTACTGACTTTGAGCATTTCTTCATATATCTCTTGGCCTTCTGGATGTCCACTTTGGAGAAGTGTCTATTTAGGTCCTTTGCTTATTTTTTTAATTGGATTGCTTATCTTTTGTTAAGCTGTATGAGTTCCTTACATATTTTGGAAATTAGCCCCTTATCAGATGTATCATTAGCAAATACGTTCTCCCATACAGTAGGCTTTTTTTTCATTTTGTTGATGGTTTCTTTTGCTGAGCAAAAGCTTGTTATTTTGATGTAGTCCCATTTGTTTATTTTCTTCTTAGTTTCCCTTGCCCTAAGAGATGTATCAGCAAACATATTGGTATGAGAGATGTCTGAGATTTTGCTGTCTACATTTTCTTCTAGGATTTTCATAGTTTCATGACTTATATGTAAGTCTTTTGTCCATTTCAAGTTTATTGTTGTGTAAGGTATACATTGGTCATCATTTCATTTTTTTTTCCTGAACCTGTCCAATTTCCCAGCATCATTTATTGAAGAGACTTAAAAAAGTGATTGAGTTTGAAAGTCTAAAACTCAATGCCAATTATACTTCCTCTCATTTAATGAATTCTTAGTTTTTGTTTAACCAAATTCAGTAAGGATATTTAAGAAATCACTTCCTAAGCCTCTTTGGGTATTTACTTTTATTCTGAATACCAGAAATTCAAAAAACAGGATGAAATGCTTATGCTCAGGAAGGTGTAGAGTTTAAAAGTTTACATTTTAGAGTAAGCTACAACACAGCTAAGAAAAATAGAATGTGAGATGAGGAAAACAAACAAACAAACAAATAAAATCCCAGCATCTTGGGATAAAGCAGTCATTAGTGTTTACTTTGGTGATTAGGGCATGTGAGTGGGAAAGGTTTATGGGCAATTTACTTTCTTCATAATGATCTCTTCTCTTTCTCTTCCATCTTCTCCTTTTCCTTTATAATGATAATTCTAGAAATTCATGCAGACAAGAAAGTTGACAAACCTAAATGAATATCAACCACCTTATAATATTTTTGGACACTGTAGAGATATAGGCATCACGGGAATATTCTCACTGAGAGCTCTCTCTCTGACCCTGTTTTATGGGAATATAATTAGCACTTGTGTTATAGCCATCTATTAAGCTTGATGCTTTGACATGAGTTCTAACAAATTTAGAAATTATATCAATTTCTAAGCAAAAGTACTGCATTTTTATTATTGGACTTGAAAAAAATTCTTACCCGAAGATATTTTTTTCATTAATTTTTAGAGAGAGTGGAAGGAAGGGGGAGAGACAAACAGAGAGAAACATTAATGTGAGAGAAACACATTGATTGGTTACCTCCTCCACACGCCCTCCCCCATTAGGGCCTGGGGCCGGGGGATTGAACCTGCAACCCAGGTATGTGCCCTGGACTAGAAATCAAACCTGAGACTCTTCAGTCTACAGAGTGACACTCTATCCACTGAGCAAAACTGGCTAGGGCTATTATTGAACGTTTCTTAATCCTGTTTACCACCATCAACCTTCCAAAGGAATCAATAAAGCAGCGCTGAGTTGCAATGTGTACATTTTTTCAGCTCCTTTAATAGGTTATTTGTCTT
Organism: Myotis yumanensis; assembly: GCF_028538775.1. Taxonomy (NCBI): domain Eukaryota; kingdom Metazoa; phylum Chordata; class Mammalia; order Chiroptera; family Vespertilionidae; genus Myotis; species Myotis yumanensis. Next base: position 24,006,108 of record NW_027223755.1, on the reverse strand, counting down.
TAAAAGGTTTTCAAAGATTTTTGTTTGAGCATTTCAGGTTGAAAAATATTATCTAGTATTTACACATGTCTGTGTTTACTCTCTTTAATTGTGAGTCAGATTTAACACACAAGATAGCAGACATTTGTGCAGTCATGATTCTCAGGGTGTGGAATGCATTGTTTTTCTTAGGCTATAACCCAGTGAATGATGCAGGACTCCAAACGCAATGGTTGACCACACAACAAGTTTTGGCACCGTTGCTTTTGAAAACCTTTTTGGTCAAGTGTAGAACTTTTTAAAGATTAAAACAGATTTGAGGTATCAAAAAGGTATTTTGATGGTCTGCCAAAAATCCCATGAAGATAAGCTTATGCACCGTAAAATTTATCTTTTCCCCCCAACGATTTTAAGATATGACTTTTAGAGATAGATTAAATGTTGATTTCCTTTGTATTTGTAATGCATATTCCGAATTACTGCAATAGGTTTACTATGGAGTTTTGCTTGAACACCAGGGATCTGAAGGCTGGCTTGGTCAAATGACTTCCAAAAGTGCCCTGGTTATTAACATGCTTAATGTTGTAAGCCAGATGAAATAAGGAAGCTAGCAGAAAAGCTCAGCTTTCTTGGAAAGAGTGCACTATATTTTGCTCTAATTCACTCCTTGGAGTCTTTGCATGCTATTGGTTATATAGGTAAGACAAGGTCACAAAAATATCTTTGTGCTATTTCTCCAAGGCAGGGTCTCTGTTTTATACTGAATTCCATAAATCTGGATTTCCTTAAATGCTTAAATTGTCTTAAATTCACAAAAATATTACATTTTACTCTGTACTAAAGGTTTACAATCTCCCATCCAAAAACTCTTGAGGCCAAAATACTTAAGAATTCAGATTCCCACCCACCCCTCAATTTTAGAAAAATATATTGTCCACATACTATACATTTTGTAGTACTTTCAGCAAGGGCTCAGGCAAACACCATGATCAAACAGATTATTTTCCCTACAGACATTTCAATGACCATAAATGACCTGTCTTCAGTTCAGTTTCGATCTTTTTTTTTTTTTTTACCAAAACTATGAAAAATCCTGCAGTTTTTCAGAGTTTTTATTTTTTATTTTAAAATTTCAGGCAAAAAATTGTTCTATATCAGTTTTGTTTTTCTGATATAGCTTGGTAGAATTTTTGAAGCTTTTAAATATTTATCAATAAAAGGAAGCATAATAAAGTTGTTCTAAAATATTAAATTAAATGCTTATACTATTTTTTTTAAATTTAGAAACTTTTGTTATTCTAGTGTTGTTGTCATAGATGGTAAAATATTACTTATAACCAGTGTTCATGGACATAAGCATCAGCATTTGCTTCATAATTATAAAAAATGAGATAAAATTACATATTTAAATTTTAATAAATTTCCACTGGGAACATTGCTTGCTGTCATACTGGACACACACATCATCACATTCCTCCTCCAGAACTCTTGATTCCATCTCTTCTCCTACGCCAGGAATTACTTCTTTCTTTCTTGGATCATTTTGTATTATTTTCCTTCTTGATTATTCACCTGTGAGCTTGTTTTATATTGTTCTATATATTTTTTTAAAACTGCAATAATATTGAAATTTGCAATTTCAACTGAGCCCCGCAATAAAATAGATGCTGAATTTCAGAGTAGGTGCTAAACCATGTGCAGAATTTCCAAAGGAGTTTTAGAAAAAGTGGTTGCATGACTCTTACATTCTGCACTCACATTATGAATATAAAAAGGTCAGATTAAAAAGCAGAGTTTGGAGATTTCTTTGAAGAGAGCAGCCCATGTGAGACGAGCCTTCTTCCTTCCTCTGCTTCCTCTCATCTCAGGTGGGTGAGAAGACCTTCAAAGAGACCACATGGAGAGCACAATGGGTGTCTTAACAAATCCAGATGTGCAACCCCATTCTGAAAAATTTAATGGGGAGACAATGATGGTTCAGAAAACCAAGTGAAGAAAAGTAGCTGCTGCTGCTGAAGGTCTAACTATGTTCCCAGGGTCTGTTTGGGCAAAGAATGCAGGAGTGTTTTCAGTGAGTTTGTTGAGGGCCATGAGTGAGAAAAGGCTGCTCTGGGGTCACTGTTGATTTGACCTAATATGATCATCTGCAGAGGATTGAAAAGGCTTCAACGGAGAGAAGAACCTGGAGATGGCCAGATGAGAGATTAAGGAACCGTTAGAAGAGAGCACATTCATCTGGTCAGGCACATGCATGTGAGAGGCCGCAAGTGTCATGAATCAATAAGGAAAAAGTGCCACAGAAGAGACAGCTAAACCTCCACTGAGCCAAAGAGCACAAATCCAGCTTCCAACAGTGTCAGTCATATAAGCCCTTTCCTGTGCTCCTTATCTCTGTTCTTGTCTCCCCCCTCCTTCCCTTCTAACCCAGAAAAGATAAGTAAGAGCAGTCCTCGATGGGAGGGGAGGAGAGTGAGAGAGCATGAACTCACTTCATTTTCCCCAACATTTCTGTGTTGCCCAGGGAATTCACAGGATATTAATTCTATGGGCAGTATTGGATTTGAGGTTAGACATCTATCTATACATTTTTTTCATAAATCCATAATTTATGTCTTTCTTTTGAATGAAATTGGGTGCTTTGACTCTTACATGGTACTGGACATTCTAATTACCAAACTGCCCCTTCTGTGCATGCCAGGTGACTGCATTTGGGCTCATTGCTTTATGTCATCTATAGGTTGATGACATCCAAATTTATACCCCAGCCCTGACCTTTTCCCTGAGTTGTGGTACCAACTGTGTATTTAATTGTCTACTTGACCATATTGTTACATTTGGATGGCCAGCGGATGTCCCAAAATAGGCAGTTAATAAATATCCATAGCCCGTTTTCCCTCAGATCTGTGCTCTCTGTCTTGCCTGTGTCAGTAAATGGCACTTCCATTCACTGTCTGTCTTGGGTCAGGAAGCTAACTGTTACTGCTTCCTTTCCTTTGTATCCCGCATCCAAGCCATCATGTCTTATCAGTTTTATCTTCAATATTTATTGTGAATATAGAATCTATCTGTACTGCAACAATCCAGGTGAGAGATGATGTTTTTGGATCATTCGGACAGATGTATGAGAAATAGATGGGTGAGACAAGACTGGAAAATTCCCACTGCACTCCTACAAAGATCAGAGCCCTACCTCAGATATTGTCACCTAGTATACTCCCTTTGGCTGACTCTGTCCTGGGTAGACTTGCCTCCTCTTGTTCTTGACACATACCTGAGTCTTCACTGACTCAGGCCTTTGAATTTGTTGCTCCTCTTGTCTAGACATTTCCTTGTTTGTATATTGGTTTACTTGTTGGTTTCTCTTTTCTTGATCCCTTGCTCCTGTAGATAATGTCTGAGTTCTTTCCTGCTCAATCCTGTATTCCAAACAGTAGAAGACCAGTATACAGTAATTGCCTGTAAATATTTCTTGGTTGAATGAAATAATGTAAGTAACTAAAGCTTCAAATTTAAATAGATAAAAAAATCATGCTGTGGCAGAGCACTGGGAGTCTCGATGTCCACTCCTGAGTCCTGACTCAGCCACTTTGGCAAACTCATTTAAAAAACGTCTCCATATATTCTTTTCTTACTTCCAAATATGCAGCTTCTCGTGCCCATTAAACAAAAGCAAATGACAGCCCACAGAAATAAAAATGTGGGACATATATTTCCACATTGAGTTCAATATAGTAAAAAACACATAATTTCAAGCAAATGGTTTCTTCTTAGTAACAGTGTCCTTTTGATAAGATTTCACACCACAGGAAATCCATTACAATAAATATCTGTTCCAGTATCTGTCCATTTAGCAATAATTCTCTTTATGCTTGATGCTTCTTCCCTAATGGCCTGTCCTAGGGACCCTCCTTTCATTCCCTCTGAGATTTCTGGAGTTTATGCTCTGCCTCTGAGTACTGGGTTGTTGTCATGGTAGCCTTGCTAATTTTGCTTATATTTTTTTTCTCCATATTTTCCCACAACCTTTGGAAAGACCAAGTTAAATATGTGCCAAAGGCTATTTCTGACTTAATGTTGTAGGCATGAAAATATTTCTTTTCTTAGCCTCTTGAAAAATGTTAAATGGTGGTCCCAGTGTCATTGATTGAGACTATTTGTTTATTCCCAGGGCTGAAAGTTAAGGCCATTCTATTTTGATAGAACTATTTATTTAAAACAAGCTTGAAATCAAAGCCATCTTATACAGTATGTAGAGAATGCTGTTTAACACAAGTAATCCCAAAGTAAATAATTTATTGGATTACTTGGCAGGTTGAGAAATGAAGGTAGGATTTGGGTATATTTGGTCTGCCTTTTTCTTTTTAATTACTCACTAAATAAGTGCATGTGTTGTGTGAGTTTAGAAGAAAACAAAGTCTTAGTGAAAAGAAGATATTACCCTGGTAGTGACCTTAGGTGGTCCCAAGAAAGAACAGATCCTATCCATACCCTGTAGCATGCTCAGCCCTGCTGTCATGGTTGCATGGTTGCATGGTTGCATGGTTGCAGTCAATTTTGTATCTCACAGATAGTTTTGCCAATAGAAAACTAGCACTTACAGATTACAAACATGAAGTTTTGTTCTTTATTATTACTTTTCAATGAGTTTTTGGATTGCTGTTTTTTTGTTGTCGTCAATTAAAAATACATCTTCACAAGCCCAGCTGCTCATGGACCCATGTCGGCTGCATATCCTGTTTCCTTGGAGTGTAGGTTCCTGTTGTTAAGCCCTGAGAAACAATGCTTATTCATTTATTTACTTTTTTTGTGTGAGAGAATCCTGATAATTTTCTCTTCCTGGTAAAAGGAAGGAAATAGGCTAACCAACAGGAATTATTTAAGTAGACCATAAGAAGGAACGCATTGACCCTGGGCAATATAATGCTGACAAAAAATCCTAGGAGTTGTAGATGGGTAATTGGTAACCACCTGTTTGGGAAGGATTTGAACATTTAATCAACTCAGTATGAAGACCTCACTTAGGCAGAGTCACAGTTACTGGTCTACCAATTCTAATCATATTTCAACAGGAAACCTTTGGAAATGTGAAGCAGGTAGGTTAGGTCAAATGAAAGGAAACAGATTTATAGAGCTCATTATATGAAAAGTAGTACATGATTAAAATATCATCAGATGGGTTTAAATGAATTTATGAGTGAAGATTCATTGTACATCAATAAAGGAAACCATGAACATTTGAAATAGATACCCGGTCTAAGAAACACACTTGCTCATAGCCTCAAATATTTTGGAATTGACAACATGCACAAAATGTACCTTGTTGCCACTCTCAGAAAAAGTGTATCAGACTAACTGGCTCATTAACTTGACCTATTATGGCATTTCTTATGTTCTTACGTTCCTATGACCTCATTGAAAGCTCATTTGGCCTTGAAGCACCACAAGGTGAAAAAAAAAAATCTCAAAATTAATAGGGAAGTTACTAGAGTGTGTTTCCACAGGCTTAACAAATTGTCAGTTTATCATTGAAAGAATAGCCTCTACCAGAATCTTTTCCCCTAGACCAGTGGCAAAGGGGCAGAGAAGGGGATTTTGAAATTACTGTCATAGACTGGGTTTCCTCCCTAATTCTTGCCTACCATTCATCCAGGCACAGAGTAATCTTCAGTTCAAATATTTATATAATCTCAGATGAAGAAATAGAGATTGCATTTCTTAAGAGTTTCAGGATAAGGCCTGAGTAACTAGACACAATAGGCAAGTCAGGTGTCTTTCATTTCTAGTAAGAAAATCAAAACTGACTCAGCCTAAGGCAAATAAATCCACTTGAAGCAATTAAGAAAGCACAAAATACATCTTTTTTATTTTTAATATATATTTTTATTAATATATATTACAGATGTCTCCCATTCCTCTCCCCACTTTTACTCCCCTTCTCCCAGCTCCTACCCCCCCACCCCCCCACACCAGGTCTTCACCATCCTATTGCTCATGTCCATGGGCTATGCATATAAGTATATACATTCTTTGGTTTATCTCTTTTCATCCCCTCATCCCCACAAAGCAGTATGTGGCTATTCCATGCCTCCCTGCTTTGGGTCTTACTTTGTTGGTCAATTCATTTTGTTCGTTAGATTCCACAAATAAGTGAAATCACGTGATGCTTGTCTTTAAAGGCAAATGCATCTTTATTTCAAAATATTGTAATAATCTTAAAGGTTTTCTCTTTTGAATGCATATGATATAATGTAAAAGTAATTAGTTACCTAAGTATGATTACTTCAACTTATGTCTACGATGCATAACATTTTATGGCCAGAAGAAATAGGATGGGACAGAAATAACGTGTGAATAGATCTATTTTGATGAATAACACCAGTACATGAAATGTTTTTCCAGAAGGTGGGTACTTGCTCCAGAGGTGGTTGTCTTTCACCTGGTTGTTATGCCTGAAAAAATTAATGCTTGTTCTGCAACTATAAACCAGCCTGTAAGGGAAAGCATCCCTGCCAACAATGTTTGAGTCATTAGAAGAGTCGACTAGTTGTTCCTCTGTCCTTTCTGCGTGGCTGAATTCCCTTAATGACCAATTCATTGTGTGTCTTCAAGCATGACACCTGAAAAGCTGTGATCTCTTTAATGAAGGATCCATTAGTTTTTCAAGAATGTGAACATGTGAAGTTGAAAAACCTATTCAATAAAGTATCTCCTTGAAAGAACTCGAATCATGCTGTGAAGTACATTTACACAAAATATAACTTATTCATGCATGTTTAACTGAGCAGAATGGCTTTTTGGAGTCACATTAGCTGACCCTGGAAAGAACCCGGGCTCAGTTTACTAAATACTTTCCGGTTTCATACAATTGCTAAGATGCCATTTCTCTCTTTAGCCCACATTTATATATAGCAGAGCATTCTTTTTTGGAGAAGAAGCTATTGTACAGTACTCTTTCTGATTTCTTTGAACCTTGGAAGTACCCTGTCTCCAAGATTCCATGATCATAGGCAGCCACCCTGCTGTTGTGTGCAATGTACAGTGGCTTTATACAAATCTTTCTGGTGCCATCGGAAGTGACTCCCGGGAGACAAAACCCAGCAACGACCCTGAGCATTACCTCTTTGTATATTCACCTCTGCATTTTATCTTTGCAGCTCTAAACCTATTCAAAGGTTTTTCTGTTTGAGCTTCTGAAATTTAGCATATCCTCTGCTGAATCGAGGGAGAAAAAGATGTAATTATAATACATGAACTGCTCTTGCTCTGCACATTAATAGAGTAATAGAAAATATGAGTTTTTCAATACAAAAATAGGATTTTGCTGTTATTTCACATATTTAAAAATAATGCAATATATCAGGAATTAATTTTAAGGTAGTCATCTATGATCCATCACCATTAAGTCACTTTTACCAAGGAAAATAACTTGATATACTTTCTATATTATTGAAGGAGAAATAAAGTATATTTTATTTTAACACTGAAATCCAATTTTGTCCCACAGTATAATTGAATTAGTAATATAGGAAGGTATCTCATAATTGGTTTTTATTGTATTTTTTCCCCTAAAGTTGCATAATAAGTATCAGCTCTTATAAAGGCACTTACCTGCAAGATCATCTGAATAGTTGTTTTTCTGAGTATATTCCATAGTTTCCATTGACTATGTTCACTTGGGAGTTTTCTAGTTTAGTATTTTTTTAAAATAGAATTATATATTTGAACAATAATTGTTTAAAAAGAATTGGAGTTAATAAGGAGTTTGGTGAGCAAAGAGTTGGTCTATTACCCAATTTTTCCAAGTTAGATAGGGTTGGAGCTAATGGTTTTGATGATCTGCCTGATGACAGTAATATATACACTGTTACAGCTAGGGCTTTGCTTGAGTTGAACACCTTGGATGTAGACATGTGTGGGCATATCTGTCACCCTGTTGGGCACTGCCTACTCATTGCATGAAGGACAGAGGAAGTTTCCTGGGATAAAATGCCTTCTGAGGAAAGAAGAAGGGAGGCAGCCAAGCTTGACCAAATCACAAAGACTTAATCTTCAGAAGGAAGTAGGGAATTTGAGTCCAGCATGGAGCCTTGCTCTTTATTGATGATTTGTTTTCCAGTCTAGACCCCTGTGGACTCCTTCCCGTGGGTTCCTTATCTGGTGAAGAGTGTGTGTAAGGAGCTTGGGTGGGCGTGTGAGAAAGAAGGACTTTGAGTAAGAGCTGAAAGAGCTGAATGACCAGGGATTCTCTCAGACATAGATGTAACACAAAAAGTAGAAATAAGAGTATCCCCTTGCTTCCCCCAAAACCGAACCAAAACAGAAAACAAAAAAAATACTCCAAACCAAAAAACGCTGCTGTTTTGATTGCCTGTTAAAGGGCTTGTTCATCTGTAGTGTGTGAAATCGTGGGGCCAAGTGGGAAGGAATGTAGCTCAGCAGAAATGCACCATTGTCATTCCAACTCTGTTATTGAAATGACAGGCTGAATGAAAAGGCTAACTTTGTATTTAACCTACTTTTAAAACTCAATGCAGTACTTACTGAAAAAGGAGAAAATTCAAATGGGAGAAACAGATTATTTTTTATGAAACTAGTGAATTTGTGGAAATAGGTATGCATTAATAGCATATGGAAAACAATTTAAAAATCATAATTATGATATCTGCCTAAATAGTCCTTTATAAAGGGGGGCCAACTAGCGAAGATCAGGTTACTCAACTTCTTGGCCGATGCTATATGAGGGATTCATGAGATGATTGTGCCCAAAAGGTCATATTTTGTAAAGGGGACTAACATTATCTACTAGTAAAAATGGTAGGGACAAATATAATCCAAATTTTAGTGAGGTCTCCCTTCCTCCTTCCCTTCTAAAATATAGACTCAAGTGGAATTGGCTTGATTAACTCCAAGCCTTATGTCCTTGGATGCTAGTATCCTTTTCAGGTCTCTGGAGAGTCTGAGGGGTGGCTGATGTTTTTTTAGTCATCTCTGGCTTCAACTGGTCAATTGCAACCATCAGCTTCATGAGTCATTTCACTATTCCCAGGGTGCTGTCCTCCTGTATGCCTTGGTGTCCTGATGTGACAAGGTTTATTTTCCTTGATTCCCTCCCCACATACCCCGGTAAACAAGTTCACATATATAGTGAACTGTGGAGGCATTGTAACACAAACAGCTTGAATTATTATACAATTCATATATTCTCTAGAGCAGTGGTTCTCAACCTTCCTAATGCCGCGACCCTTTAATACAGTTCCTCATGTTGTGGTGACCCCCAATTTCATTGTTACAAATTGAACATAATTAAAGCATAGTGATTAATCACAAAAACAATATGTAATTATATATGTGTTTTCCAATGGTCTTAGGCGACCCCTGTGAAAGGTCGTTTGACTCCCAAAGGGGTCGCGACACACAGGTTGAGAAACTGCTGCTCTAGAGGGTAAGTTTCCTCTGAAGTCTCCAGTCCCTGAAGATATTTGTCTCTCACCCAATCTCTCTCCTTTCTCCTGGCCCCAGGAAACACTGCCTCATCCCCCCAAATCTCTTCCACTTTATTAAAAAGAGCATTCTGTGTCCTTTAGTGCTTAATCCTGTTTATGGAAAACTTTCTCATACCCTCTGCTTGACAATAGCCTGTCTGCTCTGGCTCTTAGCAATTTTTCCTCCTTCACCATCTGTAAGGGGAAGGAAGGAGTCAAGTGAGTGACTACTCCCTGATAGGAATTAATTAACTTTCCTTAGACAGCAGAAGCAAATACTTTTCTTTAATTAAAACAAAAATAAAAACCCTACTAAATCTTCATAATGCATTCTAACTTTGAAAACTATAGCACCTCAAAAGTTTAAAGTTTATCCATTTTGTTTGTTTTATTTTATTCAGTTGTTTGTTGCCTTCCCCTGGCCAGCTATGCAAAGATGATAAGGTTCTGTTTACCATGAAATAGGAGAGAAGGGCCATGGGACAGCTAGGAAACCCCTCTTCCAAAATTTTTGTTTGGGATTATACTCCTGGCAAGGTATAGACATAATTACAAATTTTGGATTTATTTTTGAAACTATTCTTCCAAGCTATTAAAAACTGTATTTTATTTATAGGAGTTTACCCTTTCCCTCTCCTTCTTCTTTTGCCACATCCTTAGTTGAAAGTGAATAATTAAGCACTTAATTGGATAATTTAGGTCTCTAATCCCCTTTAATTTAAATTGTACATATAAGATCATCCGTGTCTTACTTAATTTTACCTTTTGAAGATTCAATCATAACAGGTGGGGAAATTTTTTCCCCAAGAATAATGACATGGATAGAGAACTGCTACTAGTGTGCTTAATTCCCGAGACACTGATTGGGATAATTGCAGCAGAATTGAGAAAAAGCAGACGTTGCTCTTGGTGTTACAGGGAGATTTTCTGCAACAGTTTTGATATTCATTATAGGAACCAGCTAAGAGCAACAACTCAGGCTAAAGTTGTAAAGAAATATGTGGTTATATCAATGGTGTTAGACCTGAAAGTATTTGTACAATTTGATCAAGTGAGTTCTGAAAAAAAAAAAGACAGAATATTTTGCCTTTTATAAAAGCCTATTTTAAGGAAATTATGTACATCATGGCCTAAGGAAACTTAACTACATTTTTTTTTTTAATAAAAAGCTACATTCCTACAATGTTGATGTTATGGAAACCTATAGAGGAGAAATTCTGATTAAAATTAATTCCTGTTACTATGAAAGTAAAAGGCAGCCAGCCAAAGTAAGGGCAAAATGAAGTATATGCCTTGAGGAAGAGCAGTTTCAGATGATAAAATTGTGAGTCTAGAAGAGGAGGGAATTGAGATGATTTATTTAACTCAGTAATGAAACTTAAATATAACCGAAGTAATGGTCTCTAAAGTAACCTAAAGTTACTTTAAATCGTCCAACTGCAAAAAATTAATTCTGAATGTATTTTAATTTTTAACAAGAATGTATATCTCAACACATTGAATAACAAAAGGTGTTCACAAACATAAATTCCAGAGGATAAATCCATAGAGTGAAGTGGATGGCAGATACATACTCTAAGGCACTTTTGAAATTACATAGTATTTTAATGTGTTAAATTTTGTGATTAGTATGGAATTGAAATAGCCAACGAAGCTCTTAGTAAGGTAAGATGAGATCAAGATTTTTTAAATGTAAAATTCAGTCCAATTCAATTCAGTCCCTGAATATTTTTGAGGGTTAGATGATCTCTTGGGGCCTTTTTCACACAGTTGCATCCTGAGTTGTAGAAGACAGATTTATTTGCTGTGTATCGGTTGTGAAGAGGTATGATCAGAGCATTTGGATACATTTCTAAAATTTTTGCTGTCTCTCTCCTCTTTTTCTTGACTTTCCAAAAACCTTTCTTGGATATTATTATTTGCTATTTTTCTCTTAGCATTTCCAGGTTCATTATAGCATTTTAATCTCTATTCTAATGTGGTGAATTGCATTCTTAATGGAACCAAGGCTCTTTCATGGAATAGTCTTACCTTAAATGACATTATATATGATGCCCCATTTTAATAAGGATCCTGAGAATGGTGGTGGTTTCTGAGAATTTCAGTGTGGAGACTATGTCTAAATTTTAATGGTTTGCATCTTGAAAGTGTATATAGGAGTGAGAGGTGAAATTCCTCTCCCTGTGTGCATTTTCTGCTTTATTCTTGGTGCATTTATACAAGGATGTGCTGCACACATCACATTTTATATGGCATAATTTTACCTCACCCTGTGACCAGCTACATCATCTATTATCACCAAGTAATAAAGCTCTTGTCACTGTCACTCTAGTATAACTTAATGTCATCTCCTTTGGCTACCAAAGTAGCTTTCTCATTGGTCTCTCTCCTGCCACTCTTGCTTCCCTGAGGTTCACTCAGAATGGTCTTTTGAAAGCCTGGGCCAGATTTGCCTGAAATACAATAAACTGTTTTTCATAATCTATAATAATAAAAGGGTAATATGCTAATTAGACCGGACATCTTCCGGACATCCTTCCTGACCAAGCCAGGGACCGAGGGAAGCCGACCTGGATCCCGGGTGCCTGCGGGTGTCCAGAGGAGGGAAGCAGCCCAGGTCCTGGGTGTCGGAGGGAAGCCAGTGCTGGCAGCTGGGGGAAAGAAGGCCTACTGTTGCATGAATTTTCATGCATCAGGCCTCTAGTATTTAAAATAAAATTCAAACATAATTTTGTCCCTGACTCCTTGATCTCATCTTGCACTGCTCTCCCTCTTGTCACCACACTCTAGGATCACCAGCTTTCTCCCAGCGCCTCTGAAGGCCTGTTCTTGCTGGGCAATGCTCTCCTCTGGTCATTAAGGATGCCCCTTACAGCTACCCAGCTGTTGGTCACATTGTCCCATCTGCAGATAGGCTCTGCAGCCATTGGAAGCAGCCACATAAAACCATTCATCATATCACCTCTTTTAATTCTCTGCATGCACTCACACTATTTAACATTCATCTCCTTTATTTAATTTTGTTGTGTTTTGGCCATCTTGGCCTGATAAAATAAAAGTCTTCATGCTTGAGGGCCATGCTTGACTTGCTCATCTGCTTCCTCAGAGCTTACGATGGTGTTTTCTATGTAGTGAGTACTCAATAAATAATTATTGAATGAATACTAGCCTTCCTTACATTGTCCACCTTGGATGTAAGACTATAACTAAATTATTGCACATCTAGATCTATCCCCTGTGTAAATAATGATACGATGTATCTTTCCTGTAAGAACACAGAATATAACTTACTTCTATTTTTTGACAATGAATTTCTACTGTCCTTGAACTGAAAGTAATTTGATATCCTTCTCATTGTGAATGTTACACATTTGAGTATGTATTCAATTTTCAGAATCAAAACAGATTATTTTATCTTTACCTTCTATGTCCCTAATTTTATTTTCAATTTGATACATAGAAATTTAGGATCCTAAGGCCAAATGTTTTAAAGATCTTCCTACCTTGAAGATGGTCTGATTTTGAGTTTGTGCTGACTCACAAGGAAAGGAACAGAAAACCAGGGGCACTATTTTTTTTTGTTGTTGTTGTTTGTTTTTTAAGTTGACCCTAAGTAACAAAACTGAGGCTGTTGTGGAAACCAGATATCAAAATATATTTTGCCTAATGAAACTTCAGTGTTAATATTAGAAGTTAGAAGTAGTGCCCAGAAAGTAGTGAGGTTGGGAAAACAGATTTCTGACCCACTCAAGCTGAAAGTACAGGGTGCATGTGGTTTTAGGATGATTCAAGCAAATAACTATGGCCTGTGTTCACAGGTGCTTATGAAGCCAACTCATTTTTACAGAATCTGTCAGAAAACCAGGAGTAATTTCTTTAAGGAGAGTGCGACCCTTAAATCCATGACCTATTCAAAGGAAAGACCTAGTCTCAGGTGGTGTTCAACCTGTAGCAGGACGACCATTAGTGGCTCATATAATCAGTTCAATGGGTCATGATCAGCGGTTTTTTTAAAAAAGGAAATGTAGTAGAATTGAGTCAAATAGGAGGTATCAGAGGGCGTCATACATTGTAAAATTTATAACAGTTTCATTAAAATTATCTATCAGTTTTATGACTGTAGTATGTTTGGCATCATGACTTAAAATACATTTCTCACTGTGATTGGGGTCAACAATTTGTGAAAGCTAGCAGAGAATATTGGATTGAGTTGGATCAAGTTCATCTGACATAAAATGAAGAAGAATTACAGAAAATTTTCCCAAGGGTATGAGAACCAGGCCCCAAAGAAAGGCAACGTCATATTGTCACTGAACTCCAGTAAGTAGAAAATTGCCGAAATACAGAAGAGAATCCATATTTCACAATTCCCTGAAACATAGTCTGGTGTACTTTGCCCATTGATGGTTCATAACTTGCCTGAACTTCCCAGCAAGGAGTTAAGCTCCCTGAAGTAGAAGCGGTAATATAATTCTTCTGCGTGTCTTGTAATGCTGAGAACATAGTAGTCACATAAAACATGAATTGAAAAATAAAAATGTAACTAAAGGTCAGATATAATCTGCATCATTTTAGCTGGCCCAGCAGTATAACCCAGTAGTTTTGCCCGCTAGGTTTGTCTGTCAGTAGCATATATATAAATTTTCTAGCTGCACATATTTTCAAGCTAAATCTATTTTGAATTTATTAAAAATAAGACATTCGCCGAAACCGGTTTGGCTCAGTGGATAGAGCGTTGGCCTGCAGACTGAAAGGTCCCAGGTTCGATTCTGGTCAAGGGCATGTACCTGGGTTGCAGGCACATCCCCAGTAGGAGGTGTGCAGGAGGCAGCTGATTGATGTTTCTCTCTCATTGATGTTTCTAACTCTCTCTATCTCTCTCCCTTCCTCTCTGTAAAAAATCAATAAAATATATAAAGACATGCGCCCTGGCTGGTGTGGCTCAGTTGCTCAGTTGGTGGGAGTATTGTCCCGTACACCAAAAGGTGGTGGGTTCAATCCCCTCTGTCAGGGTGCATACGGGAGGCAGCTGATCGATGTTTCTCTCTCACATCCATGTTTCTATCTCTTCCTCTTTCTCTCTAAAAAAAAAATATATATCAAATTTTTATAAAAAGGACCTGTAATAGTTACCAAATATCAAAAACACTTAAAAAATCCCAAATAGCTTATCATAACCCATTCCATTTTTAAAAACCTTTAAATCTGTGATTCTATTAAGGAAAGATGTCACATTATCCTAGTTTGGTTTGTTTCTCTTTATTATGGTGAGGTCAGAACCCAAAAGAGATTTAGATTCCTTTGTCTAACTCAGGTTTAGGGTCAGTTCCTCCTTCACTACCCAAAGTCACTGAGTTAAATTAAACAAGAGATTGCTGAGTTGAAGCCAAGCATGACTAACATCTTGTCTCAGACACATGTCAAGCTTGGTTAAGAATTAGACTCCCCTTTGTTATTGCGGGGACATAGGGAAGTCCCTCATAGTAGGACCCAGCATGAGTGAGCAGGTCTCATGTTAGTTTGAAGCAATTTACTTTTGTATTTCTCTATGGTAGTTCACAGCAGGTTCTTTTAGTAGGAATAAAAGGGCTTGCTCTGCAATCTGCTTTTATTGTTTCACTGAAGAGTAGAAGCAAAACATATTTCAATCAGAAGAATTATACCTGAGTGCTACAATCGGTGCCAGAGCCAACAGAGAGAGCCTTGATACATTTAAGGTCAGGGCTGATGTTTTAAGAGAAAAATGTTGGTGGTGAACCCAGGGGGAAATAAAATCCTAGGCTAGCCTAAGTGAGCTATCTCATTGGGTAGTAATCAGGAGATAAGGCCAGAAATTCCTGAGATTAGCTAAAATAGATAAGATTCCAGATTTGGAAAGAGAAAGACATTGCTAGGATACGCAGTGACTTCTATGGAACTCAAGTGCCCCTGTTTTATAGTGAAGCCATCTTTCTATTGATTAGTGTTAATGAGATGAGGGGGCCCCACAGTGATGGATTATCAAAGCCTACCTAATCTTGTTTTTTTACTATTTAATCTTTCTTGTTGCTATGGTTAGAAATATGTGCAAACGAAATCCTTGTTTCTTCTTCCACTTGACCTCATTCTGATTCATCAAATTGATTCTCTTACACTCTGAACTATGCCAATTATTGTGTCTGTCAAGCCATACATTCATTAGAATATTGGGGCTAATGGACATGCTCTAAGAGCACATTCATCTTCAGAGATACGGTAAAAGCTAATTCTTCTGGCTCAGCAAACCTTAGGTTGACATCTTGCCGCTCTTCTGCTGCCAGGAATATCTGGTGACTTAATGAAGCAAAGATCTTAAACACACAACTCAGTGGATTATTCAATATTAAGGTTTGCACTGGAGTCTGTGAAAAAGGATTAATTAACGCTTTCAGTCCTACAGAGGCACAGGCGATGAATGAAAACACAGAAGGACTACCAGGAGGGACGGTGTGTCAGAAGGATTACAGAGTAACTTGTACCTCAAGAGCCCATTGATCTTCCTTTTCATATGGCATTTAAAAAATAATCTTTTATATGCCCGTGGTAATGCAGCTGGATTAGTGGAGCCAACGGGCTGTGACTGTTTAAATATTAATTGGGACAGCAATGTCTAAATCAGTTGGCTTTAACCCTGACTGCATATTAGAATCATCTAGAGAGTTTTTAAAATTTGCAGATGCCTAGTTCCCACCCGCAGAGATACTGCTTTATTTGGTTGGGGCTGGTGCCCTGGCATCAGAATATCTTAAAAGCCCTGTCAGTGACTTGCATGTATAGGCAGCATTGAGGATCACTAGTAAATACATGCTAAAGCAGCATAGCTTTTTGTTACCAGAGTGTCTGACTAAATATCCTATTCTTTTAAAGAACATGTATCTTGTTCAAAGAGTAGAGCCAGCATTTCATTTTGTTCAATCCGAATTCCTTTGGCCTTTGCCACGTGAGCATATTATGAGCTGGGCTGAATGCAATGAAAACATTATGACCATTTTCAGGAAAGCTTCTTTAATTTTCAAATTATACTCAATATGAAATTTTAGTTATAGAAAATCTCTTGCTTTTTGCAGTGTCATGGAATTTGTTTTATTAAAGCAAAAAATGCAAAATATACCCAGAGGCTCTTTGTCAGTCCAATAAACAAATGGACAAAACCATAAAACCTGTTTTGTTTAGTTAGTTCAATTGACTACAAATGAAGGGGACAATTGGTTACTCATCAATTTGTGGCAGAAAAAAAAATCAGTGTTATTTTACATTATCACACACACACATGCACACACGCATACAAATGCAAACAAGAGACCCACCATTAATTGTGGAGTTTGACCAAGTCCTCAGCCTTTCTGGGCCTTGTGGTCACACAGTGGTGGAGCTGTGATGGACATCGGCGACTTGTCTCACACCTTGACTTGTCTGCTACTTGGGAAATAAATGGGTTCCAAGCAGCTAGAGAAGGTGACGAGGGGAACTGATGTGAGGCCCTTCCTTAGAAATTAGTATGATTTCTGCATTCCTCGTCAGCCTCCTCCCCGAACCATGTGTGCTGAGTGTGCATGTGTGCACGAGTGCACTAGTGTGAGTCCTTGTGAAAAGGCTGGCGTTAAGCCTCGGTTCTCTTCAGGAATCCATGCAGATGATCGTCCCGCCAAGGGTCTTCCCAGCAGCGATGCTGATTGCAGAACGGGTGACCTGCACCCTCATTGGGGCCCCAATTCCTCTTCTGTCTGCTCCCTATGACCTTCTGTTTCATCACAAATTCCTGCTAACGGTTTCTCTAACCTTCCAACGACGTGGCACCAATCAGAGCAGTGCTTTCGCCCCTTGAGTTAGTACCTTTCAGATGGTTTCTCAGTAAAGTGCCATGGAAAAGGGGAGAAGCCAAGGCAAACCAGAGGGTGGTAGGAGCAGGACCTCCTGTAGGGAAACTGGAACCGGAGTTGGTCAAACTTTTCCAGTTCCTGTCCTACTTTTGCATCTCTTCTCATGCTCTTGTTTGCAAAAATGCAAATCTTCTACACTTTTGTTTGCTTTCTTTTTTGTTTGCTGTTTTCCTAAAGTATCTTGGTGGCCTATAAACTTTCCTCCAAATCCACTAACTTCACATATGCATGTTCTAGTAATTCTGGTACATGCTCTCCATTCTCAGTTCCCTCTCCAATCAATTTCTGCCTGTGGGGCATCTCCTAACTTGTACATACCTTCCTGATTTGATTGCTTTGTAAAAAATGATGCCATTTACGACATATTTTTTGGTTGATCTTTGTTTTCCTTTCTTATTTTATAGTGCATTTCAAGATGTAATATTAAAAAGGATAGTATGAATTTTTGTTACTACAGTGCAATTCTTCCATTTTATTCTTTGAAAAGTGACATCTTTTTTTAAAAAAACTAGGTTTAATTGCTAAGCCCAGAAGCAGTACTTTTCAACCATTATCAATAACTTTATTCTGCTTCCTGCCCCATCTTTAAAATATGTTGGTATCTTCACTACAACTTTTCCTCTCCCTAACCCATGACTGTGTTCTGGTATTTTTAAACAGCATTTTTTTGAGCACGCAGAACAGTATAGGAAATAGTAGTAAATATCTTCTCACCAGCAAGTTCAGTCAAATCTTGACATTTGCCTGAATCTACTTTAGTTATTTTTTGAGGGAATAAAACACTGCAGAAACAATTAAAGTCACCTATGTACCCCCTTTTCTCTCTTCCCATTCAGCTCCTGGATTCCTCCAAGGTAAGCATGATCCTAAATGGATGGGTTTTATCATTGTCAAATGCATGGATCCATAAATAAAACCACATTTTACTCAAGTGGCATTTTATGAAGTACTATTCCATAACTCCTTTTTTGGCTCTATATTAAGATATGGAACACATGGCTCAAATTTATGTATTTTAACTCCTATGTCATGCACTATTGAATATTTGTATAATGTATTTAGCCAGTTGATGGAGACTTTCTAGTTCTGAATTAGTATAGACAACGTTTCAGTGAACATCCCTGTACCTGTCTCTTTGTGTAATCAGGCCCCGTTTCTCCTGTGTCCCTAATGCATTATTAGTCATATAATAACTCCTGCAAAATTAAACTTTCTTGCCACTTGTGCCAGAGGGCTGAAAGGCACATTTCCTGGTTTCTATTTCATTTCAGTACCCTCTAGGAGTGTCAATAGTAAGGTTCTGACCAGGACAGTGGAAAGAGGTTGCGCTGCCTCTTTAGAATAAAAATAGCCCGGTGTGAAGTCTTTGTGATTCATCGGCTCCTTTAACTGTAAATTTGCACTGCTCTTGCAGTGGATAATTTCTGATATGCCACTTCCCCCGTGTTCCCTCTAATTTAACTTCCCCGGGAACTAAGTGGAAATTTTTCTTTACACCCCTCGAGGATGAAAGGCCTTTCCCTGGGGTCTTTCACACACATGCCCGATGAGCTGCTTAGCGCTATCTGAGATTTAATGTTTAAGGTCACCATTCCAACTTTCCCTAAGACGGACTCGTCCTCCTAATGAAACCGGAGACCCAACCACCCATTTCTGATAACTGCACTCAGAACTGGACCACACTTTATCCCACCTCTGCCTTCAGCTCATTTCTTTATGTAACAATAGGGAAGTGTTTGCCACAAAACCTCATCCAATCCTTATAACAATTAAGTAAACAAAATCTAGCGCATGTAACATTGCATTTTTTAAAAATATTTTTTTTCAATTATAGATGATATCCAGTATTATATTAGTTTCAGACATTTATATAATCAAACAGTAATAATGAGTGTCTGAGTCAGTTATGGCAGCACCTGTTTCATAGATTGCTTTCATTTCCCGAGTGGCCTCTCCCACCTGGGCAGGTGCAGCTCCAGTTTTGCTTTTTTCCTGCATCCTGAGCTTCTTCGGGTTGGGAAAGGATACCAGTTTACATTATGCTACTCTTCTTCACTCTGATGCAGTTAAGAAGAGTAGATCAAGCCAGGCTGCATAGACTACCACTCCCTTCACCTAATTTTTTATTTGGGTTGAGACAATGATATTCTAGAGAGCTGTCAACTTCTGTCCCACATGGAGCTCCCCTAGTTTTGCAGCTGAGTAACCTGAATTTTTCTACTTCTATCATATCAAGAATTTCAACTTGAGCCACATTAGTTCCATTAGAGAAGACAGGGCAAGGGCCAACATTAACAGAGGATCCATTCCCCGGATCAATATCCTGATTGAACAAGACTCATGGCCCCTCCACTTTCAATGAACCATATAGCATATGAAACCAGGAAAAGGATGGGTAGTGTTGCCTATTCCAAGTAAGCTACCTTCTTCATCTGAGCTATCATCAGCTGCGGCCAGCTCTGATTATCCCACTATGTGTGAGTTAGGATGACATGCATGGGTAATGCCATTTGGACGCCAGAGACTGAATTTACCACAGGAGGAAAGATGAACATGCTTCCCACTGTAAACTTTCCCTTGCAGGAAGGGCTACCCTATGCATTCCCAGTCGTTTGTTTCTTGCTGGTATATATAGGCAGGAGTTATCTCTATGGGGGGTGGGGGGAGGGAAATCACCATAATTCTCTAGAGAAATAGGAAATCTTTGAGTATTCTGATTATCATAAGTAAAACAATGGATAAGACAAAAAAAAAAAAGGCAAGATAAAGTTGGGGCCAGTCTTACTCTCAGGAGGCTTTGAGGTGGCTTATGAGTTGGCTTGTGTTATTATGTAAACCATACACAGTTACCTAACAAGGTACATGAAAACGAAGTGGTCCGCCCACCTTGACTAAGGGAAGAGGATGTGACTGGGTCTGTTCACCATCATTCCCTAAGCTCTGCAGCTTGTTGTGCTGGCATGCTCATGTGTGAGCACGTGCTGTTCCCACTCCTCATGAAGCCAGTTGATTTAAATTCAGGACAATCTGCTGCAGATTCTTCCTACTCTGAGCTGTCAGTTCAGTCGCCTCTGGGATGGCACGGTGGTGTCTGGGTGCCCAATGTTTGGTCTTCCATTCTTCCATCCTAGCTGGGCTCTGAGTGCGGAGGAGTGACTGAGCTTTGGCTGCCTTTCCTAGCAAGAAAGCAGCTCCTAAAATTAAACATTTGTTGCTTGGGAGCTTCTAGGCTTTTGCCCATTATTTAAATTGTACTGCTTGAGGAGTTTGATTCGTGGGTCTTTACTGATAGTAGTTGATCAGGATATATAGATGTTAATCAGTCAACTAGTGTTTATTAGAAATGTACTGTGGGTCTATCTTTAGCATAGGTAATAATAACTTACTGGTATATGGTTCTTGCTTTTCTTTGTAAGTAAATTAGATGGTTCTTACTTTGATGGTAAGTCCATGGATAATTTGAAAGTGTGTGCATGTAGTTCACACCAGTGGGTAGTCTCCAAATGAAACAGATTAGGATGGACAGTGCCTGCCATGTACTCTGGGTAAAAATAATCATATTGAAACTTAAAAACTTATTGCTAGAAATACAAATTAAGACTTATGTGCTCGTTTAAGTAATTGACATAGCAATATTAAATGAACCTAGAATTTAAAAAAATAGAAAGTAAATAACTTTTAAACACATGTAGTAGAAATAAGAAATGGGAAAAATAATCAATTGACACAAAGTTTGGTTTCTAATAAGTGGAATTTGTTGACTTGGTAATGGGTTGAAAAGATTTTCAGTACAAAACCTGTAAATTATTCAAAGTAATAAGAAGGAAGTGAGAGTGCATGAAAGGTATTACTACTACTTATAGCAGTGACAAGACAGTAAGTTTAAGTGAAAAAGAGTAATAAAAAAGCATACATTTGGTTATATCTTAAAAATACTAAAACCTTAAAATGGTAAAAGATGGGTAATCTCTAGCAATTAGTAGCTAAAATTTAACAGTAATAGTTGTTCTTATCTGTGCCTCATTCAAATTATGAGGCACAGATAAGAACAACTATTACTGTTAAATTTTAGCTACTAATTGCTAGAGATCACATACTAATATTGATATACTACTTTAAAAATTTGTAAAAGAATTTTAAAATTTCTGAAAAGCAGAAATGAGATAGAAGATAATTAGAAGACAGCAGCTTAAACCAAAAAGTTTCCATGTGTAATTCTGAAATAAAAATCAGTCAACTGAAAGTTTTCAGAAATCCTCAAGATGTCAGAAGTCATCTCATCCTATTATAAGTTACTATGTTATACAAATAGTTGTTTTTAAAAAACAAATATTTTGACAAATACATTAGTAAATATAGCAATCAGCCATTCAGCATATGGACTTTTTGTGAATTGACTAGAATGGTAAAGTACATAGCATAGTTGAATCATTCCTGTTTCCCAGAGAAACTTCATTTCATAGGTAAAGAAGCAAAGCTCTTATATGTTTTGTGTGTACAAGGGTATGGTTGCTTGTTCCTTAGAAACATGAAGACTATAGATGATTCAAGCTCCTGTCTGACATTTGTATGCTACAACAGAAAGAGTTCACAAAGCATATTCATTAAAGCATCCTATATAATAAAAGCCTAATATGCTAAGTGTCCGGTCATCCAGTCGGCCGTTCAACCAATCAAAGCATAATATGCTAATGATAAGCTAAGGCCACTCAACTGCTCACTATGACGTGCACTCTCCACCAGGGGGAAGACCTCTGACCAGTAGGTTAGCTTGCTGCTGGGGTCGGGGCTATTGGGACTGAACAAGATGGGCCGGACATGCCCTGGAGCCCTCCCGCAGTCCCTTTCTTGCTGGCCAACCTCCTGCGTCCCTCCCTGGCCCCGATCGTGCACCCGTGGGGTCCCTCAGCCTGGCCTGTGCCCTTTTGCAATCCAGGAACCTCAGGGGATGTTGGAGAGCTTGTTTCAGCCTGATCCTGCAGGCCAGGCTGAGGGACACCACTGGTGCACAAATTCGTGCACTGGGCCTCTAGTATCAGATAAGAAATATAATATGTAATACAGCTAATTGCCAGAAAACCTCCTACCAAGCTTTTCAGAAACACACATTATGTCACTTGAGCTCTTATGGGGAAAAATTAAATCCAAAGCAAGAGAGCTCTGAGTGCCAGTATATATGAGAAAATTGTCACTTCCAGATCTGGAATGGTATTTGGCACATGGTATGACATATGTCATCTTCACTGCAAGCACTTTCTTATGCATATGGTCCCTCCAGCTAGAGGAGCCCTTCCACAGTCTATTTTATCAATAGTGAAGACACCCAGACTGAAAATAATATTTCATTAATAGAATCAACTTATATTTGACCAAGAAAGCAGTATATATTTTATAAATACACTTTTTTCCTTAAGCCATTATTGTAAAAAAACACTGTGTACTGACGATATAGAATAGTTCCATGCCTACATGCTAAACATTAATTGTGTTATAGCAAAAGTTTAAGAGTGTTCATTAAATATAAAGGGATTTGCTATGGATTCTATCATCTCACCTGGCTAACTTTAAACAAAATCCTCCTTTTTAAAATAAAAAATGGTTTATAATTTTGATATCTTGTTTTGATACATAGTATTCATTGGGTGTTTTATTAGTCAATAGGATATTTAATGATGTAACTTTCAAAAGGAAGTCTTAGCACAAATGCTTTTATTATATCTGTTTCAATGAAGTAAAATGATGGTTAGTAGCTAATATGTAAATGCAATATGTTAAATAAAACCAAGTTCATTCTCTTTTGATAGTTTTTAAATGAAAATAATGCAGCACATAATTTTTTAGTTCTATTTTGATTGTTTACTTTCTTTAAAAAATACAGGAACATGTTTACTTTCTTTAAAAAATACAGGAACATAATTTTAGAAACTGAAAAAGACAATGATTTCAGTAATCTTTTTAATAGTAGGAAAACACTTTTTTTTTTTTTTTAAAAAAAAGCACATTTTACCCAATGTGACAAGTAAATTTCTAAACATTAGGAGAACTCACAGCTGAACTTCAACTGCTATTTTTAAATATTGAGAAGGACCAAGGAACTATTTTGAATATAAATAAATGGAGTTTGGAAATGTCCAAGAGTTCATAAAACTAAAAGTAACAGTTTAGTTAAATATTTTCTCACACTCTAAAGAAACTTTTGTCATAGGATTTTCACAAATTGCTTAGCACTTTTACCAACACTTTATGAATTTAGAGCCATAGAATCTAGACTTCTGTAAATCAGTGGAATTACAGTGCTGTATTTGATGCAGAGTCTCCACAGGCAGGAGGCAGTTAGCTCCATCTCTCGGATTGTGTTTGGCAGTTACCATGACTGTTATAAGAGCCTATCTCAGATATTCTAGCTTTCCTGCTTCTGGGATTGTGGTAGAATTGCACCACCCCACTCCCCTTAAATTAGACATGATCTCTTGACTTGCTTTGAGGATGGAAATGTGATTCCAGGGGATGTGTCCTTTCTGGGTGGAAGTTTTTAAAAGACAATGTGCTATATGCTTTATTCTCTTTCCCCCTGTCACACTGATGGGCACTTCTCTGCATGGAATAGTCTCTGTCAGCTTGGTTCCCAGATTGAGGGCACGTGCACATGGCGTCCCCAGTTGACCCAGGCGATATAAGAAATGAGCCTTGCCCTGATCAGTTTGGCTCAGTGGATGGAGCTTCGGCCTGCGGACTGAGGGGTCCCGGGTTCGATTCCGGTCAGGGGCATGTACCTTGGTTGCGGGCACATCCCCAGTGGGAGGTGTGCGGGAGGCAGCTGATCGATGTTTCTCTCTCTCATCGATGTTTCAAACTCTCTGTCCCTCTCCCTTCCTCTCTGTGGAAAATCAATAAAATATATTTTTAAAAAACAGAAAGAAATGAGCCTTTATTGTTAAAAGTCATGAAGATTTGGGGGATTCTTTATTACTGCAGCATAATGTTGCCTATCTTTACTCAACTAAACAATAATAAAAGCTACAGCAAATTAGCTACTATCCCAGAAAAGAAAACGAACAACAACAAAAATATTGCAAACTAATTGCTAACGAGACATTACTTTTTTTCTAGAACATGTGAAAAATTAATCAGTTAAACTGTGATTTATAAAATTTTATTTGATTTTAATGTGTAATATAGAATTTATCACTGGTTCTGTATTGCTTTATGTTATAGATGGGGGTCAGGACACTTCTATTTATGAACTGACAGTAAATATTTTAGGGTTTGCAGGTCATATGATCTCTGTCACAACTACTCAACTCTGTCACTATAGCCTGTAATTAATCATAGACAATCTACACTAATAAAAGAGAAACATGGTAATTAGCATACGACCGCTACCCTTCCCATTGGCTAATCAGCATATCCTTATGCAAATCAACTGCCAACTAAGATGGCGGTTAACCACCAACAAAAATGGCGGCTAATTTGCATACGGGTGGCGAAAGGGGAAGGACTGAAAAATGGTGATCGGCAACCCAGGCGGCAGGTAAGAGCTATGGGGTGGGCAAAGGCCGCCTTCCCCCACCCCCCAGCTGGTGATCGTTATTGGAAAACCGGGCGGCAACCCCGGACCCCACTGGGGCTGGGGTTGCCGGCTGGCCTGCGCGGATCCCCATGGTGATCGGAGGGCGGGAGGGCCCGGGTGCAGGGTCCGGGGTCCAGGGGCCCTCTGCCGGGTTTACAGCACTGCCTTCTGGCTGATTCAGGGCCCCAGCAGCCCCAGCACTAAGGTGGTGGGCCTTGGGGCTGCTGGGTACAGGCCCTCCGCTGCGCGGAGTGATCCCCTTGGCGATCGGAGGGTGGCCAGGCAGCAACCCCGGACCCCACTGGGGGTACCCAGCAGCGACTGCAGAGGGAGAGGCCTGTACCCATGTTCTTTGTTCTGTGTGTCAAAGACCCGCAGCCCCAAGCCCCGCCATCAAAGTGCTGGGGCTGCTGGGGGTATCAGAGACACAAACCCACAGGCGCGGCACCCAGCAGACCCAAGGCCTTTGTGGCAGCACTAAGGAGCAGCAAGCCGAATGGTAGGAAGCAGCAAGCAGGTGGGCAGTAACGAGGGAGGGGTCCCGGACTGCAAGAGGGCACATGCTGGGCTAAGGGACCCCCACCCATCCCCAGTGCACGAATTTCGTGCACCGGGCCTCTAGTAAGTAAATAAATGGACATGGCTGTGTTCCAATAAAAATTTATTTATAAAAATGGGCGGTGGGCCTGATTTGCCCTAGTGGCTCTATATTAGATAACATATTAATGAGACCTAGTATGTTTATGTTGACATTGCTTTTATTTTTTTACACAACCCAGTGAAGTATGTTTTCTTAAAAGTGAATTCCCTTTTTTATCCTTTGTACCATGTTCCAACTCTTTTTGTAGTATAGGTGGTATAATCAACATAAAGGGAGAAGTTATTTACTATACAATGAGAAAAATGCATATTCAATTTCTGGTTTACTAAATAATATGATTTTTGACTAATTTAAAAATTTTAACAGATAAGGCTGTTGAAACACATTGAGACTGAAGGTGTGGTTGAAGTCATGGAAGCAGTTTGTAGAAGAGCAGGGCCTACAACCCTGGGCTCCTTTCTACCTATTTCCCCTTCCATTATACACTGACTTCCAAATGGTCAGAATAAGTTCAGAAGGATTAGGCCAAACATTTTAAACAGGGTTTCTTTGACTTTAAAGACTGTAGAGACTGTTTTTATTTAATGATGAATAAAGTATTAAAGTTAATATAGAATAAAGGTATTAAGTGAGTTTGTCTGAGTGTATACAGAGTGTCTTAAGCTTCTGTTTAAGGTTTTTTCAAGGTGGGAGGAAAAGGAAGATGTAGAGTACTGCTTTTAACCTAATTTATGATGTTTACTTATTTCTACCTCTCTGACTAATGCTTCTTTTGTTCTCTTTATAATTCTTAGTTTCTATCTACTACTTCTTTCCCCCCCAAGAACTGCAAACATTAGCTGATTAATCCTCAGTGTTCTCAGCTGCTGTGATCAGTGGAGGTAATCTCTCATAGCACATTGATATCTAAATCAACATAATATATCTAAATCACCTTTGCTAATCTACTGGAATTTGCTTAATGTTTCCTGAGCTAATATCTCTACTACAACAGTGTGTTTAGAAAAAGAAATACTCAGGACATAAAGATATGAGAATTCAATTCTGTAAAAAAGAATGGGTTTCACTTTGTAGTGTGAAATGTTTCATCCGTCTTTCAGAAAGTTTTACTTTCTTTTCTTCCTTTCTTGCTTTTCTTTCTTTTTGGTTTAGGTCATACTGAAGATATTTTTTCCACATAGAAATCATCAGCTTAGATGACACTTTTTTCTTATATTTCCCAACCTATTTCTCTATACCTAACTGAATGTATGAGAAGAAGAAATAGACATTCTTTGAATTGTTTTTTTAGAAAAAAACATGACAGTAATCTGCAGTTCAGCTGCATGTTACCTTGCAATTTAGTGTCATATAATTTGCTTTTTTGAAGATCTAGAATGTTAACCCAAAATATAGATCTTTAAGCCATATCTTGATTGCTTGTACATTGTAAGGATTCTCTGTTTATGTGCTTGGTCATAGATTGAAATTGGTTGCTATGAAAGCCTGAATAATTACCCTCAAAGACAGTTAATTCCTAGCTCCTGGATCCTGTGACTGTTATTTTACATGGCAAAAGGGACTTTGCAGATGTGACTAATTTAACGCTCTTGAGATAAGAAGAATATATTGGACTATCTAGGTGGGTCCAGTGTGATCACCACAGTTCCCATAAGAGGGAGGTAGTATAGTCAGAGAGAAAAAGATGTGAAGATGGGACCAGTGTTTGGAGGGAGGTGCTTTTAAGACAGAAGTGACCATGAGCCAAGGAAAGCAGGCAGACTCTAGAACAGCCGTGGGCAAACTATGGCCTGCAGGCCGGATCCGGCCCGTTCGAAATGAATAAAACTAAAAAAAAAAAGACCGTACCCTTTTATGTAATGATGTTTACTTTGAATTTATATTAGTTCACACAAACACTCCATCCATGCTTTTGTTCCGGCCCTCCGGTCCAGTTTAAGAACCCATTGTGGCCCTCGAGTCAAAAAGTTTGCCCATCCCTGGTCTAGAAGCTGGAAAATATAGGGAAACCGATTCTTTCCTAAAGTCTCCAGCAGGAACACGGTCCTGCCAATGCCTTGATTTTTAAATTTCAGACTTCTGGCCCTAGCTGGTTTGGTTCAGTGGATAGAGCATCACTCTGAGGACTGAAGGGTCCCTTTTGATTCCCCTCCAAGGTTGCAGGCTCGATCCCCAGTAGGGGGTGTGCAGGAGGCAGCTGATCAATAATTTTCTCTCATTATTGATGTTTCCATTTCTCTCTCCCTCTCCCTTCTTCTCTGAAATCAATAAAAATGTTTTAAAAAAATAAATTTTAGACTTCTCTCTAGAACTGTAAGAGAATACATTGGTGTTGTTCTAAGTCACTATATTTGTGGCAATTTGTCACAGTAACAATAGGACACTATTACAGTTTTCTTTTTGGATTATCAAGGAATGCAAATTTTAATTTTAAATGAGCATCTGCAAGAGAAATAACCAGATTCTGTTTCTCTATTACTAGAACACATGTTTTAGTAAAACACAATTTTGTTTTAGATTATTCATCATTTTATCTGTTTGTTTGTTCTTCCCTTTTGGGATAATTGTGAGCTCTTAGAAATACCATGGATTTTAGACTGCTCTTCCAAAGGTTACAATTGCTCTGCAGTTTATTCTGGGGATATTGTGGTTTTTTGTTTGTTTTTTTCTTTCTATAAAATTTAAGGAATACCACTGGGAAGTAAGAAGCTGGCCTACGCTAGACTAGTTAGCCTTCCAATGCTGGTGGAAGGAGTGGGTGTGTGGGTTCACTTTGCAATTAGGCACAGAAAGTGTTCTGTCTTTTCCCAGGGCCACTTCACCTGCATGGCCTGAGGTAGGGCCAGGGGCCAAAACAAAACAAGGGAAGCAAAAATCTCCTCTTATAATTTAATTGGAAGAGAGGATGGACAAAAAGAAGCTTCTCCACCCCTTCTCTTTACTCAAGTGGCTTGTGAACTCTCATTGTGAAAGGGAGACTTAAACTCCATTTTATACTCGAGCATTCTTTTAACCTTGGTCAGGGCCCAGCTGCAAAGGACTTTTAAAGAAATAGTAGTCCTAGAATTTTCTAGGACTTTTAACAATAAGCCTGGAGAAGTGCTCAGTCACTCGCTGGAGGGACCACAGATCTCACATCCTGTTGCCATGCTCTTTGAAGAAGCAGCCTGCAATTCCTGGGGTTTTATCATAACTCATGGATTTTTATTAAGCTCAGAAGGAATACATTCTCTAAAATATGCAAAGTTTAAAATGTAGATTCCAGTAAATGCTTTGTTTTTGTATGTCTTCCTCCCTCCAACTATTCATTGTGGGTTGATTTGTTCCCCTTTCCTTCCTGATTTTAGAAAATAATTGTTTTGGAAAGTGGTTATATGATTTATTGCCCAAGGAAAAGAAATTTGTTTACATTGGGGTGGTAAATTTAAAAACTTTATGATGATTCTTTTTTAAAAAATTCTTTATTATTTAAAGTATTACATATGTCTCCTTTTTCACCCCTTGACCTCTCCCTGTTTGTTCCCACCCGCCCAGCACATGCCCTCACCCCCCTACCATCTGTGTCCACGGGTTATGCTTATATGCATGCATACAAGTACTTTGGTTGATCTCTCACCCCCTACCTTCGCCTGCCCTCTGAGATTGGATGGTCTGTTTGATGCTTCTGTGTCTCTGGATCTATTTTGATTCATCAGTTTATGTTGTTTATTATATTCCAAAAATGAGTGAGATCATGTTATATTTGTCTTTCTACGACTGGCTTATTTTGCTTAGCATAATGCTCTCCAGGTCAATCCATGCTGTTGCAAATGGTAAGAGTTCCTTCTTTTTTTTACAGCAGCATAGTATTCCATTGTGTAGATGTACCGCTGTTTTGTAATTTATTCATCTGAGGATGGGCACCTAGGCTGTTTCCAAATCTTAGCTATGGTGAATTGTGCTGCTATGAACATAGGGGTGCATATATCCTTTCTGATTGGTGTTTCTGGTTTCTTGGGATATATTCCTAGAAGTGGAATTTCTGGGTCAAATGGGAGTTCCATTTTTAATTTTTTGAGGAAACTCCATACTGTCTTCCATAGTGGCTGCACCAGTCTGCATTCCCACCAGCAGTGCACGAGGGTTCCTTTTTCTCCACACCCTTGCCAGCACTTGTCATTTGTTGATTTGTTGATGATAGCCATTATGACAGGTGTGAGATGGTACCTCATTGTTGTTTTGATTTGCATTTCTCAGATGATTAGTGACTTTTAGCATGTTTTCATATGTCTCTTAGGCTTCTGTATGTCCTCTTTCAAAAGGGGCCTATTTAGGTCCTTTGCCCATTTTTGGATTGGATTGGTTATCTTCCTTTTGTTGAGTTGTACGAGATCCCTATAAATTTTGGAGATTAAACTCTTATCAGAAATAACATTGGCAAATATGTTCTTCCATGTAGTGGGCTTTCTTGTTGTTTTGTTGATGGTTTCTTTTGCTGTGCAGAAGCTTTTAATTTTGATGTAGTCCCATTTGTTTATTTTCTCCTTAGTTTCCATTGCCCTCAGAGCTGTATCGGTAAAGATATTGGTACAACATATGTCTAATATTTTGCTGCCTATGGATTCTTCTAACATTTTTTTGGTTTCCTGTCTTATGTTTAAGTCCTTTATCCATTTTGAGTTTATTTTTGTGAATGTTGTAAGTTGGTGGTCTAAAAAAACAATCCAATTTACCATTGTAATAAAAAAATTAAGATACCTAGGAATAAACTTAACGAAGGAGGCAAAAGACCTATACTCAGAAAGCTACAGGACATTGAAAAAAGAGATAGAGGAATACATAAACAAATGGAAGAACATACCGTGCTCATGGATTGAAAGAATCAACATCATTAAAATGTCCATATTACCCAAAGCAATCTATAGATTCAATGCAATCTCCTTTAAAATACCAATGGCATATTTCATAGTCCTAGAACAAACTCCCCCCAAAATCATATGGAATAAAAAAAAGACCCCGAATAGCTGCAGCAATCCTGAGAAAGAAGAACTAAGTTAGAGGGATCACAATGTCAGATATTAAGCTATATTACAAAGCCACTGTTCTCAAAACAGCCATATAGACCAAAGGAACAGAACAGAGAGCACCAAAATCAACCCAAGCCATTATGCTCAATTAATATTTGATAAAGGAGGCGAGAGCATATAATGGAGTGAAGACAGTTTCTTCCATAAATGATGTTGGGAAAATTGGACAGATACATGCAAAAAAAATGAAACTATGGATGATTCTTTATAAATTGATGTGTTCTTAGAAAAGAGAAATCAGTGGCATTTCTATACAGCAATGATGAACTATCAGAAAGAGAAACTAAGAAAACGATCCCATTAACTATTGCAACAAAATATAATTAGGTACTTAGGAATGAATTTAACCAAGGAGGTAAAAAAACCTGTACTCAGAAAACTCTAGGACATTGAAGAAAATAATTCAGAAAGATACAAATAAGTTGATGCATATACCATGTTTGTATTGGAAGAATTAACATAATTAAAATATCCATACTACCCAAAGCAATCTATAGATTCAACCTAATTTCTATTAAAATATCAATGACAAATTTTACAGATACAGAACAAATATTCCAAAAATTTATGTGGAACATAAAAAGACCCCAAATAGCCTTAGCAATCTTGAGAAAGTAGAAAAAAATTGGAGATATCAATACCTGGTATCAAAATATACTACAAAGCCATTGTAATGAAAACAGCCTGGTACTGGCATGAGAAGAGGCATATAGATTAATGAAACAAAAGAGAGTGCCCAAAATTAATCCACACCAAATGGGTAATTAATATTTTACAAGGGAGGCAAGAACATACAATGGGGTAAAGACAGTCTTCTCAATAAATGGAATTGGGAAAATTGGACAGGTGCATGCAAAAAATAAAACTAGACAACAAACATACCATATACAAGAATAAACTCAAAATGAATGAAATATTTATTTTAGTATTTTTATTTTTTTAATATATTTTTTTATTGATTTTTTACAGAGAGGAAGGGAGAGGGATAGAGAGTTAGAAACATCAATGAGAGAGAAGCATTGATCAGCTGCCTCCTGCACACCCCTCACTGGGGATGTGCCCGCAACCAAGGTACATGCCCTTGACCAGAATCAAACCTGGGACCCTTCAGTCTGCAGGCCGATGCTCTATCCACTGAGCCAAATCTGTCAGGGCTGAATAAAATATTTAAATGTAAGTTGCAAAACCATAAAAATTCTAGAAAAAAACAGGGTCAATAGACCTATGAGAAAAATGCTCCATGTCACTAATTATCAGAGAGATGCAAATTAAAACTATAATGAGATATGAGATATTGTCCCACACCTGCCAGAATGGCTACCATCAATAAATCAACAGATGGGATTGTGGAGAAAAGAGAACCCTTGTACAATGTTGGTGGGAATGCAGACTGGTACAGCCACTGTGGAAAACAGTACAGGGTTCCCTTAAAAAACTAAAAATGGAGCCTTGGCAAGTTTGACTAAGTGGTTAGAGCATTGGTCCATACACCAGGGGGTTGTGGGTTCATATCTGGTCAAGAGCATGTACCTGGGTTGTAGCTTTGATCCTGGCCCTGGTTGGGGTGAGTGTGGGAGGCACTCAATTGATATGTCTCACATTGGATGGATGTTTCTTTTTTTTCTCTCTCTCTCCTCCACTGCATCCCACTCTCTCTAAAAAGCAGTGGGAAAAATATCGTCAGGTGAGGCTTAACAAAATAATTAAAAATGGAACTGCCTTTTGACCCAGTGATCCCACTTCTGCGAATATATCCCAAGAATCCCAAAACACTATTTTGAAAGAACATATGCACTACCATGTTTATGGCAGCATTATTTACAATAGCCAAGATCTGGAAATAACCCAAGAGCCCATTAGCAGATGAGTGGATAAAAAAGTAGTGGTTCATTTACACAATGGAATGCTATGTGGTCATATAAAGGAAATCTTACCTTTTGAGACAGCGTGGAGATTATTGTACTAAATGAAATAAGCCAGTCAGAGAAAGACATATACCATATGATCTCA
The DNA here is from genome assembly GCF_028538775.1 of Myotis yumanensis. Classification (NCBI taxonomy): domain Eukaryota; kingdom Metazoa; phylum Chordata; class Mammalia; order Chiroptera; family Vespertilionidae; genus Myotis; species Myotis yumanensis. The sequence continues at coordinate 23,973,502 of NW_027223755.1, read as the reverse complement.
CTTATGTGTGGGATGTAATGAACAAAATAAACTGACAAACAAAATCGAAACAGAGGCATGGATACTTGGAGCAGCAGACTGACAGCTGTTGCAGGGGAGAGGGGAGAGAGGAATTGGATGAAAGAAGATGAATGGATTAGCCAAAGAACATATATGCATAGTCCATGGACACAGGCAACAGTGTGGTGATGGGCAAAGGGAAGTGGGCCAGGGGCTGAGTGGAGGTGGGCAAAGGGGGACATCTGCAATAATACCAACAATAAAAATACTTAAAAAAAAAGAGGTTAAGAAATTGAGCACTTAATGCTCACTGGGCTGTTGGTATTGTATGCAAAAAGACAGGATACTATTATTTCCCTCAAGCAATTTCAGACGTTACTGGGAGGCAAAATGTAAATGCATTGGAAAGGCTAGTTGATAAAGCTCAAGCACATGTGGTCTGAAACCTGGTGCCTGATGAAAAGTTAAAGAAGCAAGAGAAGAGAGTGGGCTGGATGGCGAGGATGAAACACACCGTCCTGGATGAGACGGGGCCGAGTTAGATTGTGCAGTATGGGGAGGATGTACTAGTAAGAATGTGAGGCGGTGCAATGAGGGAGGAAAGAGTCCAAGACACCAGGAGATGTCAACAGCAATTATGAGCACATCATGTCCCAGCGATTGAGAGGAGTCCTGATTTGTGCTGCTGAAAATGTGCATTTATAATATAATTGGAGGGCAGGTCACAGCAGTGTTTTTCTTTTCTCTGGGATTCGAAAGAGAAAGGCACTTCTCATTTCCAGGTGGGGCCCAGCTCTCCCTCCTCCGTGCCAGCTCAGCTGGTGAAGTATGTCTGAGCCCGAATAACAGACTCTTCTCCAGCAGGCACAGGCTTTTCTTAGAAGGCGCAGCATCCTGTCACTTTTCACTTAGCATTTGCTTCATGCAGATGAAAAAAAAAATACAATCTAGCAATTGGAAATTTTGCAGTATCAACAAAGCCTGTGTTGGAGCTAGTCCTTTACTGTGTATATAGTTTCTGTGTTAAGGTCCAGCGATATCCTCCACCCCTCATCATAGTCCACAATTAGGCATAATTTTGACACTATCACAACTTTGTCTTGTCTTGTCTTTAATGTATTTGTAAATCGTTTGGAGGTGGGTGACATGAGAAATAAAATGCCCTACCATTTGTGGTCCCTACCCTGAAATTTGAAAATTATTTTTTGCCCTCACAGTTTGAAAATATGACAAACTCTGAAAAACCACCCTTTGAAAGCAGAAACAAAGTGGGTTACGTCAGATTCTGTTTTGAGACACGGCTTCCTCATTATCTTGTAGGACTCAAAAACCTTTCGGATGAAAAGCCTAATTTTGGAAATAAACTTCTTTCCAAGAATGAGAACGTGCCACATGGCTGAGTGCTGTTATTAAACCGAGAAGAAGAACCCACAGGCTGCACAGAAGGCCAGCGCCGTGGCACCTTCTGCACTTGTTTCAATATGCATACTCACAGACTACTCCCAGGCCCACCTTCTTCCAGCTCCTAATGTTTGTCTGTCCTCCAACTGTCACACCCAAATACTGTATCCGATGCCTCCTGTAATAAAAATACAAGCTCTTTAAGACAACAAAGAGTCCTTCACATTTAAACAGTTTTCAACAACATTTTCCAAAGCTCCCGTCGCTGGGTACCATTTCTATTTATTTGCTAGAGGTTGGTGCACGAATTTGTGCATGGGTGGGGTCCCTCCCCACTGATCAGGGCCGGCTGGCCAGCCGAGGGCAGGGACTGTGGGAGGTTGGCTGTGGGAGCTCACTGACCACCAGGGGGCAGCTCCTGTGTTGAGCATCTGCCCCCTAGTGGTCAGTGTGTGTCATAGTGACCAGTCATAATGGTCGCTTAGGCTTTTATCAATATAGATTTCTTTAAAAAAATATATTCTCACTAGAGACCCGGTGCATGAAATTCATGCACGGGTAGGGTCCCTAGGCCTGGCTGGTGATCAGGGCAGAGCTGGGCCTTTGGCTGCTGGCTGGGACCTTCCTTCGTTCTGAGCTGCCCCCTGGTGGTCAGCACACGTCATAGCAAGTGATCAAACACCAGGTCTCCTCGTCAAACACCTGAGAGGCACTTTGCATATTAGCCTTTTATATATAGAGAGATTGATTTCAGAGAGGAAGGGAGAGGGAGAAAGAGATAGAAACATCAACGATGAGAGAGAATCATTGATCTGCTGCTTCCTGCATGCCCCCCACTGGGGATTGAGCCTGCAACCTGGGCATGTGCCCTGACCAGAAATTGAACCCGTAATCTCCTGGTTCACAGGTTGATGCTCAACCACTGAGCCACACTGGCCAGGCTTAGAGCCAAGTATATTGCTCCTTGTTGCCTGTGCATCATAGCACCCCTAGGTGATGACTCCAGAATTTATCAATTTCTATTTGGTCCGGCAGGTTCAGCTTCCATATTTCCAACAACCAACAGGGATGAAGGCCCCTAATTCAATAAATTTAAAGCCAAACTTATGAATTTTCTCCCTCAATGTCTTAAATCTCCTACTTCAGCTAATTACATAGCCATTCATTCTGATGCTCAAACTAAGACCCTTAAACTCATTCATAACCCCCTCTTCTTCACCATCTTTTATCCCTTCCAGTGTCTCCATTTCCACAGGGACTCTGGTTCATTTCAGGCCCTAATTTCTTACCCAATTAACACCACAGACACCTCTTTCTCTCTGCTGTCTCAAATATATTCTTTGTGCTGCCTCAAATAAACACGTCCTCAAACACAAATCTGTTCGTTATACTGTCTTTTCAAAATCTTTCACCCAAACAAAAAAATAGATAAATTTCTTGGCATGGGTTATGCGTTCCTACATAATCTGGCCCCAAGCTACTATATTTTACTAATTTCCCACCCAACATTATTGCTGGTTCCTTCTCAAAGACATTGTTCTCTGTCAAGCCTTTTGTTGTTCCTCTCTTTTTCAGGACATTTTCACACATGTTAAAACTCTGCCATTTAAGACAGTTAAAATGCCACCACATCAGTAACCTATCTTTGATCTTGCCCTTTCAACTCTCATTACCCTTTAGCTTCTTCTCTCGTCTGTAACATATCAAATTCTAACATGTCGCATGTTTAATAGAAGAAAGTTTGGAATTGTCATAACAAGTTTAGGTTGAGGTCTGAGTTTTTCCTTATCTATGATCTTGGACAGGATATTTAATTCCTCTTGATCCGTAAGAAATGGATACCATTCCTCACTTTTAAGGGAAAAGGTATGTGGCTATCCATATGAAATTATGAAGTGCAACAAATGTGATCTGTTAGCATTTGAGAAACCAGAAGATGGTTATGATTGTAAGGCTAAGCCTGAAGGTTCAGTGGGGCAGGAATATTGAAATTATAACTTTTGGTTGAACTGGTCAGGAGTATATTTAAGCATAATTGGCGGAGAGAAGTCTAATCTTTGAATCTTTGAATTACCAATGTTCACCTCTACGTTCATAGATTTCTAGTTGCCACCATTGTATAAGTCAAAATGTATATTTTTTGGAAATAAGAAAATCTGGATTTAGATGCTGAGCCAACATTTAAGCTATCTTACCTATTTAAGAGTCCATTTCTCACAGTCAATAAAATAATTCACTGGTAAATATTTACATGAACTTGTGATAAAAGGCCCGAACACTGTGAAGCATTACTCCTTTGAAATGGCACAATTGTAGGAAATTTAGAGGAAAAGGATACTGATTTCTGTTGAAGGAAGAACCAGTTTTCTCAGTATCCTGAAAAAGTATTTTCAGCAGTTAGTCCAGTCCTAGAGCTGGGGTTTCTTATTTTGGAACAATTTCAGGCAGCAGTACCAATAAAGAGTGGTGCTTCCCATAAAAACTGAGGTTCTGTGAATAGTAATCATGAGGGGTTGGAAGACTCATGAGGCTGACACGTTAGTTGGGGTATTTTCTTACTTCCTCACCATCTTTATCTCTTCACTTGGCCCATAGACCAAGGATGGCCCCATATCCTTACAGGCACCACAGTGGTGTTGCTTGTTTCATCTTTGTTGAATGAGGGCTGCATACTCCTTCTCTAAAGTCTTCCTTCTCTTTTTTGCCAGCTTTTTAATATCTGAGATAACTGCTAAGGAAAGGCATGCTTTTAAAAATCATGTTTCAAAACATATTTTCTATTATGTATATAATAATAAAGCTAATTTATATTATAACTAGAGGCCTGGTGCACAAAATTCATGCAGGGGGTGGGGGTATGTCCCTCAGCCTGGCCTGTACCCTCTCCAATCTGGGACCCCTCTCATAATCCGGGACCACTGGTTCCTAACTGCTTGCCTGCCTGCCTGCCTGATCGCCCCTAACTGCCTCTGCCTGCCTGTCTGATTGCCCCTAACTGTCTCTGCCTGCTGGCCTGATTGCCCCCTAACTGCTCCCCTGCTGGCCTGATCGCCTCCAACTGCCCTCCACTGCCAGCTTGATTGCCCCAGTAGCCTCTGCCTTGGCCCCCACCACTGTGGCTTTGTCCGGAAGGAAGTCAGACATCCGGAAGATGTCTGGTTCACCTGGTCTAATTAGCATATTACCCTTTTATTAGTATATATAACTCCATGGCAGAGGGGGGTCCTAGGTGTATGCATATATAAGACTTTGAATTACTGTTGGTTCTTGGCCTTTGACCTGTTGGTAAATTGAAAATTAAAAGTTTGTGAGAGTTAAATAAGATTACATTTTAAGATAAAACATTACTCAGTGATACTTAAAGTATGGTAAGGAAGACTTTATTCATGTGTGGGGGGGCTATTGCAATAAGTATAGGGACCACTGCAATGGAATTTTGGAGTGAGGGAAAGAGGTAGGGCTAAGTTCTTAACACAGTATGAGCAAGTGGAAATTTATAGCCAAGGAGCAGGTTGGGTGTCAGTGGATGGAAAGTCACTAAGGGGAAACATCAGGGGTAAGAGGGGTTGCATAGGCTAGATTCTTGCTGAAGATGTTACAAGGAGGATGGTAGAGGATGAAGAACCTGATCAGATATATTGGGGTTGGGAGTTATGGTTAAACTGACTTAACAGGGTTCTTGCTAAAACTGAATTTTACAAGGAAGTACACGGATGGGCTTAGGCCAGTGATGGTGAACCTATGACATTTTTTTGGTTGATTTTTCTTTGTTAAATGGCATTTAAATATATAAAATAAATATCAAAAATATAAGTCTTCGTTTTAATATGGTTGCAAATATCAAAAAATTTCTATATGTGACACGGCACCAGAGTTAAGTTAGGGTTTTTCAAAATGCTGACATGCAGAGCTCAAAAGGTTCACCATCACTGGCTTAGGCCAACGGTTCTCAACCTGTGGGTCTCGACCCCTTTCCTTTCCTTTTCTTTCCTTTCCTTTCTTTTCCTTCCTCCCTCCCTCCCTTCCTTCCTCTCATCTAAAATATTTTCCCTGGAATATAAAATATCTCCCACAAAGTCCTATATAGGATATCAAATAAGTTTAACCCCTGCCCCCGCCTCCCCCCCCCCCCCCCCCAACAATGATTATAAGTGGTTGTGTTAAAGAGATTGTGAAGCTCTGTTTGATTCTGTTTGAGTTCATTGAAAATGGGGCCTAGTGAATAAAGTTTGCCATGGACGGTGGCAGCAGGCAAGCAATGTGTTTTCCATCCTCAATGCATGGAGATGGCATGTGGCTGTTCAGTTTGAACAAATGTTCTTGGAATGGTTCAGAGGCAGTGCTCTGTTAAATACATACCTGAGAGTTTACGGTCTAATTTCAAGCCCAAGGTACGTTCCTAACTTTGAGATCATGGGGTTTTGACCATGCATATACAATTGCACTTTTGTTATTGAGTAAAAATTCTATTAACCAAAAAGTTTAAGAAAATAAAGCCCCCAAAATACTAAACCCACATTGGATTGTCATTGCCCATCACAGGATGAACTCTGTTTTTTAAAAATATACATTGTCTCATTTTCCTACTTGTTCAGTTCCTCATCTGAACAAACTAAATGGGTAATGCTTCTGAAAGGCAACTGCTACGTAAGTAAAATGGCCAACTAATAGCATTAATTTAGATTAATTAAATTAATCTAGACCATTGTAGCATTAATTTTTAGAAGTATACAATACACTTTTTAGGTATGGGCTTTTCATGATTTGGGACCACTTCCACTTTAACCTGTAGGAATATTTACAGTGAATCTCAGTCTTCTCTCTCTGTCTGGATCGAAGCTTCTAACTCTTCTTGTGCTCTTCTTCCTAGAGCTGATCCAAAGGCTGAGGCTGATAAATGTAGGGATTCTTTCTGCCAGTCTGCTCCACAGATCCCTGTAAGTTTACGGTTTCTCTGTGGTCAGGAGCAGATTTCATGTACCTGAGTTACTCAGGCAAAATCTCTCTCTCTCTCTCTCTCTCTCTCTCTCTCTCTCTCATAGAGAAAGAGAGAGTATTTAAATTTTCTGAACAGTTACGTCAATTCTTTTCTGTATCTGCCCTAAAAGCTAGGCTGAAGTTGTTTGAGAGTGACGGTGTATGGAGATTTTAGTTACTTCCAGGTGAGATTTGATCTCATCTCATTGTTCAGGACCTCAGGGGATATGCTGCTACATTGCTCAAATGCCCTCTCAGTTCCTCTACATTTGTTAAACGGAGGCCCAGAGATTACATTTCCGCCGAGCAGTGCATGCTGCTCTAATGCCGATCATTAGCTGCCTGTCCAGATGGTCCCTGCTCTCAGTGACAGGGAGTGAGTCTAAATTGTTCATCTCCAGTGTTTCTAGTGGACTGCCCAATATGTTCACTGTGGTCCATTTACAGGAGGGTGACGTTCAGCATATCTGATGCTTACACTCTGGCACTAGTCGTGATGCAAAAAATGGCAGATCTGGGCAGGAAAGGGGAGGACAGCAAAGGAGTAAGTTACACTCGAAAGCGCCAGCATTTCGAGGGCAGCTGACTATTCAGTCATCTGTGAAAGACAGGTAGGAATTCAGGCTTAGTGCTCCCTTCACACTGGCCTGGAGATTAGCAGTGCAGCAACGGTCACCTCAAAACTACTTTCCTTTAAGTCCTAGAAACAGCAAGCAACAAAAAAACACCAGCCTCACACCCCCTTAAGGTCATTCTCATAAACGACAATCATGCTGAGATGAGTGGGGTCTCTGGAGACATGCATCACAAGAGGCAACTCCCTCGCGGTAATGCTTAAAAGTTGCATTCCTCCTTTTAAGGTTTGTGCGAATGTCCACTTGATCTCACAGTTCTGCTACCTTCACCTTTCTCCTAGTTCAGCTATCCACTCAGAGAATGCCAGCGTTTATTTTCTGGTCTGGGAGCTGTAATTGCCAATGCCAGAAGTAACTTTCATCATTTTTTTTTTGTTTTGTTTGTTTTTTTAAATAACTAGCAGAGACCACCTGGAGGTGTAGAATGCATAGGCATGTTTCGAGTGGTGATATCAGTACTCTTTAAAAGACAGACTAAAGGTCAATTATGTACAAGGCATGTGGCTTCATGATATCATGAATCCAAAAGACTACAATCAAATTCCTGCTATTAAACAACTTACACGAAAACCACCAGGACTGTTAATCAAATACATTGTGGGTTAGTCTTTTGAAACCCTACCATGGCTGCACAGTTTCTAGAAAGCCATTAATTGCTTGATAGTCAATTTGGAACCATTAATTATAAAGATGTGCAATTTAAATAATTTTGGCTGTCTTTAAAAAGGTGGGCTGCAGAGTGCAGGAGGAGGACTCGGAAGATCTGTTAAAAACCTGGCACAATGCGGTGGGTGGGACGCACACAGCCCAGTGCATTGTGGGCTGGGGGAAAGGATAATGGCAGGGTGATACTGTTACTGGGCCTTTTATAACACTCCCGATAACTAGTAACTTTCCAGCTCTCTTGGCTTTAAAATACACATAATTATCTTTCTGTTGGAAACACAACAACACAAACTATTTCAGCTTCTCCAGATGTATGGAATAACGGTGTTTTGCACTTACTCATTTTTATGACTTGAATGCGTTTTAGGGCAATGAACATGGGCCTTACATATTGGGAAAGAATTAGAATTTGAGAGGAAGCAAATCTAGATATGAAAGCAGCAAGATAATTTTCCTGTAAGGTTTTTTGAAGTTTCATTCAGCCTCACTCTTTGATAGCAGCGGCGATGGGAAGAAAGAGTGGTGTGTGTGCTGCAAACCCCTGAAATGATCCTCCTTTCTCTGGACTTCAAAGTACAGAAATTGTTCCATCCTGCTTTCATATTTCAAACCACACAGTTTGGTGGTCAGACTTTGAACCCTGGGTGAGAATAGAATTAGCCTTCAGGAACTTTGGGGGAGATTTATAAAATAAGCAATGAACGTTTCTCTGCTTTCTAAAGACTTTTTGCTACCGTTCCAATAACATCCCTGGTGGGCTATAATAAGCATACTTAAAAAAAATCCCTCTTGGATCTCTCCTGCCCCACTTTCCGGTTTTGAAGAGCTACCCAGGAAACTATTATCTCTCTAACTGTTCCCAGGCTTATTGAAGAAGGCAAATACAGGAAGGCTCCCCCCGATTTCTCTAAAGGTAGGATTAGAATTGGAGAAGATGAGTGAAGAGACATGTTAGGGCTTTTCAGCCAATTTCATCTTTGTAACTTGACTCTGAGTATTTGGATAACATTATTTCCTTTAATGGTAGGAAGTATATACTTATGTATGATTCCCCCCTCTCCCCCACCTCTTTTTAGCATCTTGGAATCTTAGGATGGCCAAGGTACATTTCCAGTAGTTCTTGATAATCATTTTACACATTTTTTAATAGAATGGTTGTAAGAAGCTTATAACAATAGAAGGAGACATTTGTTATTGAAAGGAACTTCAACCTAAAACCTCTTCTCAGAATTCTAGACTTTCTGCAGTTGCTGCTCAAATACCTATGAGCACATCAAGTTAAGCAAATTCAAAAATAAGCTCCCGGGTATCTGCATCCAACCTCCTCTTCTTCCTCCACCACCTTTCTTGCTGGGTGGTGTCCACATCTCCTCAGTCTCCAGCGGAGGAGCATGCAGAACAGCCTTCATCATTTATGGCCTCTAACTACTCTCCATATCTAACATTCCAAGTCCCATTGATCCTGTTTTCTGGGCCTTTCTGATGTCTCCCCTTCTCAAAACCTTCTACAAATCCATTAGTTGAACTGCTGGAATGACTGCAGTAGCTTTATTTCTCCAGGCTTCTCTACAGCAAGTTACACTTCTCCTGGTACCAGAGTGATCCAAACATGTACATTTGATTATGTGAGGCAGCATCATGCTCTTTATTAAGGGTCTTCTATTACCTAAAGTCTGGAGTCCACGGTGCCAGTATGTGGCCTAAAATCCCTCAAAGATCTGGACCCTAACTTCTGTTCAGCCTCTTCTATGTCCAGTCATTCTTCATATCTGACATCCCAACTATAACAAATTATGCATGGTTACCTTAAAAAGTTAAGCTACTTTATTTATAATACTGGAGGCCCAACACGCACAAAATCGTGTGCGGTTAGGGTCCCTAGGCCTAGCCTGGCCTCCGTCGCACGGCCTTTGCCTCCCTGCACGTGAAGCTCCCTGCCCCAGGATGCTCCGCCAGGCTCCCCCCCTCCCCTCAACTGCTCCACGAAGCTTTCTGCCGCCCCCTGAAGCTTGCTACTGGACGCTCCATGAAATTCCCCCCACCCCCCACCCCCAAACTGCTCTGCAAAACTCCCCCGCCCCGTTACTGCCTCGAAAAACTCGTTGCTGCCCAGGTAACTGCTCCTAAGCTCACGGCCACCCCGTGAAGCAGCCCGCCACCGCTGCTCAACAGTCCCCAGTCCCAACCGCCGCCAGCGCACCCCCCACCCCGCATCATGGTGCGCGGCTTGGGGGCCGTGGGGGTGGGGACCGAGAGGTGCTCCATGCACTTCATGGTGACTGGTCAACCGTTGGTCATGATGGCACCTAGCTCTTTATATATATTAGGATTCTTCTCAAATGCTGTTCCCTCAGTGTGGAGATATTTCATGCACTATGCTAAAGGAAAATATTATTATACCTATTTTATAGATAAGAAGACAGGCTTAGCGAGGTTAAATAGCTTTCATCATTATTTATTATTATTATTATTATTATTATTATTATTAATAATTAACCTAGTAATCATTTTTGTTTCTAGTCACCATGTACTTTTGATTCTACTTATAAATATTTTTGTAATTTACTTTTCCCTTTCTCTTTCTTATCCCAGAAGCATTTCTTTCTTCATTCATTCAACAGGTGTTTGTTTATTATGCACTTGATGTGTGTCAGTCACTTCCAGGTGATACAGTGGTGCTATCTCAATGTCAGTGTGTACTGAAGCTGGCTCATATAACAGTGAGCATCTCTTCCCTACACACAGTTCAGTGACATCATTTTGAAGCTAAAAGTGGCCACAAATTAGAGTTTCCTTCCCTAGGAAATTAATCACACCTCTTAATCCCACACCTCTTTTCTTAGAACATCCTCATAGTTGGTTCTCCCATTTCATGATTACCTCCTACACAAAAACAACAGGACTGTGGTCTTTTTAAGACATTGTGTACCACATAGAAATCTCTAAGACATACACCAGGGACCGCACGTTTTTGGGCAAACTGCATGTTATTTAAATCATCATAATGCACTTTAGGTGTTGTTTTTCAATAATTATAACATTTTTATTTACAAAAACAATTAAACAAAGTTCCTAGTACTTTTTTAACGTATGGTACTGCATAAAACATTTTCCTCTATGAAGAGGGACCAAACAAAATTTACATAAGTATCTATATTCGCTCCTATTTCCATGGGCATGAACGAGAACACTCGTGAGCGGTCCTTAACAGATGGCACTCGAAACACGAGAAAACTGAGCTGTATGAAATGTGTTAAAACATAGACTTGATTTTCCTCTTGCTTCTTTCTGTCATCAACAGGTTAAAATAAAAACTTCTTATTGGGGTTCATAAGACATTTTTTGGGCTAGTCATGTCTTCATATTCATTTCCCATTAATATTGTATTTTATACTGTCAGGACGAAATGGTGTCTAGATTCTGAAAAAACCCACTTGTTTCTTATCTCCTGGGTTTTGTGTATATTGCTTCTTGTGTTTAGAATTCCTGCTTGCAGCCATGCATCCCTTCTTTCCTTCCTTCCTTCCTTCCTTCCTTCCTTCCTTCCTTCCTTCCTTCCTTCCTTCCTTCCTTCCTTCCTATGATAAACTCTATCCAAAGTGTAACAACTAGTTCAGTGTTTGGCACAAACCAAGTGAACTTCATATTTTATCATTGGATTGAATGAACATTTACTTAGTATGACTTCCTTTGGTAAGCTTTTCTGGGGTCTCTCCCCTTCTCCATTATAGAGATAATAAGTGCTCTCTCAGAGTATTCCTTTTATTATCATACTAGGGGCCCAGTGCACAAAATTCATGCACTGGTAGGGTCCCCAGCAGCTCCCTCTCTTCCCCTGGCCAGCCCTGCCCCCACCTCCTGGTCAAACTCCTGGAAGAACTCTGGTTGAGGGGACAATTTGCATACTAAGCTTTTTATTATATAGGATGTATACATCTTTGGCCATGTATCACATTGCATGATCAGTCCACTTATTTGTAAATTTGTCTCCTTAGGTTAGATCCTTGAGGACAAGAATTGAGCTCTCCATTTCTGTTAAAGTTTTGAAATTGAGTACATTGCAGAATAACTAACTGCAAATTTGTGCAGTATCTGTTACACACTTCTATTAGTGAGGATAGGCAAGGTTATGCTGTGATAATAAACACATCTCTAAATGTAGCAAATTTATATGATAAAGCGTATTCCAACTCACATGAGCCAGCACATGTTGGGCTGTTTTCTAGGACGTTTCCTCTGTGCAGGTTTCCAGGATACAGCCTGTTTCTCTTTTGAGGAAACTCCATCTGTGGCTACCAAGGTAGGTTATCATATCACTTCTCAGAATCCATGGATTCTAACTCTGAAGAAAGATTGGAAATAGAAGGATGAATTTCAATATTTGGAGAACATTACCAATCTCAGCCCCAACACAGTGAAGAACTGAGTGTGAAATGAAAATGTCATTATGGGGTAGCAGAGTTGGGGGAAGTCTTGTGGCTGAAATGGTGCTTAAGTTGAACTTGAAATAAGTTTAGAATTTAGATAGTGAAAGAGAGAAGAGATTCCAGTTTTTTGTTTTTTTGACCTAGAGTATAATCAGACTCTGGTTTAATTCCAGATGAGTTTCTAGTTTCTATTTAACTTTTGGATTCATAATTGTACTATACTGCTTGATTTAAAACAAATTAATAAAAAGCCATTTAGTTTAGAATTCTCATTAAAAATTCAGCAGGGATTTATGGCTACTAATCTAAGATTATTAGAACAGTTTAGGCAACACTAATGCTTGGAAGTTTGGAAAAATGTCATTTTGTGGAAAACCAGTTATGTCAGTCATGGAAAGTTCTGGATCTTCTACATAAATAGTCCAAGGCACATTTAACTAGAGGTCATCTTGCATAAGAAAGATTGTCTGATTCCTCATGGAGTCTTGACTCTCCACTTTCACTGATTAAACTAATTAAGCTTTGGTTCTCCCAACTTGATCATTTTCCAAATGGTAACAAATAACAATGCCTCATGCTTACACGGTACTTTTATATTTGTAAAGCAATTTCATAGTCACCATTTACTTTGATTTTTCACTTACCTCTTGTTGTGTATTGGGCAGATATTATTAAGCTCCATTTGCAAATTAAATAGTTAATGTTACTTGAGTTTCCCAAAGTAACAGAAATCAACAGTTTGGGATCCAAGTCCAGTGTTTATTTTTTTACATATCGCATTCCTATCACTTCTATTATCTTTTTGATGTTGATAAAATCAAACAATGTCCTGATTTAATTTATTATTGAAGATACCCAATGAAAACTGAACTCTTTCGGATCAAATATTACACTCAAGTCAATATAACATTGTATGTTGATCACATTAAAAATGTAACAAATCAGCTAATTGATAGAGGAAAATAATCACAGGTTAAAATGATTCCTCAAATTAAGTCTTTTTTTTTTTTTTTTTTTATAGTGGAAGTTCTTTTTTTTTTTTTTTTTTTTAATTTTTCGCTTAAAGTATTACAAAGGGTATTACATAAGTGTCCTTTTTTCCCCCCCGCCCTTGACAAACCCCTACCCTCCCTTACCCCCCAGTGTCTTATGTCCATTAGTTATGCTTATATGCATGCATACAAGTCCTTCGGTTGATCTCTTACTCCCCTCCCTCCTGCCCCCCAACTCTCACTGGCCTTCCCACTGCAGTTTGACAATCAGTTTGAGGCAGCTCTGCCTCTGTATCTATTATTGTTCAAAAGTTTGTAATGGTCTTTATTATCCATGAATGAGTGAGATCATGTGGTATTTTTCCTTCATTGACTGGCTTGTTTCACTTAGCATAATGCTCTCCAGTTCCATCCATGATGTTGCAAATGGTAGGAGTTCCTTCTTTTTAACAGCAGCATAGTATTCCATCGTGTAGATGTACCACAGTTTTCTAATCCATTCATCTACTGATGGGCACTTAGGCTGTTTCCAGATCTTAGCTATGGTGAATTGTGCTGCTATGAACATCTGGGTGCATATATCCTTTCTGATTGGTGTTTCTGGTTTCTTGGGATATATTCCTAGAAGTGGGATCACAGGGTCAAATGGGAGTTCCATTTCCAATTTTTTGAGGAACCTCCATACTGCCTTCCATAGTGGCTGCACCAGTCTGCATTCCCACCAGCAGTGCACAAGTGTTCCTTTTTCTCCACATCCTCTCCAGCACTTGTCGTTTGTTGATTTGTTGATGATGGCCATTCTGACAGGTGTGAGATGGTACCTCATTGTTGTTTTGATTTGCATCTCTCGGATGATTAGTGACTTTGAGCATGTTTTCATATGTCTCTTGGCTTTCTGAATGTCCTCTTTTGAAAGGTGTCTATTTAGATCATTTGCCCATTTTTTGATTGGATTGTTTATCTTCTTTTTGTTAAGTTGTATGAGTTCCCTATAAATTTTGGAGGTTAAGCCCTTATCAGATATGACGTTGGCAAATATGTTTTCCCACGAGGTGGGTTTTCTTGTTGTTTTGTTGATGGTTTCTTTTGCTGTGCAGAAGCTTTTTATTTTGATGTAGTCCCATTTGTTCATTTTCTCTTTAGTTTCAACTGCCCTAGGAGCTGTATCAGTGAAGAAATTGTTTTGGCATATGTCTGAGATTTTGTTGCCTTTGTATTCTTCTAGAATTTTTATGGTTTCCTGTCGTACATTTAAGTCCTTTATCCATTTTGAGTTTATTCTTGTGTATGGTGTAAGTTGGTGCTCTAGTTTCATTTTCTTGCATATGTCTGTCCAATTTTCCCAACACCATTTATTGAAGAGACTATCTTGGCTCCATTGTATGTCCATGCCTCCTTTGTCAAAAATTAATTGAGCATATTGGTTCGGGCTAATTTCTGGACTCTCTATTCTATTCCACTGATCTATATGTCTGTTCTTGTGCCAGTACCAGGCAGTTTTGAGAACAGTGGCTTTGTAATACAGCTTGATATCTGGCATTGAGATCCCACCTACTTTGTTCTTTCTCAGGATCGCTGCAGCTATTCGGGGTCTTTTTTTATTCCAGATGAATTTTTGGAGAGTTCGTTCTAGATCTTTGAAGAAGGCCATTGGTATTTTAATGGGAAGTGCGTTGAATGTATAGATTGCTTTGGGTAGTATGGACATTTTAATGATGTTGATTCTACCAATCCAAGAACATGGTATGTTCTTCCATCTGTTTATGTCTTCCTCTATCTCTTTTTTCAACGTCCTGTAGTTTTCTGAGTAGAGGTCTTTAACCTCTTTAGTTAAGTTTATTCCTAGGTATCTTAATTTTTTTGGTGCGATGGTAAATGGGATTTTTTTTCTGATCTCCCTTTCTGAAAGTTCACTATTGGTGTATAGAAATGCCTCAGATTTCTTGGGGTTAATTTTGTATCCTGCTACATTGCCAAATTCATGTATTAAGTCTAGTAGCTTTTTGATGGAGTCTCTAGGGTTTTGTATGTATAATATCATGTCATCTGCAAATAAGGACAGTTTTACTTCCTCTTTTCCAATTTGGATGCCTTTTATTTCTTCTTCTTGCCTAATTGCAATGGCTAATACTTCCAGTACTATGTTGAACAGGAGTGGTGAGAGTGGGCATCCCTGTCTTGTTCCTGTTCTTAGGGGAAATGGTGTTAGTTTTTGTCCATTGAGTATGATGTTGGCTGTGGGCCTGTCATATATGGCTTTTATTATGTTGAGGTATGATCCTTCTATTCCCACCTTTCTGAGAGTTTTTATCAAAAATGGGTGTTGGATTTTGTCAAATGCTTTTTCTGCATCAATTGATATGACCATGTGGTTTTTTTCTTTCAATTTGTTTATGTGATGTATCACATTTATTGATTTACGGATGTTGTACCATCCTTGCATCTCTGGGATAAATCCTACTTGGTCATGGTGTATGATCCTTCTGATGTACTGCTGGATCCGATTTGCTAAGATTTTGTTGAGGATTTTGGCATCTATGTTCATGAGGGATATTGGCCTGTAATTCTCTTTCATTGTGATGTCTTTACCTGGTTTTGGTATTAGGGTGATGCTGGCTTCATAGAATGAGCTTGGAAGTGTTCCTTCCTCTTGAATTTTTTGTAGTAGTCTGAGGAGGGTAGGTTTTAGTTCTTCCTTGAATGTTTGGTAGAACTCCCCTGTGAAGCCGTCTGGCCCTGGGCTTTTGTTTGCTGGAAGCTTTCTGATGACTGCTTCAATTTCTTCCATAGTTATTGGCCTATTGAGGTTTTTAGATTCTTCCTGATTGAGTTTTGGAATGTTGTATTTTTCTAGGAATTTGTCCATTTCCTCCAGGTTGTCTAGTTTGTTGGAATAGAGTTGCCCGTAGTATTGTTTAACAATCATTTGTATTTCTGTGGGGTCTGTTGTTATTTCGCCTCTATCATTTCTGATTTGGTTTATTTGGGACCTCTCTCTTTGCTTCTTGGTGAGCCTGGCTAGGGGTTTGTCAATTTTGTTTATCCTTTCAAAGAACCAGCTCTTGGTTTCATTGATTTTCTGTATTGTTTTTTTGGTCTCTATTTCATTGATTTCTGCTCTAATCTTTACTATCTCCTTCCTTCTGCTCACTGTGGGGTTTTCTTGTTGCTCTCTTTCTAATTCTTTGAGTTGTAGAGTTAGATGATTGACTACCATTTTTTCTTGTTTTTTGAGATAGGCCTGTAGAGCTATAAACTTTCCTCTCAGGACTGCTTTCATTGTGTCCCAGAGGTTTTGGATTGTTGTGTTTTCATTGTCATTAGTGTCCAGGATGTTTTTAATTTCTTCTTTGATGTCATCGGTAACCCAATCAATATTTAATAACATGCTATTCAGCTTCCAAGTGTTTGAGTATTTTGGGTTGTTTTTATTGTAGTTTATTTCTAACATTATGCCATCGTGGTCTGCGAAGAAGCTTTTTATGATTTCAATCTTCTTGAATTTGTGGAGACTTTGCTTGTGACCCAATATGTGGTCTATTTTTGAATATGTCCCATGAGCACCTGAGAGGAATGTATATTCCGCAGCTGTGGGGTGAAGTGTTCTGAAGATGTCAATTAAGTCCATCTGATCTAGTGAGTCATTTAGGATTGCTGTTTCTTTGCTGAGTTTTTGTCTAGCGGATTTATCCAGTGATGTCAGTGGTGTATTAAAGTCCCCTACTATGATTGTATTGTTGTCGATCTCTCCCCTGATATCTTCCAGAAGTTTTCTTATGTATGTGGGTGCTCCTGCATTGGGTGCATATATGTTTACCAGGGTTATATCTTCTTGTTGTATTGATCCCTTTAGTATTATGAAGTGGCCTTCCTTATCTCTGGTTATGGCCTTCACTTTGAGATGTATTTTGTCAGATATAAGTATTGCTACCCCAGCTTTCTTTTCCTTTCCATTTGCGTGAAAGATATTTTTCCATCCCTTCACTTTCAGTCTGTGTGAGTCCCTTCTAATGAGGTGGGTCTCTTGTAGACAGCAGATGTATGGGTCATGTTTTTTTATCCATTCAGCCACTCGATGTCTTTTGGTTGGAGCATTTAGTCCATTTACATTTAAAGTTATTATTGAAAGGTACTTGTTTGTAGCCATTTCTTTTTGTGTGTGTGTGTGTGGCTGTTTTCTTTCTGAGCTTGATATTTCTTCTTTTTACACCAGTCCCTTTAGCATTTCTTGCATGGCTGGCTTGGTGGTGATAAACTCCCTTAGCCCTTTTTTGTCTGTGAAGCTTCTTATTTCCCCTTCAATTTTGAATGATAGCCTTGCTGGATAGAGTATTCTTGGATTCAGTCCTTTGCTTTGCATCACTTTGTAGATTTCCGTCCATTCTTTTCTGGCCTGATGTGTTTCTGTTGAGAAATCATTTGATAATCTAATGGGAGATCCCTTGTATGTTACTTTCCGTCTCTCTCTTGCAGCCTGTAAGATTCTCTCTTTATCCTGAACATTTGCCATGGTAATTATGATGTGTCTTGGTGTGGGTCTTTTCGGGTTCACCTTGTTTGGGACTCTCTGGGCTTGTGTGACTTTTTTCTTCCCCACCTCAGGGAAGTTTTCTGATATTATTTCTTCGAATAGGTTTTCTAATCCATGTTCATCTTTCTGTTGTTCTGGCACCCCTATTATTCGTATGTTGTTTCGTTTCATGTTGTCCCAAAGCTCCCTTAGGCTCTCCTCCTGTCTTTTAATTTTTTTCTCCATTTGCCGTACAGTTTGAGTGTGTTTTGCTTCCTTGTCTTCTAATTCACTAATTCGGTCCTCCGCTTCTCCCAGTCTACTGTTGATACTTTCAATGGAGTTTTTTATTGAAGCTATGTCACTCTTCATTTCTTCTTGGGACTTACTTAAGTTGTTGATTTTTTCATCTGTTTCTTCTAGCTTCTTGCATAAGTAGTTGAGTTTTTCATCGTTTCTTCTTGCTTCTTGAACATCTGGTGCATGTACTCTAGGAACCTTATTCTGAATTCTTTTTCCGTCATGTTGCATATCTCTGTCTCACTTAGCTGCTTTTCTGGCGAGTCCTCCTTTTCTTTCCTTTGGGGGTTTCTTTGCCTACCCATGTTTGATCTCGCTGACATATGTAGATGTTGAAATGTTCAGTGGCTGCTCCCTGGGTGGCAGGGGCTCCTTGGGTTGTGGTTGCTGCTCAGACGGTTGCGGTAGCAGCTGCTTTCCAGTTGGCAGCAGCTCCTCTGGTGGGTGTTGTTCACAGCTGTGTTGGCTCTTCTGGCTGGTGGGGGGAGGCTTCACGTACAGCTGCTGTTCCACAGACAGAGGGTGTGGTGATCAGGAGGCTGTGGTGATCAGGAGGCTGCGGTGATCAGGGGGCTGCTGTTGCTTGGATCTGCGGTCTGGGAAACGCTCCTCTCTTACCAGCACTGCATGGTCTGGGAAACGCTCCTCTCTTATGGGCACTGCATGGTCTGATCAGTTCCTCAGGATTCCCCCTTTAGTCTCAGTTCTCCGCAATCACAAAATCCAAATCTCAAATCTCCTGGCGCCAGCAAACCCGCGGAACTCCTTACCCTGGTCAGGGTCTGTGTCTGTCCCAAGAGACGCGGCTGTCTGCCATGCGGTCTCCCTCCGACCCTCTGGGCTCAGGTCTGGCAAACTTTCCTGCCCAGATCCCTGGTTTTTAACCTTTCCAGGGGAGGTCTGCCCTTCCCGGCTGCAAACCGTCTCACCAGCTGAGTAAATTTGCCAATTCGGGGTGGGTGTTATTAGTTTCAGCTGCTTACTCCGTTTGCTCCGGGACAAGACCTGGGACGCGTCTGCCTATATCGCCGCCATCTTGCTTCTCTCTCAAATTAAGTCTTTATTCCTTCTTATCCTAGAGTTTCTGAAAACAGTTTATATGATTTATATTGTATCTGAATTATAAATCTCATAACTATATCTGCTTGCTTATAGTATACTAGAGGCCCGATGCACGAAATTTGTGCAAGAGTAGGCCTTCCTTCCCCCAGCTGCCAGCACTGGCTTTTCTCTGGCACCGGGCACTCGGGCCTAACAGGCACCCAGGACCTGGGCTTCCCTTGCAGCCCCAGCTTCATCTGGAAGGTCGTCCAGTCTAATTAGCATATTATGCTTTTATTATTATAGATGGCATTATTTATTTATTCATTAAATACATATTCATCACTTATAACATGTTAAGTTATAAACCAGCAGTCAGACATCCCTCTTGCAATCCGGATGCTGCATGCACCAGTGACCATACTTTTCCTACAGGTGAAAGGCATCTTGCTATTGTATGGGCAGCTATACTTTTTGCCCCGATTATAAAAAGTAGTGCATAACATGATCCTTCTGAGGCAGTAGTGCCATTTTCCCTATCTTATGAGTGGAAAAACTGAAGCAGAGAGAAGTTAAGTCATTGTCTTTGTCACACAGTTATAAGTGTCAGAATCAGGGCTGACCACAAAATGTGCCAGCCAGAGTCCATGCATGTCATCGCTGCATCATCTTATTTTTTCAGTATTAGAGTAGCCTTGCCAGGTTTTAATTTTTAAATCTAAGAGACTGTTCCCAATATATAGGGTAGGGTCCCTAGGCCTGGCCAGCAATTTGTGGGATGACCAGTGGGCAGGGTGATTGGGGGCCCCCTCTGGCACCCGCCTTGGCTGGTGGCCTGGTGCCGCCTGCTGGCCAGGCCTGCCACCACCGCTGCCAGTCGCCTCCCTCTTGGGGGTCAGTGCGCATCATAGTGACCAGTCGTTTCGCTGGTTGTTCTGCCGTTCAGTCGATTTGCATATTAGGATTTTATTATATAGGATGCAGGAGATCCAATGGGGAGTTTGTACCTTCACAGAGAAGTTACCAGAAAGTGCAGTAATGGCCAAGATGGGATTAATACAGGCATGTAAGAGAATTTAGGGGGCAGGTGACTCCAACAGGGTTAAGAACATCTCCTTGGAAGTGTCCATAAAGGTGGGCAAGGTTAGGTATGTGAAAAGGCTATTCTTGCAGAGTGGGCTTTATGCTGTGTTGGTTCCACCTGGAGGCCAGAGTAGTATGTAAACCTTTATATAGTTCAATTCTGATAACGTGCAGGTGTATTTATCATGTAGATATAAGGCTATTAAGAATAAGAGCAAAATACTTTACAAAGTTTAATTTAAATTCTTTAATGTTGAAAGTATTACATATGTCTCCTTTTTCCCCCATTGACCTCTTCCAAGCTGTTCCCATCCCACAGCACATGCCCTCACCCTGCTACTGTCTATGTCCCTGGGTTATGCTTATATGCATGCATACAAGTTCTTTGGTTGATCTCGTATCTCCCCCTTCCTCCCCTGCCTTCCCTCTGAGGTTTGACCATCTTTTCGATGCTTCTATGTCTCTGGATTTATTTTTGAACATCAGTTTATGTTGTTCATTATATTCTACAAATGAGTGAGATCATGTGATACTTACCCTTCTCTGACTGGCTTATTTAGCTTAGCATAATGCTCTTCAGGTCCATTCATTCTGTTGTGAATAGTAAAAGTTCTTTTTTACAGCAGCATAATATTCCATTGTATTGATATACCACAGTTTTTTAATCCATCATCTACTGATGGGCACTTAGGCTGTTTCCAAATCTTAGCTATTGTAAATTGTGCTGCTATGAGCACAGGGGTACATGCATCCTTTCTGATTGGTGTTTTTGATTTCTTGGGATATAGTCCTAGAAGTGGGATTACTGGGTGTAATGGCAGTTCCATTTTTTAATTTTTTTGAGGAAACTCCATACTGTTCTCCACAGTGGCTGCACCAGTCTACATTGCCACCAGCAGTGCACAAGGGTTCCTTTGTCTCCACATCCTCACCAGCACTTGTCCTTTGTTGATTTGTTGATGATAGCCATTGTGACATGTGTGAGATGGTACCTCATTGTCATTTTGATTTGCATCTCTTGGATGATTAGTGACTTGAAACATTTTTTCATATGTCTCTTGGCCTTCTGTATGTCCTCTATCGAGAAGTCCATATAAAAGCAAAATACCTTTAATATGGAAAAAAATCTTAGAGCAGTGGTTCTGAAATTTTGGTGTGCACCAGAATCACCTGGAGGCCTTCACTAAAGCAGATTAATCCTTCCCACCCCTAGAGTTTCTCTGATTCAGTAGGTCTGAGCTGGGTCCTCCGAATTTGCTTTTCTGACAGGTTCCTTGCTGATGCTGCAAGCCTGGGGAGCATGTCATGGAGTGAAAGGATTAGAGTTTGCGTGTTAGTGACTTTCACCTGTACCTATGCCATTTGTCCTTCGCCTACTTCTGATGGCAATTAGTATTTATTAGAAAGTTTCGTATGGCACTGAATAAATAAGTCAATGAATCTAATTTTCCTCCATTAGTTATAGCATTTATGTGGATTTATGATTATTTTGGATTCACAAAGAATACATAAGCCGCAAAGAAATGTTATCTGAAAAACTGCAACTGGAGGAATTTACTAGATTTGCTGGCTTTGTACCTTGACTATATTTTTAGGGCAACTGATTGAAAAAAAATTCATTTAAAAATAGAGAAGAGCTCACTTGGATATTTATAACTTGACAGGTTAGAACTAGCACAACATCTGAATGGGAAATTGTGGCTCTTAAAACCTACATAGGCTTTTTCTGAAAAACTCAATGAGCTAATTCATAGGAAATTCTACTAAGAAATATGGAGTTCTGGACAAGAACTCTTACAGCAGACAGATCTTCCTACAAGGGTTAACATGCTAAATTATCTGTCCTTCCCTCCTGGAAAAAAATTTAATTCTATTAGAGGAAAGGTGCATTTTCTTGATTAAATCCTACAGAAACTCCTTCCCCTAGGTATTTCCTGGCACCAAATGGAAGCAGATGGAGGGAGGGGAAATAAAAAGTCTTGGCCTTTACCCAGACTGTGACTGCTGCCTTAGCACTTTCCCCCTAAGGTCACTTGTTTAAAGGGCCCAGTTGGGCTGGGAGGAGTCCACAGAATGAACCACCTCCTTTGATTCAAAGGCAGATCTGTAGTTCCCAGAGTTCTGACTGGTTTGCTGGGGAAGGGATGTCTGTGGTTCTAGGTGCTGATCGACTTAATTGAGCAAAGTCTTATGGCCTGAAATGAGTACAATTTGGGGAATTGTTTTAAATGTAGGAGGGCAAGTCTCAGAAGGATGCCGAAATGGTAGGAAATACCAACTTAGAACAAGGATGGAGGCACCAAAGAGAAGAGACAGATGAGGGAGGGAAGGAAAGTTTCTGGATGCTTTTTGTCTAAAGGACAGAGAGTTTATAAACACGATCTCTAATCCCACCATCAATCCTGTGGAACGATTTCTAATCCAACCAGCCATCTGTGATATCATTAGTATTCCCTCTTTACACAGGATGGTACTGAAGCCCTGAGTCTCAACAGAGCAGTAAGTAGCAAAGCTGGGATGAGATTCTAGGTCATTGAACTGCAAAGCCTCACCTTATTTCACCATACCAACCTAACTTTTTAGTAAAAGGCAGGCATGGCAATTGTATAGCTCAAAGAAGATATTTACCAGGCAGAGCATGTGGATAAATTATTGAGAGAAATTTGAGCAATTATTATTATAGTTAGACACTGTCATTTAAACCAGAAAAATAATTAAACTATTTCTACATAAGGCTCTTAGTTTGTTGGTCTCCTGGAAACTTTCCTTCAGTCATTTCCTCTGCTTTAGTCCTCTGTGTTGTATTAATATCCTGGATCTATTTATTACTCCAAAGGCCTGAGCGTGAGTGGTCAATTCTCCATCTGTTATTGATTTTTTGAAACATACTCATAACCAAGTCATTATCAGCCACCAGCGATCTGCTACTCTCTGGCATCCCACTGCTCCTCCTCCAAGGTTGCCTTTTAGTATTGCTCTTTTGGGAATCTCCCTGACCTTCCAACAAAATCTCATTCCTAGCTCATGTCTAATGTCTAGGGCAGAGTGGCAGGACCACTTAAAGATGAACAGTGTAATACAAGAGCAAGATAAACCCTTTCTAATTAACTGCTTCTTCTCTTACCCTGTTCTGCCTTGGACTGCATTTGAACACAAATATTGCTCCTTTGCGCTGCATTCCTTATCTCCCAGATGCGATTGTGCCTTATGGAATAAAAATCTTTGACATGTTTCCAAAAGAGTATCTTCTTAGACAATTAACCTTCTAATTCAGGAGGACTCTTATTCTTCCAGTTTCCATATCACCAGTTTTAATACCATTTTACAAAGAATGTCTCCATAATATAGAGCATGGAGCTTTGTGCATACGCATGTAAATCATTTCTGTAAATAGCTATTTACTAAGACTGAGCAGCAATTTGTGCTGGGTGGGAGGTAAAGAATGAGATTTCATCATTTAGTGGTGAGATACACATACTTCTCAATTATCTGTGCTAATGGGGACAGTGATAACAAGGGTAATGAAGTCCATAAGAAATCCATGGTGGAATTTAAATCAGGCTATTTTTTTTTTTTGCTTCTTAGTAGTGATGGCAAACATTTTGCTAGAGTGAAATTTCAGATTGTGTATAGCTTTCAATTACTATGCTGTTTCAGTTCCAGTTTTTTCCTCAATAACTAAAAGTTGGATACTTAAAGAGATAAGGGCCTTGTTGGATTTTGAAAATAAAAATATAACATCTAAACAATAGCCTGTTTCCCCCTCTCTGTTGAATTGAATAAATGTTAGCATTTGGTGAACAAAGCAAATCAAACACTTTTATTAAAATTTACTAGAAAAAATTCTGTGATGTTATTCAAAAATGAAATGGGTTGACTTTGTTAAGGCTTTCCTCAAATTCTTGTAAAGAATTACACTGCAGGTTGTAAGGTATTTACAAGTAGCTGGCTCTTTTCCTATTATGTCAAGAATTTCAAGTAAAAGACTCAAAATTGTCGAGATAAAACCATTCCATGGTGCTAATTTTTGCTTTTCATATACAAAGG
This sequence comes from Myotis yumanensis, assembly GCF_028538775.1. Lineage (NCBI taxonomy): Eukaryota > Metazoa > Chordata > Mammalia > Chiroptera > Vespertilionidae > Myotis > Myotis yumanensis. The sequence continues at coordinate 23,949,423 of NW_027223755.1, read as the reverse complement.
TATGACTTTATTGGATAGCATAAGGATTTTAAAAGACTACTAAGAGACTGGTATAGACATTAACAATTTAAAATCAGAACAATAAAATAAAAACCAAGACACAAATGAGCCTCCTCCCCTAATATCACATCTGCCCTCTGTTCCATTCATACTTTAATTTTAATGAAAAAACTTCTATTTCAGAGTCAGAATCAGAGTCAGAATCCCTTTCACTCAGAATCCAGATATTCAAAGAGTTTCACTCATGTGACTTGGGCAGAAGGTAGCTTCAAACAACTTTAAATTTGGGAAACCTTGATGCGTGCCATGTGTTCAAAGGCTCTTGTGCTAGCTCCAGTCTGTTCCCTTTGGCAGCAGATCCCTAATTAGGAGCTTACCCCACAAGTGAGCTAACACCTCTCTGGAGAACTGTCTTCTGCTGGTTCCAGCAAGATTTCTAATTTGCCACATATTTTTTTGCCAGCCACATCACTAAATTTTCTTCCTCTTCCAAGTTAGAACAAATAGACGAAGAAAAACAATATAGCTTCCTATCTCTTTTGAGCAGACCAACCCTCTCAGTGTTTTGAATGTTTTTTGGGGAAAAGAAATCTCTTGAGTGACAAAGATACTATATTAGACTCATTTTGTGCTTTGCTATTTTTCTTTTGGATTTCTCTCTCTCTTTCTTTTTTCCTAATGACTTCATTAACAGTGAATCAGCTTTCTTTTCTGAAAGTAGAACTCACAGAAGTGCTTAATATTCACCTAGATTTATACTCTTTGCTAAAAGGAACTCCTATTAACATTTTATTCTATAAACATGTCCCGGGTGCCTAGTGGTACCAGGCAAGTTTATGTAGACTCTACCACGTAGAGACAAGTTGTCCAATATAGTAGCCACTAGTCTCATGTGGCTATGAGCATTTGAAATGTGGCTAGTCTGAATTGAAATGTACTATCAATCTAAATACACACTGGGTTTAGAAGATTTGGACCCCCCCCCAAATATCACTAATAATTTTTATATTGCTTCCATGTTGGAATGATAATCTTTTGATATATTGGGTCCATAAAATGTTCTAGAAATTAATTTCAGCTATTTAATTTTTTTAAATGTGGCTATGAGGGAAAGTAAATTATCTATGCAGCCTGGACTTGTGGCTTGTGTTGTATTTGTCCTGCTCAGCACTGGTACAGACAGCCGACCCAGAACTATGGGAGCCAAGGACAGGATGGGTTGGTTAGAGCACATATTCTGGCCTGAATAAACCAAAAAAAGTCATGTGGGGAAGGTCCTCTTCAGCTATTTCTCAGAGGACAAGGAAGAATTACTCACGTGGGGGAATGGGACAGGTATGTTCCAAGCACAGAGAGCAATGAGCAGAAAGATAAGGTTAAAGGTAGCTCTAACTTAAGGCATGCATTGGGGTCTAGAAGATGATGATAGTAATGAGGTTAATTTTAGAAGAATCTATTCATCCCAAACATGTTTCCTTAAGTGGTGTGTTCATATCACAGAGTTTCGTCTCTAGTCTAGAAAGAACTAATGATACCAAAGAGGAAGCAGAAGCTCACCTTCACCCTATGTCAGAGTTTGCCAATTCTGAGGACTGGGGGGAGGACAGACGTAAGGGTTGCTCAGGCTCACAGAGCCCCACTTTCATTTGCTTCCTGGGATGCTTAAACTATTTCTAAAAGCATGAAGAAAGCTGAGACTGTTGGGGTTGGAGAGGCCCCTGGCATGCTTCCTCAGCAGCAGTGCCCACAGCTCTGGCATCTCAGGAAGCAGTAGGCTGGCCTTCTGTTGAGGGAAGTGAGATGGATGAGCCTGAGATGGTGGAGGATCTGGACCAACAAGACCCGGGGAGAGCTTAAAATTCCACAGAGTCTGTGTAACTTGCATGGGTTAAGCGGGCAGGACCATGGGCCAACAGTGGCTATGTGGGCACTTATGTTCCCTGTCCACGTGGTCCAGCCATTTGCTGGCCAACAGTCTTATAATAGACCAGACTAATCATCCTCCAGCAGGGACTAGTGAAGATTAGTTAACACCCTCCTCTGCCCCTGGCCCCACAGGTCTCGGTGCCCTGTTGAAAGGGAACAGGCAAAAGAGAAGGGAAGGAACAGGAACCCAGAGGCCCAAATATTTATCCTCCAGGGATTGCTTTGTGATACTATAAACTGGCAAATTAAAATTTGTCCCTAATCCTAACTAACCAGTAGCTTGTGGGATTGATAAACAATGTTATAAGAAAGAAAGAGGTTACGTTTTATTTGAACATCTGAGTAGAGTGTAAGGCTGCCACATGCAGCAGAAGTTAGGGAGAATAATTAGATAATAATGAAAAGGTGCCAAGTACAGATGTATGTACCATGTATATTATTATATTGGTATAAGGATATGTATTGTTTAAAGGAAGAAGTTAGCTAAAACATGTGGAAGAGAAAATGTTTAGGGGAGCTGAAACTATGAAAGAATACAGTTGGGCGTTTCATTGTTTTCTTAAATTGATCTTCATTTCCTCAGTATTTGTGTTAAATCTGACATTTCTTCTAATATTCACCATTGTACAGTGTGTGGTCAGGTTGGGGAGGGGAATGGAGAGAAGGATTATTTCTCTATTAAATTTTTGTGTGTTTTTACTTTCTGCCCTTCCAAAGCTTGAGGTGACAAAGGAAAACACCATTTGGAAATAGTGTTACTAAGATGGCAAGAGGAGTATAATGGGCACATTCTGGGTGGCTCCCCACTTCACAGCAGTTTTAATGGCCCTTCCCAGGATGATAGGGAACTGCACCTGGGGGCAGATGTAATGTTGCTATTTGGAGTACCTATAAGTGAGGGCTGCCCTCCTATTGGTCTGCCCGTCTTTTGATTCAGAAAACTATCTTAGCATCCTTCCAGTAATTCCTCTTAACTTCAGTTCCTTCAAACTGGCTTTCAATTCATTGCAACCAAAGAAGTCCTGACTAATTCTTGGTGTGGGTAATAATCACAATAAATACATTTTTAACTACTTTGGAAGCAATTACATATGAGCAATGCAACTGACAGATACATGGTGGTCAACAATGCTTCAGATAGTGCTGTTTTATAGGAAATGTTATTTGTGCATTCTCCCAAAACTTTACCCAGAAAACATGTCCGTAACCTAGATCAACTTATTAAATAAATGTGAACACAATAATATATTATTGTGTTTTATTATTCAAACTTTACACTCCAGGACTGCCCACAAACTTGGGTGATAAGAATCAGTGAGATTTTATTTAGCTCCGTTCTCTCCTCTACTATCTTCATTATGTATAGCAGCATTTCAGCCCCAGAGGATTCTGCTTCTTAAGGTTGAGGGGTCATGTATAGATTAAAAAAAAGATTTTGAAGAGAAATCTCAGATATGGTCCAATTTAGAAAATCTTCTAGCACACCCACTCTGGAAAGTTGTCACTGGTTTGCTATGTAAGAATTCTAAGCTAGGGCAGTGCAAGGAATGTAAATACAGGGTGTCCCAAAGATGAGTGTACACTTTGAATTATCATTAATTTCAGTGGTTTAAATCTGAAAAGAAAGAAACAACAATTGAGCTATCAGCTTTAAAGTATGTATACATTTTTGGGGGACACCCTATATTTTAAAGCAGTTTGGTTTTCTGTGGTCAATATTCTGCTCAAGGATCTACAGCAGCTTTTAATTTTATTTGTGCTGCTCTTCATTTAGCCATTTAAAAAACTACTACAGATATTTGCATGTGTACCAAGGGGCAGTTTAGAATAGATGTTGGATGCAACTAAACCAAAAGACTCTTTTTTTAAAAGATATATTTTTATTGATTTCAGAGGAAGGGAGGGGGAGAGAGAGATAGAAACATCAATGATGCGAGAGAACCATTGATTGGCTGCCTTCTGCATGCCCCACACTGGGGATAGAGCCCACAACGCAGGCATGTGCCTTGACGGAGAGTCAAACTGTGACTTTCTGGTTCATAGGTTGAGGCTCAACCACTGAGCAACACTGGCCCGGCAATAATCAGACTCTTGTGGGAATTGTCAACCTCTCGCAACCATTTCTTCATATGTGGTCTCTTCCATGTTTCTTCACATGCGTGCATTACTCTACTGGGATAATCCAGGGTTTATTTTTCTACTGTTCCTTCTAGCTGGTGCTATCAACTCATCAGTTCTTGATTTTCAGTAAGGATACTTTTATACATTTTAATTCTAGATAATGAATAGAATATTCATATCAAGATTAAATTTAGTTTTTAGAAAGATCACTCTGTTTCTTGTTGGCAAATAGCTATTATGATACACTATTTAAGGCCCTTACATTGCCCACAACAAAATTCTAGCTCTAAAAATGAAGCTTTTCAGTGTTCATAGGACACTAATTCAAGTATTTGAAAATAGTGCTGCAAAATTAACAGTCACAGCAAGCTCTTGTGATCAAAATGTTCCAACATCTTCAGGGATTTAATTAAATAACCAAACATATCAAATTGTTATTTAGGCAACGCATCCTGAAGAAGTACACATTTTTAGCAGAGTTGGTCTTGAGCAATGTATGTTTCCAAGTCAATAAAACATCTTAGTGTTGTTCACAGCCAAGGTTTCACTACAGTTTTCTGCCAAAATATTCAGAATTAACAGAAAATTCATTTTTATAAAGGATTAATTTAGGAATATTGGCTCTTTACCACTTCTCCTCTCTACTCTTTTGAAAGATAAAGGATTGTCTTAAAACTGCTGGCTACACACATGGCAAGGTATTAAGACATACAATTAAATTAACACCTATTGTTAAAGGTTTGCCAGATATCAATCAAAAGTAAATGAGATTTTTAAGAAACTGAGTAAAGTTATGATATTTAATTATCTTCAAAGCCTTTGATGTAAACCTCAGTTGATTGAAAGGGAAAATGAATAGAGGAGTTCTGACCAAATGTCAATTATACCATCAGCATAGTAAATATTGTAGAAGTGGTATAGGGCATAAAAGTAAAGAAATTAAGAGTGCTCCTGAGTTGAAATTTGAAAATGAAAAGTTTCATTAATTTACCTTCTACCCCAAACAGAACAGGAGATTTAGAAAGGGTAAATGTGACTTAAAAGACCACCGTTAAAAAAGAAATAGCCAATTCATCCTAATCTGATTATTTCCCATGTTCATGTAATACCAAACGGTGGGCCAGTTGATTTCTATAATTTCTACTCTTCAAAACATTGTGGGAATACCACAAAGACATGTTTATCCATTTAGATATTTAAATTAGTGAAGGCATATTATTTTAATTCTATAAGAAAAGAAAATTTGTGTTACAACAAAAAATCCAAGGTAGTGAGCACAAGACTATTCAGTTTAGAATGTTGCCACCATTTATGTCCTAAGACCCTAAGGAAACTTTCTAATAAAATTTATAAAATTTATAAAACTACACTATTCTATTTAATGTCATTGATGTTTAGGCATCTATTCAGTAAACAAGTACACTGCATTAGATAGTTAAGAATGACATGAAAATGAATAAGATATGGTGCCTGCTCTCAAGGAGTTCACAGAATGATAGGGACAATAAGTAAATGAACAAAGAAATAACAGTGCACTATTTTACTTACCATTGTCTCAGTAGAATCCAGGCCAGCACTTGGGATTCATTAAATACTTATACAACAAAATTTGTGCAATAAGAAAGAGCTGCCCAAAATATAATGGTGGCCAAACTCTGCGTGGAGTATTTGAGTAAGGGTTTAAAGAGTTGATATTGAAGAGGTCCTTGCCTCTCCTACCATGTGAGGACATAGGAAAAGATGGTGGCCATCTGTAAACCAGGAAGCAGCTTCTTACCAGACACAAAATCTGCTGGTGCCTTATCCTGGTTCCCAGCCTGCAGAACTGTGTGAAGCACATTTCTGTTGTTGTTAAGCTACCCAATTTATAGCATTTTTTATAGAAGCTTGAACAGACCAAAAGGGATTACATGGCAGGAAAATGTGGGTGGTTTCTAAAAGCTGAAATCATAGAAGGTTTAGAAACCTTCGTTCAGTCCTATAGCTGAAAAGAGCTGAATTCTATCAGCAACCATTTGAGACGGGAAGAGCCTGAGTTCTGGATGAGAATGCAGCCTGGGACACCCCTTGACTGCAGCCCTGTGAGACCCTGAGTAGAGGGATTAGTTGATTGTGCCCAGACACCTGACACACAGAATATATGAGATAATGTTTGTTGTTTTAAGCCACTGAGTTTGGGTGATTTGTTACACAGCAACAGAAAACTAATATAACAGGATCAGTGAGGCTATTGTTTTTGGTTTTCTTTCTGTCTTTTTCTTTCTATAGAGTAACTCGAGATGAATGGGTGCAAATTATGTTAGTTTGTAAATTTAAAAAGTTTCCCAGGTTCTGTTTCCATAATACCTGTTAATGTTAATTTTCTATCCTGATTTTCTCTCTATCCTTTATAATAAAAGCCTAATATGCTAAGTGTCTGACCGTTCATTTGACTGTTCGACCAGTCGCTATGACATGCACTGACCACCAGGGGGGAGATGCTCTGACCAGTAGGTTAGCTTGCAGCTGGGGTCCAGCCGATTGGGACTAGGTGAGATGGGTCAACACACCCTAGACAAATCCATGCACTGGGCCTCTAGTTTATCTATAAAAGATGTTTCTGGGTGTCTTCTGTTTCGTCATTGTCTGATTTTGTGAAAATCTTCACAGGGAATAAATAGATGGTATCTTGCCCTCACTGCCCACAGTGCTCTCCAAACACACAACATGAGTTTGTGGCATTATTTTATGCTTTCATTTTTGCTCCGGGAAAGCAGTATAATACCAATTCTGAATGAAGCATATTCTGATGGTGGATTTGCCCACATGGCTGCCTTTAGTGTTAATGAGAGTGTAAAGGATCGACTGTCTTGAGCTGAAAGGCTTTCACTTTCCAGCTGCCTCAGAAAGAGCCAAGGAGAGCTCTTATGTCATTGTCATGCCAACCAAAAGTAAAATGTTTTTTACTTAATGATGAGAAATAATTCCCAGCTCTACCCAGCTGGAAGGGAGTGAAAAATGGCTCACCCACTCTCAATCAAGTTCTTTGCATGTCAATAAAAAAAAAGCAGATCTTTTAAACAACAGTAACAGGAAACTAGGACACATGTTTTGATTTCTGTGTTGAGAACACATTAAGAAATTATCTCTTGGACCAAACAAAGGAAGTGAATAAAGAGATTTAAAACAAGGTACAGTGGGGGATTCTTCTGTCTGTGTAAATAAAGAGCACGTATCATAGAAAGACACAGTAATCAACTAATCAGCCTATAATTAGTGTTATTTATTTTGGAGAGCTATTTTGCCACCCCCAAGAATTATGGAGAGATGAAAAATAATATACATTAACTTTTTAGTGGTTTAAAGAGTTCATGTCATTTAAGTGGCTGAGAGATTGCTGTGTAACTAGAGCCGAAGAAATGGAGTGCGGGAATAGGCTGTCAGTCAAGCAGGTGTCATCTTTGCAAAAGCCTGGAACACATCTCTTTTATTATCGAAGAGCATTGTCATGTTGGCAGTTTCAGGGACAGTGTCTGAAATAAAAAATATTCATGCAGGTAGAAGTAGCTCATTCCCCACGTCTGCTTAATGCTTTTCCTCCTGAGGCTGGAGGCCTTCTAGGTCATTTCTGGTCATTAGATGCAATTAAAAATTAGGGACAGAAAATTGATCTTCACCAGTCTCCAAATGCATCCACGTTAGGTGGCACATGGATATTAAACTTGTTAATAATAATTCAAAACTTGGCATAGACATATTTCCTTGAAACTTAACAGTTTGGAGAAAAAAGAATATATCCAGGTTACCCAGAGGAGAAAACAAATTACCTTTTGCCTCTCTGACATCTTATTCTCCTTCACTGCACCTGGCCAGTCTCCATCAGACAGCGCTCTCCATCACCCAGATGGAGAGGGAGTTTAGGTGGCCCCTTCAAAAACTGATGAGGTTCAGCCTCACTGCTGGTCTAATAGAATGTGCTCTATGGTGGAACAATCTGCATTATATGCATCGGTCTTTCAGGGACCAATAGGCTGCATATATTCTTGTTTTGCACCATAAAGCAAAAAAATATTTTTCTGACTGTTTCCACATTTACTTACCCATAATATTATCAGTAGATTGCTTTTATCATTGTGTCTAGTCTCATGAATAATACTTTAGTGCTATAGCTTGCCTAATATAGCATTTAAGTAGCATTTTTTATCTGCTAATATACGTCGATGAGAAATAACACTTCTTTTAATGATGTGAATGTTTATTTTACTTCCAATATGTTCAGTGTTTTAAAATCAGGATAATAAGAGAGAGTAATATGATGGATATACCACTATGCGTGTGCACAAAATAACAAATTAGCTTATTTTTCTGCATAAAATAATCTTGCAGTTGATTATTAAAGCTTCTTTAAACTACTGACTCAAATTCATCAAGAGGAGAATAGCATATTTGAAACTCTGAAAATATCTCTATTTCTAGTTCTGCCCACTGACCAGATAGCTGAATAATGAAAAATTTGAAGAGATCCAGTTACTAAACAGAAATTTCTAGAGAGTAACCATAAATGTTTTTATTTCCATGACAGTCCCTGTGCAGGTTTAAGGAAGAAGGATCACAAAGTTAAGAGTCTATTTCTATCTGCATAATTTCAATACATTACCAGAGTTAATTTTCTGTAATGTCCCTAAGACTGTAAGCAGAAACTTTATACTCCCTAGTCTCTTGTGATCAAAAACTTCCAAATCAGACTTGCAAATCGCCCTCTCATCACATCACTGGAGCTGCCAGATAAGAAAGGCTTGTAAGAAAAGGAACAACCAGAGTGCATTCATTAGTGTCATTGCACTTTAATTGAAGAAGTGACTTCATTTGCATCCTACGTTGGAAAATCAGTAAGCCTGTGCCTGGGCTCCATATATGTAGCTCCTGGTTGAATAGTGAACAGTACAAACACACGCAAAAATACCTATGAAAGAAAATGCTATGACATATGGATTCTACTCTGAAGTTTCCTTTAAGATGGTGATTGCACTTAAGATATACTTTATTAGCTGTCGCTTTAAAAGTTATTAGGAAGAGCCTCCCCAAAGGGCATTTTCTTTTACTCAGTTTTCTGTCTTGCATGTAGCATTCTTGATTGTGAAGGCATGAGGAATCATTAAATGTCTTATGGACCTTATACACACATGCCAAATCCACACTGGTCTCTGCAGAAGCAGCTCTTGTGGCATCGGATTTATTCCCGTGGTGCAGTCATACTCTCTGAGCTCTGCAGGTGGAAGGATGTGCAAATTCTGGAATCTTCATGAGCATCAAAATAAGCAACATTTGCCTCAAACCAGGGCTGAGTGAATGAAGGCAGATCCCAAAGGCATATATTTACCAGATCTTAAACTGTTTTATTACGTAGCTTGAAATTTGAAAGACCATTCTATTATTTTATTTTTTCCATCACTATTTATTCCCCCATACCCTCTTCCACTTCCACCTCCACCCTTTAAACCCCACAATCACCACACCGTTGTCCATCTGTGTCCATGAGTTCTTTCTATTCTTTTGCTCATTCCCCATCCCCCAACAACCCCTACCTACCAACCAGAGCTGTCTGCCTGCTCTCTTTCTATGAGTTTGTCTCTATTTTGCTACATTTATATATTTTTGAGCTTCAATTTTCTCATCTTGAAAGTGGGCTTATAATTTTAGTTATCATTAATGTCTTAAGGGTAGAATGGGATAACAGATATAAACACTCTGTAAACTACATACAGTGCAGTATAAGTGCAAGCTATTTTTACAAGAAATTCTTTTTCACATCTGCTGCTGCTTAGTAATGGAGTAGGCTACCTTACCTAGCTACTGATTCCCTATATATGGGTAAATTAAAGCAGAAATTGTCAGAGTTGTTATATAATGATAGTTACAATGGAGGGGACGATTGGCAAGATGATTACATAGTATCTACCAACTATAAACCTCTATGACCCTTTGATTTCATTCACAATTGCATTTAACTATAAAGTGTTTTGGAGGGAGTGGTGATGGGCTTGTCAGATATGCATATCAAGGAGTATATATCAAAACAGTGTTTTAAAAATTGTATAAACCTGGTAAAGATACTTGATTTGTATACTATTAAGAGATGAGCTGACAGGTAACTCATTTAAGGTCACATCTGGTCAATACATCTGTCTTTTAGAAATTGTTATCTATTCAGGGAGACCTCAGGAACTCAACAAATCAATCTGCAATCTCAGAGGCAAAATGAAAAGTCTATTGCCTCCTTTTACTGTGTTATTTTCTTCATAAAAAATTGATTCATTAAATACCCAAAAAAGACACAAGTGAATATTCAGTGCTTAGGCTAGAATAAATGCTGAAGGCACTAACTCTAATTTTTGCCTGTGGTGTAATGGCTTGGATGTAAGGACAATTCAGTGTGAGACCCCTTTGCCCTGTTTTTCTCCGATAGTTGGTAACACCCATCAGATAATGACCTGCCAACCTAACCTGACTTACTATGCAGAATAATCAAAGTAGGTGAATACAGCCTCTAGGAGAATCATATTTCCTGCTTCTCAGTTTAATGTGTGTGTGTCATAGGAACTCCTTGCAAAACTGTGCCTAGGGGCTTTAGGATCCAAGTCAAAGCGCTTCATGAAATGGATGCGTTATAAATCTAACCGTGGAAGATTGATGTGAAGGCTCCTTAAAGGCTTGCTAAGTCCATTCACGAGCAGGGATGGTACAGCTATCTCCTTTTTAGTAGCCTGATGTTTTATTGCTCTTTAAAGAAATCATTAAAGATATTTGAAGTTGTCAGAATCAGAGAGCTCAAGTTTTGGAGGAATTCCAGGAAAGAAATGCCTTAAACAGAAACACTCCCATTTTGATTAGGTATAACGAAAGTCTATCCAGTAAAGCAGACAAATTTAGGATCTAAAAAGCACAAATACAGTCGCATAGGTTTAATCATTTATTAATTTATTCACTCATGTATATATTTGCTATGTCTTATATGAGTCAAGTACAATTCTAGGTGCCTGGTTCTTAAGAGAAAATAAGCCACATACAGTACCTTCTTTCATGAAGCTTATGGTATGGTCCATTTTTATCTGGTGGAAAAAGATGATGATGATATGTTATCTCATGTCATAGGCAGCACATTAGCATGTTGCACTTTGATGCTTACTAGCGCTGTTAAAACACACTTCGTAAAATGAAGAGTGGCATCTTGTTGAAAAAAGTCACTAAAGTTAAGAGCAAATACTGGTAATGAGAGAACTGCAAAATGATAATGTAGATTTATTCAGAGAATTCAAGAAGTTCACACATACCCTGACTGTGTAGTAGGTCAGATTATTGCATGGACGAATACCTTACGATTGCTGTTAATTTTCTTATTTACTGATAACAAACCACATTCCATCCCAGTTTAGTAGAGTAGAACAGTACATATATAGTCGAAATGATGGGGAATCCAGACCTTAAGGAAACTAGGGAGTGCTCATGTTGGTGTCCCTCTATTTTCATGTTCACAATCCCCATGCCGCCCTATTGCTGTCTGTATCTTCAGATTCTTGGGGCAAACCAGATGGTTAATTGGTGGCTTTTAGGGTTTTAAGGGGAGGGTCTTTCCTCACCTATAAATGAACCTACTTAAATACCACCATTAAGCCACCATACAAACTCTCAAATGCCATTAGCAAATCCCATGAACATACACTGGTTGAGATTGTGCTAATGAAAAGACATTGAGCTAGGCTTTGAAGAGAAAGAAAACAAACATGCACTAGGCAGTCTCTTACTCTTGAGATTGGTATATTTTACAACTCTTGAGATAAAAGCGACTATCAGCTTAAATGCTGATAAAATACTGAAGTAGCATTTTATGATTATAAATGCTTTTTCACAGGATAGTTGCTGATGAATTGTCTAGCCTGGCCTTTGCCCATTTTATTGGGCCCAGAAGAATGAATTCTATCACCCTGATTGCTCAAGAGGCTCCTCTGCATCAGTTAAAACAGCTAAGCTTTCTCTATACCCGCTAAGAATTTGGTTTCCAGCTAACACAGCCTGGAGAAGGAAATGCATGTTAATTATTTTTTCTATTTCTCCTTTGCACTGAACCTCTTTACAAAGCAAACATGCCTCTTTGGTGAACGCGCCTTTCCACTGTTTGACAACTCATCACCCATCTCCGAGTGCCTCGCTCCTTTTTGCTTTTAAGCTCAATGTTCAGACATTTATCTTCACAGAGGTGAACAGAGAGAACATCTTTAAATATGGCATCGATATGTCCTGACCCAGATGAAAGCCTCTTAAGTCAGTTTTCCTCAATCCTGTTACTACACATTAACTCTGAACAGGATTATCTACCAGCCTGCCAGTCAAGACAGCCTGGGAAAAGGGAAAAAAACAGGAGAGCAAGGAGCTTTTTTGCTCATCAGTCTGCCATAGGCCCAATGCGATGAAAACGTGTTCTGACCTCTCTTTATTCACATGGCTACAGATTGCAGTTTAATGCTGCATATACTACAGGGAAAAATAATAATTTTGATCAGAAACAAACACACATTCACACACATACCTCCTTCATAATATACCTGAATTTCCAAAAAGTAAGACAGACACTTAATCTTTATTCATCTGCATATGTAATTCATAGCATATTTTTAATCAATGGTTTAAATAAAGAAGAAATTTAGCAGTGGAGCTTTGAAGAAGTGACACTTTAGATTGAATTGGTTTGAAGTTAATGAAATAATTAGCACTATTTCTATGTGATTAATATATAGCTGTATATTAAGTGCTCAATTAGTTTAAGGAATTTGAGTTCCCCAAGTACTGGCTGACAAGGTAAATGACTCAGCAGTGGCAAAGCGTGATTGAAATTTAAGTCTTCCAAGTTACCTGCGTCAGCTACTGCCCTAGCTTCATTTCACCCAGCTTCACTGACCCCAGGGAATGACCTCAAGAGGGAGCTAGATCAGCAAATCTGGAAGAGCAGAGGGGTTCCTGGTGTGGTGACTGGATTGTAGAGAGAGAGAGAGCAGGTTGAGAAAGGGCCTTTCCCAATATGATTCATGAACATCCTACAAACAAGCAAAAATGGCAAGATGTTTAGGAGCTTTAGAATTACAGATTATGGGGATAAAATATCATTGCCATTTCTAAAGCCCCTCAGGTTTGTCTTATAAAATAAAATTTAAAAAAAAGCCCCTTTCACAATCATAGGGCATTCCATCTTTCCTTAAGATAGAAAATGATTCTACTTTTTGCTGAGTAGACTTTCTGACCATATAACTCTGCTCTTTCTTTACATTTTTTTTATTAGTAGTGCTCAAATATAGTTCTAAGCTCCTCCAATTACACCTCATTAAAAAATGTACAAATTTGGCACTTTTGGAATATAATCTCCTAGAAACAAGAACACATTTTCAACTCAATTGTGTACAGTACATGTCAGAATGTGGGAAAGGGATGAGAGTTTGCCATCTTTGCAAGCTTATCTGTTAGCCTGACAGTTTCATGGATTCTGGCAGAAGGCAGGAGATTCCCAGGCCATAGATAAAGGACTTTATTACTAAAAGCAATATTAGTACCCAGGACACTGGATTTTCTGGTGCCTTTCTCAAGCCCCAGATGCCACAGGGTAATGTACAGAGGGCCAAGGGACACTGGCACTTACAGTAGCTTGCTCTACAGGAGAGGAACTCTAATTTTAAGGAACCTAAGTCTTTTATAATGGGTGGCAAGGATGCCTGCCTTTTGTTCCAGAGGGAGACATGCTTTCCATCTTCTAAGACTCTTCATTTTACCAACATTGTTAGAAAATTGTCTTGAACAGCGGCAGTAACTGTCTCTGCTCACAAGATATGCAGAAATGTGAGAGACCCTCAGATAATTGTGTCCCAACAGTACCCAGGACAGTGTCTTGTGGAGGAACTGAGACTGTCCTTTGTACAGAAACATAGACTGAGGAGAACTGATCTGTCTTCATGTAACCAGATGGAAAGACTTTCATCTATGCTCCATTAGGTAAAACAAAGATAAATGAGTGGAAAGTAACTGAAGTTGAATTTTAAATCACTTATTTTTGAATTATAAACTAATCTATTGTCATTAAAATTTAGTTAATATGGACATGAAGTTCTCTCTCATCCCACTTACCTAGGGGTAACTACTATTTATATTTTGATTAAAGGAAAGACCTTCACTTTAATGATATAATCAACTTTTCTGGGAACTATTTTCTTACCACAGACAAGCTGATCCACAACTTTTATAGTTGACACAATACTTTCTACACCCCTTCCAACACCTAAATTCCACAACTCTGGTAAATTTAAGGTTTTGTGCCATTACTCAGTTTATGAATTACTTTCATTGTTATTTTAAGGACAAATTAATAAGTGTGTGATACATACCAGCATAACTATAAGCAAGCAATCATTATTTCTAGTGGTGCTGAAACATTTGGGCAACAGAAATATCTCCAATTGAAAGATTTCAATATCCTTTACTCATTAACTTTCTTATATCTGGGTAGAGACCATTGTCTAATGGTAATGAGAAATTAGAACCCTTTGTTAGTTTGCTCTATCATGTAGATGGAATATGACATTTCCACTTTCGTTAATGTTTCACACTTGACAAAGATTGGTGGCTAGTGTCACGGAACAGAGGGCATTATCATATTATTTTCTCCAAAAGGAGATTGTATATTGATTCTTTTTATATGGCATTTTTCCCAGGCAGGAGAATGGAAGATTTTTAATATAGGATGTGGTTGCTCATGAGCATAAGGAATGCCAGATAAGCAAAATAGGAATGAATTTGTTAAATACCAGTTTTCCAAAAGTAGTTAAAGCTATAGAGTTTTCTGGCCAAGTTAAAATGCTAGCTAATTGAAAACTGCCGTATATGAAAAGGGGTCCCATCCTATTTTGAAGTATGGCATATTTTCCAAAGACTTGAAATCACTGTGGAGAGGTGAGGACAGAAGGGGTGGGCTACATAGCTAAGACTGCAGGTGAGTGGAGGGGTGTTGACAGTGTTGGGCAATAAATCTGATGCACGGAAATCACACATTAGATATTTCTATAGTGTTGTTGGAGTGAGTGGCATCAGGGGAGTAGTCTTCTGCCTATACGTCACCTTCCTCTTACTGATGAATGGAAAACTAAGGAGTTTGATATGCTCTTCTACTGGCTTAGAAAAGCTTTGGGTTTTAACAGTGTATCCTGGTCTGTGAAATGGAATATTACTGTTACTAATAATGACCAAAGCATAACTTAATAATGACCTTGATCATTTGGGAGGCATAGCTTCGGAACCCTTCTTATGCTCCTATTCTTAATTTGATTTAAAAAGGCTGTCTTGGGGCTTTGGCTATTTTGGATACATTTTGAAAGGGGGTCATGCTTATAACTGAGTCTGAATTTAGTGGCAACCCCAGGGATTTCTGTGAAGTAAGCTGGATGTAAGTATTTCTAATACCCTGTCCTAAATGCTGTGGAGTGTGCCACTCAAGCCTTCTAATTGGTTTAATCATTATATCTGAGATGCTTGTGTTCTCTCTCCTCTCTCTCTCTCTCTCTCTCTCTCTATATATATATATATATATATATAGATATATAGATATATATCTATATATATATATATACTAGAGGCCCGGAGCACAAAAATTTGTGCACTCGGGGGGGAAGCGGGGGGGTCCCTCAGCCCGGCCTGTGCCCTCTCGCAGTCTGGGACCCCTCGGGAGATAATGACCTGCTGGCTTAGGCCTGCTCTTGGGTGGCAGAGGGCAGGCCCAATCCCTAGGTGCAGCCCCTGGTCGGGCTCAGAGCAGGGCTGATTGGGAAGTTGGGGCACTGCCCCGTCATGCACAGAGCAGGGCGGATTGGGAGGTTGTGATGCCACCCTCAGTCATGCTCAGGGTAGGGCTGATTGGGGGGTTGGGGCACCGCCCCCTGTCACACTTAAGGCAGGGTCGATGGGGAGGTTGTGGTGCCACCCCCTGTCACGCACAGAGCAGGGCCAATCAGGAGGTTGGGGCGCTGCCCCCTGTCACTCACAGAGCAGGGCCAATCAGGGGGTTGGGGCACTTCCCCCCCCTCGCCCCCCCCCCCCGTCATGCACAGAGCAGGGCCCATCAGGGGGTTGGGGAGCTCCTCCCTGTCACGCACAGAGTAGGGCCAATAGGGGAGTTGGGGCACCGCCCCCTGTCACGCACAGAGCAGGGCGGATCAGGGGGTTGGGGCACCGCCCTCTATCACACACAGAGCAGGGCGGATCAGGGGGTTTGGGCACCACCACTGTCACACTCAGGGCAGGGCCGATGTGGAGGTTATGGCTCTACCCTGTCACACACATAGCAGGGCCCGTGGAGGGGGGAGGGGGTTTGGGCGCCGCACCCTGTCACACTGATCTGGTGCCAGGAGGCCTCACTGCTCCGCTGATCCCGGTGCTGGGAGGCATATTACCCTTTTACTATATAGGATAGAGGCCTGGGGGCCGGCTGGTTTGCCCTGAAGGGTGTCCTGGATCAGGGTGGGGGTCCCCACTGGGATGCCTGGCCAGCCTGGATGAGGGGATGATGGCTGTTTGCATCTGGTCACACACCCTTCAGGGTGGGGGTACCCACTGGGGTGCCTGGCCAGTCTGGGTGAGGGGCTGAGGGCTGCTTTCAGGCTGGCGGTTTTGACTGCTTTCAGGCTGGCGGGAAGCTCCCAACCACTCCTTTTTTTCTTTTTTCTTTTTCTTCTGGGCCAGCTTTAGCTCTGGCTCTAGCTCTGAGGCTTCCACTGCTGGTTTGTTTGCCGTTCTATAATCGAAACAATGTATAACTTCAGCTCTGAGATCCCAGCCAGCTATATTTGTTAGAATGTTTCAAACTGCCAGCTCAGAGGCCTGCAAGTGAGGCGGGGAACGTTGGAGCCTGCAGTCACTGGAGCAAGGAAGCCTCCCTGCTTGCTTCAGTGCATGGCTGCTGGCCGCCATCTTGGCTGACAGTTAATTTGCATAAGGATACGCTGATTAGCCAATCAGAAGGGTAGCGGTCGTACGCCAATTACCATGTTTCTCTTTTATTAGTGTAGATATATTCATACTCACATATGTATGTGTATCCCCATGTATATTATATATGTGCATACTCCATATATATAATTTTAAAAATTCCCCCCACTTAGGATTTACTTGTGAGCCCATATTAACATACAATCCAGAAAGGCAGATGCAGACCCTGTGGCTATGAATCCCTTTTAAGTCTACTCTTGATTTCTTTAGCTCCCTCTTATGTGCTGTGGACTCCACACAGACACACAGGTCAGGGTTTGTTTTCTTTGCTGCTTCAACAGTGGAATTAGATTTTTAGTTTGTTTACATCGGTGCCAGGTATCCTGGTGGAGAATTTTATTTTCCTCAACTTTTTCCCATAATATAACCAAGGAAGTAAAAAAAAAAGTTAATTAAGGCTTGATCATTTAATTTAAAGAATTAATTCAAAAGGAAGTGGTTTTGACAACACAAAGGTTAAACAAGATTTAGGAGTATATTTATTTTAGAAGTCTGATGAATCTATTTTTCTTTTTAGTGTAAGTTCTCCTTAATATCCTGAAATACCTATGAAATAGTGTTCAAGTTTAATTTGGAGCACACATGTGCTAAGTTCAGCTTTTTAACAGGTGTTATGGGTGATTTCTTGGAGTTTCTTTTATTCGTGTGATTAAAAAAAACCCCACACATAAATAGTCCTATTCAGAATGTGTGTGTGTGACTTTCTATAACCCAACTTAAATGGAGAATACCATTCTGTTTACCTCTCAGTAACTTGGCACACAAGTGTGGCGAGTCAAAGATGACTGCTGTAAAACTATGCTCTGGTATTTTTTAGTTGATTTTGGACACAGAAGGCGAAGGAACCGATCAAAGGCAGTGGTCTCCATGGTCCCTCTTCTCTCACCATTCTCACGGAGGTCTGGCCAGCCCCTCCTTCCCTCCCCTTGGCTGACACTTGCTTCCAGCCAGCTTCCTGTGCTTTACATCCATACAGACACGTCTCATGATGTCAGAGATTTAGAGCCCGCAGAGCCTTGCCACGTGTCCAGATTGGAGAATAGTGTTCTATAATATTTATTGAGCACCCATAATGTGCTAAGTGCTGTAATACTGTCTGGGTGATGGGTCCGGCTGTGAGCACAGTACCGCAGGGCAGATTGATGGAGGAGATTTTTTTTCTAGCTTTAATGTCTCAGGTTGAGATGGGAATATTGGCCCATTTTTCCTCTTCTCTGCGAGGAGCATTTAACTTTATTCTATATTGTGTTCCCTCCATCCCTACTGACAACCTGAAGATAATATCAGTTGGTGCTTGAAGCTAGAAATCCTTATTTGTTCTGATATTATATAATTTATGTTTGCAATTTCAGGCAGGTACAAATTTCTCGGAGTGTATGGTGTTTCTTGTAAGAACATTCAGCAAATTTGTCTCAGCTTCTTTAAAACTAGAACTTAAAAACTCAAATGACTGCATTCAGCTCAATAACCACAGACAGTAATGACACCTCTAAGTAGCTAATGCAGGCATGTAATATCCTCATAGCCCTGATTTAACTTTGTTTACCGATTAAAATTGAATTGCAGTTGATTTATTGATATAATAGGCAGAAAGTGATTATCAAGCATCCATCACTGATGGAGGGGAAACCAATCAAATTATGCTCTAAGGTTTGCTTTAACCTAACCTAACTCATCACCTTATAAAACTCAGAGGGTTTGAGTCGCATGCTCTCACTAAAGTCAATGAGCCACAACTCCCGCTAAACTCATATCTGCTCCGTTCAAGGTGTTCGGGAGTTATACTAATTTGCACAACTGCAAGTTGTTATAAAAGGAAATGGCAGTGGGCTGGAGATTTAGCTTCTGCACTTCCTCACCACACTTGCGGCATTGGTAATATTATCCTTTAACGTTTGTCGTCAGTCCCTAAGGGACTCATGCTGTCCATGAAATGGTGTCAACCTGTACTGGAAAGCTGTGAGGAGAAGAGGTTGACAAGGGATTAGAAAAGGTGTCACCTTGAAGGGAGAACCGGGGTCAGCCTGTCTTTCAGAAAGCAATGAGGCACATTGATTAGAAGCCGGCGACAATGCTCACTTTGGTCTTAGACATTCATAACTCTCCTGTGTAGAAGGGGAAAAGAGATGGAGGAGGGTACAGGGGAACAGATTTATCACCTCATGCCGGAGGCTGAGCAGCGTGCCCCCGGGCTGTGGTCTAAAGTAGGAGCAGGCCAGTATGGATTTCCTTCCATTCTGATCACTAAATGCTGGAAAAATGAAGTTTAAAAAAATCCATTGCCATCGTATTTGAGATGGTTGTTAATGTCATATGGAACATTCCACTGAAAGTTCTATTTTAATGTACTTGCTTTTATAGATCCAAGGATATATATTTTTAAAAAGTTATCCTTTACACCTGAAACTAATACGAAATAATATTGAAGGTAAACTATAATTCAAAAATAAGATTTAAAAAATGCTATTTGGTATGAAACATCATGTGGAATTTAACAAACGAATCTTTACATTTATTCTCATCTATGCTGCTGCTAGTTCAAATGTCTATGATGGAAAATATTGCTGTCGTCAGTAAGTACTGAGCCCCAAGGAGGTTTGGAGAAAGGGCACAATTATCAGAAATCCAAGGCCATGTAATGGCATACTCAAGTTTGTTTTTATTACATTATTCATTTTTACCTATTGTATGTTGTTAATTCTTAAGACATTTATATGAAAAATGGGACTCCTTTGAATTGTTCTCAACATCATGTCTTCCAAATCTGGTAGACGGTGCTCATCAACTTCAAAGAATTTTTCTTGTGGACTTGAGTGCCAAAGGAACTGAGAAAGATGAAAGTGCTTGTTCTAATCATGTATAGGTACATATTATTTTTGCTGCCCCATCTAATACTGCTGATTCTCTTTGGCCTTCACCATGTTGTTGTCTGTGTCTATGGGCTAAGAATATATGCATGTATGTTCTTTCACTGATCTCTTCCAGTGTCCCCCCAACCCTCCCCACTTCCTCTCTGAGATCTGTCAGTCTGTTTCATGTCTCTGGTCCTATTTTGTTAGTTAGATTCTACATATAAGTGAGATCATATGATATTTGTCTTTCTTTGACTGGCTTATTTCACTTAGCATAGTAATCTGCAGGTCCCTCCATGTTGTTGCAAAGGGTAAGAGTTCCTTCTTTTATACAGCCAAGTAGTACTCCAGTGTGTAAATGTACCACTGCTTTTTTATCCACTCATCTGCTGATGGGCATTTGGGCTGTTTCCAAATATTTGCTATTATAAATAACACTGCTATGAACATATATTCTTTCTGATTGGTGTTTCAGGATTCTTAGGATATATTCCCCAAAGTACGATTGCTAGAACAAAAGGCAGTTCCATTTTTAATTATTTTATGGAATCTCCATACTGTTTTCCACAGTGGCTGTACCAGTCTGCATTCTCACCAGTGGTGTACTGGGGTTCACTTTTCTCCACATCCTTGCCAGCACTTGTTCGTTGATTTATTGATGGTAGCCATTCTGACAGGTGTGAGATTCTAATAAATATTTTATACTCATATATAAACTGATTCATCCTCTGCCATGTTTGGGTGTTTACTTTCCATCTTATGCAAATATACATAACTTAAAGAAAAGATAAGAAATTATATGATTGGAATATCATTTTCAAGAACCTCAGTATAGGAAGTGTGAGATACTCAGCAACACTAGTCTGGTTTTTTTCATTTATGGCAGGATGGTATTCATATAGTTGGATACATAAAATTGATCTTAGTCAGCTTGGGCTGCTTAACAAAATATCAGATTAGACTGCTTAATCAATAGACATTTATTTCTTCTAGTTTTCAGGCTGAGAGATCAAAGACCAGGGTGCCAGTGTGGTTGAGTTCTTAGTGAGAATCCTTTTCTTACTTTGTGGATAGTCATTTTTCCGTGTCCCACATGGGGGAGCAATAGTGAGCTCTGGTCTCTTCTTATCAGGGCAGAATCCATCCTGGGGATTCCATGCTCATGACTACATCTAAACATAATCACCTCCCAAAGGCCCCACTCCAAATGCCATCACATTGGAGGTTAGGGCTCAACATTCAGTCTATAACAAAATTTATCAGACAGGAAGGTCTATTCTCAAAATAAAATTTTCATTAAAAGAAAAATGGAGCCTGTGTTTAGAGCACCCAGTCCATGCCCAGCAGATCACTGAGGCAGAGCTGTGCTTAGTTCCTAACCCCATCATCCTTTTTACTCCAATGTATTTCCCACTATTGTGTATAATACTCCCAAGAGGGATATTCTCTCCCATGATATCCTATGAGTTTCCTTCCTTTTAATGCTCTTCTGCTCTCCACGAATCTCTCTTTTCATTCTTTTTACTGGGAAATTGTCTCCACTTATCACTTTACCGTCTGTCCTTAACCATTTGTCCCTGCAACCTCTCATCACACACTTCTCTGTGGCCCCTTCAGGACCTGGAGTCCTCTGTGTGTTATCATGGATCTCCCTGCAGCACTAGCACTAACATCTAGAGCACAAACACTTGGAGCATTTATCTTGGGAATTTAGAAAACACAAGAAGTACTTGGGGACATAAGATGCTCAACATTAATTTGCATTAAAAAGATATGGTTCTCTCTGCTTTACTTTGAAATGCTATGAACTATTTGTTTATTCACAGTTGGCTACATTTCATAGCTGGAAGACCATTTCACTAAGAAATCATGTGCACTTTGACAAATATTCAGCTTTACTGTGAGGGTGTGGTAGTCAGGTTATTCTACGAAAGAGGCGAGGGTCTAGCTTTAAATGCCATTATCTGTTCATGCTTGCTAGGATTTTAACGTTGGTGCACACTTTCACCGATTACCATGCCTCAGGGGCCCTAGGGAGCATTACGCACAGGCCATTGACAGAGTAAACCATGCATGCTCTGTAGGCTTGCACGCCAGGTACTCAGATGAAAAAGCACTGCCTTAATATATTCAGTGATTGGGTTGTAAGCACCAGCCCCTCAACCGCTTCATGAGAAACTCGTTTCCTATTTCATTTTATTCAAGTTGTATTTTATTTGCCCCTGGTATATATTTTTTTTATTCATTGTGATACATCATAGAAATATAATGATGGCTCTGATACAGTTCTTGTCCTCAAGGAGCTTATGGTATAGGAATGAGAATAGCACGCCTATAGTAGATATAGTGTAATGGAAGGTATTAGCTAAATTAATATGTCTATGTGAATGGACATTTATGCTGCACTATGAAGGGTGAGTAAATTATGTCACTTGGAAAGGTGGGAGGAAAGAGCCTCCCATGGACAGACCAGCAGGATAACCAGCATGATCATCACAGCAGGGGCGAGACAGTGTGAGATTTTAGACTCATGAGTCCAGGGCGCCAGGGGTTGGTTGAGGCTCAAAGTACAGATTGCAGAGGTATTGGCTTCTTGGTAGTTGCTGAAGCCATGGGAAGCCATTATTTGAGGAAAAGAATGTAGAGAAAATGAGGAAATCCCCAATAATAACAGATAGTTGGAGAAAGTAAAGATAGTGAAAGGGACTAACAAAGATAAGTCAGAGAAGTTTGGAAAAAAGCTAGAGTAGAGATGCCGAAGCTAAGAAAAGCACTTGAACAAAAAAGTGGTTGATATGTACATTCTGTGGAAATAGATCTTAAACAGTATCTTAAAACATTGGTTCTCCAGCACAATTTTTATTTATTTGTTGTTATTGTTTTAAGACACTATCACTAAAGGTATATATAGTCTAGTACAGCGGTTCTCAACCTGTGGGTCACGACCCCTTTGGGGGTCGAATGACCCTTTCACAGGGGTTGCCTAAGACCATCAGAAAACACATATATAATTACATATTGTTTTTGTGATTGATCACTATCTTTTAATTATGTTCAATTTGTAACAATGAAAATACATCCTGCATATCAGATATTTACATTACGGTTCATAACAGTAGCAAAATTACAGTTATGAAGTGGCAACGAAAATAATTTTATGGTTGGGGGTCACCACAACATGAGGAATTGTATTAAAGGGTCATGGCATTAGGGAGGTTGAGAACCACTGCCCTAATAAGAGATTTTTGTCCTGTGTGGAAATGCTGGGTATCAAATAAATCAGTTGTCCTCTCAAATGTTCAAGGCATGGCATAGTTATAACTTTATAAGTATGCTAATATTTGAACTTTTATTTTTTGGTAAGCCCAAGGTTAACCTTGACTACATGGAGATGTGTATGAGTCAGTTTTTGGCACCCTTCCTCCATCCCTAGCCAAATTCTAGAAAAGATGGTCTGTCTGCTGGCACTTAAAAGAGAAAGTGCTAATAACTCACAGCCAAAGTGAAATTGCTCAGAATGATCTCAAATCCAGCTTTTGAGTTGGATTGTGTTATTACCTACAGCTCAGGAATTTCAGGGAGCCGCTTTCTCACCATTAGGTGAGCCCTAGGTGATGATTTAGTGATCATTGCAAATCTGGAGGGAGGACCCTAACCCTACCCTGTTCAATACTGTTATCAGCAGTTTGGATGAAGTCCTAGGGAACAAACCAATGGAGAGAAGCCACAGGGAGGCTGATACTGGTTCTACAAGGTAGCACTGTCTCCCAGTCAGTTGTCCAAAAATGGTTTGGGCCTGTCAATGGCAGAGAGCTCTTCATCACTGGAGGTGTTAGTGGTGTAAAACCCTGGGTGGCTTAGGGTCATTTTCTCCTCATGGGGAGGCTTTGGGTTAGGTGGCCACCACTTTCTTTTCTAGTTTTAACAATTTCTATTCTAAGGATATTCCCTATATCTGAACAATCAGGATATGCCTTCTTTGCAATAAGAGTGAAATAAGGAACTTGCCATAAGAATGATGTTCCCTTTGACCTCTTCTCCCTAAAGGAGTGTACCCCTCACCCTTTTTCTCCTGGAGCCTCACTCTGTGAAGCAATTATAAATCACAGAGCACATCCCTGAAGAGTTGTGGGAAAGACTCTATGGCATATTTAGCGCTTCTTTTCATTTATTATCTGTATTAGATTACATCTCTGTGGCTCAACCTTTCTCTACCATTGAAGGGAAAAAAATCCCATTTTTTAAGCTCTGTAAGCAGTTAAGTGTTAAGTAAATCGTATGTGCAGAGGGCTGAAACAGTGCCCTCGGAGTGTGATTCTTCTTAAGGTCAGGGACACAAGCTCATTTATCTAACTTCTTTCCAGAATGTGCGTCTAGGTCACAGCCACTATTATGAAGCATCAGCTTATAACCTATGTGCTCCCATACGGTCAGGCTTTGAACTGCCTGCAGTAGGGCCACTAATTACTTCACTCCACACCAATTAGTTAAACCAAGTAGGCATCTAAATACAGGCTTTTTCCCTTTGCTAAAAATCCCTCCTTCCTGATAATCCCCATGCTTCTCACTTGATACATTTAAGAAAATGTCCTCACGCCCAGCTTCTACACCAGAACACCCTTTTAGAATTTCAGACATTCTTGGATTCAGCAAATCAGAATTCACTTCTTTCCTTTTCAGTCCTGTAGTCAGGAAACCACATTGAGCTGAGTAATAAACATGGTTATTATGACAATTTATAACAACTAAATAGAGCATTTTACACTTGGCTGATTGCCAAGGTTGTCTCCGTCTCCTTTCTGACACGAATTACCTGCAGAAGGGGATCCATGAAGAGCCAAATAATTTTATAGGGATTCTATGGCTACATTCTATTTCCACATTTCCTATTTTACTTCCAGGTGTACATAAAATGGTCCAGTTAGTCTATTACTCCTTTAATCTACATGCCATTCCTGGTAACCAATTGGCATTGACATTTGTGGGAGGTATTTGAAAAACTGGTGACCAAACATCTTTTTTTTTGAAAAGCAGAACAAAAGAATTAGGAGGTTTAGAGGTCAAGCATCTTCCATTGCTTTATACAACTGACAGTGATTTGTTCCTATCATGGCTCTTCTCTGACCTATTAGTGAAGGGCAAAATCCTAAAGAAATGTTTAATTAACATGTGCACTTAGTATAACAAAGCTCTTGCCTTTAAGTATAGGCAGCGTGGAGAGTCAGTTCATGAAATAAAAAAGTATTTACCTCCCCCTATAATTACTGAGGCCTTTTGTACTAGCATCCTTTATCTTATTAACATCACAGTAGGATGGTATCTCTGACTGGTACTGGCAGGCGCCTATCTGCCCCGTTCCTGGGGAGACTTTCAAAGAGGTTTAGAGTTTCAAGTACCATTTGATCCTTCTTGTGAACTGTGCAATATTTCAACCTTTTAAAATAATGAAAAATCAAATTTACAAAACAGAAATGTTTCATTGATTGAGAGTTCTGAATTTGATTTTTTTAAAAAATCAGTTGGACTTGTGCACTGCTGGTGGGAATGCAGACTGGTGCAGCCACTATGGAAGGCAGTATGGAGGTTCCTCAAAAAATTGGAAATGGAACTCCCATTTGACCCTGTGATCCCACTACTAGGAATATATCCCAAGAAACCAGAAACACCAATCAGAAAGGATATATGTAACCAGATGTTCATAGCAGCACAATTCACCATAGCTAAGATCTGGAAACAGCCTAAGTGCCCATCAGTAGATGAATGGATTAGAAAACTGTGGTACATCTACACGATGGAATACTATGCTGCTGTTAAAAAGAAGGAACTCCTACCATTTGCAACATCATGGATGGAACTGGAGAGCATTATGCTAAGTGAAACAAGCCAGTCAATGAAGGAAAAATACCACATGATCTCACTCATTCATGGATAATAAAGACCATTACAAACTTTTGAACAATAATAGATACAGAGGCAGAGCTGCCTCAAACTGATTGTCAAACTGCAGTGGGAAGGCCAGAGAGAGTTGGGGGGCAGGAGGGAGGGGAGTAAGAGTTCAACCGAAGGACTTGTATGCATGCATATAAGCATAACTAATGGACATAAGACACTGGGGGGTAAGGGAGGGTAGGGGTTTGTCAAGGGCGGGGGGGGAAAAAAGGACACTTATGTAATACCCTTTGTAATACTTTAAGCGAAAAAAAAAAAAAATCAGTTGGTTTTACTACAATAAATAAAAGGTCCATGTACAAACTTTTGCATTTATCATTACTCTGAAATAATGTTCGTTGTCATCTTGGACACCAGAACTTTGACTTTGTCTATAACCTTAAAGTTTTCTCAAAGAAAGAAATTTTTAAATATGCAAATTATTTGGTTGACTTTGCTGTTTGTTTTCACCAAAACTGTGGATCTCTTTATGTTGGCATATCATCAATGTATCTGTAAATTAAATGCTTCTTTAACTATTTAAATGGTATGAAATTTTAAAAAGTTGTTATTTTAAAAGATTTGCCTTTTTTTGCTTTGAAATATGGTCAATGGAATGCAGAAATTTTCTCAGTATGAAAACTGGTTTTCTAAGTCCAACTCTGTGGCAGCATTTTGAAATGAGGATTGAGACAGTTAGACTTTAATTTAAATAAAAATCATACTGTTCAGTGAAAGGAGAAAACTTGGGCCTGAGTTTGTTTGATTATTTACATTAACTAAACAACCAGAGCATTTAAAATTCTGCAATTTTATAGGTAAGTATGTCATTTTTATTGTATTGAATTATCATGATTTCCTGCTTCACTGTAAGGTTTAGCCTTAGTTTCACTAACAGCTTAATTGATTTAGGATATTAACTTTGACAGGTGCATTTCTGGCTAAGAACACTTATATAAGGACTAACCAATGTGAAATTTGATCATAGTGAGAGAGTGCAATAAAAACGACCTATTAAAAACTTCTTTCTTTTTTGAATTGTGAAACATACATTTTTGAAGGACATAGACAAATGTCCCTTATCACACCATGAAACATGATATGCCCATTTCCATTGGTCCTCAAAATTAAAAATTTTCCAGGATAAAAAAATTAAATTACTCAGTTCGCAATAACTCTTTTCCTTTAGAAGGCTTTTCAATTTTAAAGTTTTCTATAGACCTCTGAGTACATGGTACAGGCTGTAAGACAATGTGATAGAAACAAAAGAGTCATCCAATTTTAAGAGTCTCAAAGCAGCTTCTTAAGCATGAAACTGTTGGAGCCTCATGGGCACATGGAGGGCATGTGAGCCATCAAAAAGGTTGAGGGAGATTTAATAAGGGATCATTGCATTCTCTGCATGCTGATGCCTTTTCCGTATCCTTTTTGGTAGTAGGTGAACCCTCAATTTATCTTCTGCTCAAATAGCTTCTTTAGTCTTTATTTTCTGATTATGTGTATTTGTTCCATTTGGCAGTCACTAAGGAGATGGAGAAACAACTAGGTCATGAGATCCAATATTGTCACCTGCAGTAGTTAATTGAAACTAACAGAATGGAATTGAGAATGCAGGCATTTGAAAACAAAGTCATCAGCTGTAAGAAGGTGAGAGATGTGAAAATGACACATCGGATATAGCAGCTATGCAGCAAACTCCATGGTAATTACAGCTTGAGCACACCTGGTTATGCAAGAGGGGTGGAAAGAAAAGCATATGTGGATTAGGAAGAGCTCATCTCACAAAGCATGGCAGGGTGTGACTGCATTACTTATTTCTTAATTCCATCCTTAATTAATTTTTCTCATATCACACCTTTTTTTTTTTTAAAGCACAGGTATGGGAGGTATTAAGAGCAGGAGTTGAAAATTATCGAAAATGTTGTATTGTCATTGAAGATACTTTAAATTTGGACATATTTATTCATTGCATAATGCACTATTCTTTTGATAATTAGATTGTAATTCAAAGGAAGATTGCATTGCATTGCCATGTATTTGATATCTCTGAAGATCTCAGTCCTAGGGGATCAGTATAGATGGAGTGAATTAAACTTGGAAATTTTAGAGTTTCTGAATCATCATTATCTAATTGATTAACAGTGTATGATGTTATTGAAAGCATTTAATTTTCTTGAGTTATTAAATCCTGTTAAATTATAGTTATACATTTAAAAAGCTGAAAGTTATAATTTTAATACAATCTTGGAACAAAGATACAAATAGCAAGTAATATTAGAAGTTTATTTCTCCTATGGTACAACAAGATATGAATGTAAAAGCTAATTTTATATTAATTAAATTAGATTATTGGAATGTTTTGGTTTATTTTCTTAGCCTAGTGTATACTCATTGCTTTTGTTATGCTTGATGCTGTTTTGTTATGATATGGACTGTGGAGTGAGCTTTGTCATAATGGTCAGTTGGACTTTCTACTTATTTATTTCTATGGTTTGGCACCACTTCTAACAGCAGGGAGAATGTGTTGCAGTGCATGCTGGGTCAAAGGGAGTTCAAGCTTCAGGAGAGGGAATTATGAGAGAAAGAGGCCAAAACTTCAGTCCCTTGGGGGAGGGGTTGAGAATGATAAAATCAGTTTTTACCAGGTGATGCAATTGTAAGCGAGGCATTAGCACCTAAGGAATATTTGATTTGAAAAGAAGAGGATATAGGCCCTACTTTGGACTGTTAGAATAACGGTGTCTTATGTGTTAGATAAATAAATAGGTTCTTTTAAGAATTTTGTTTGAAATAAGGCAATGGTAAAGCCTGAGAGACCCTTAGAGGTAAAAACAAATGACAAACATGGCTCCAAATAGCTGATTATGATACAGAATAAGGTGCACCCATATGTGTCAATCAATCACTGGACGTGTTGAAAAGAACTCTAGATGTGCAGAAATTACAGACAGGATAGAACCATTGAGGGGATCTGGATGTCTTACAATTATTTAAGCAGAAGTCACTAATTGATATCACCCTAGTGGCTTCAGTATGGTACTTTCTAGGAGAGAATCGAAGATGGTGGCATAGGTAAACACCGGAGACTGCGGCTGCAAACAACCACTTCAAAAATACAACTAAAAGATGGAACGGACATCAACCAGAACCACAGGAAGGCTGGCTGAGGAGAGACTCTTCAACTAGAAGGAAAAACAACAGCATTACGAGGCTCAGAGGAGGCGCAGTGTGGAAAATTTAAAGGTACGGTGGTGCGGTGGTGCGCGCGCAAAGCGGGCTGGTGGCTGAGGGCGTGGTTGTCGTTTTCAATCAGGAGGGAGTCTCAGACTCTGGGCTACAGATCCGGGCGAGTCTCTAGGGACCCAGACTCAAACGGGAGAAGCGGGACTGTCTAGCTACGGTCCCTCCGAGGTTTGCAGCAGTTGCTGGGACAGAGAGGCAGAGCCCCTGAGGACGGACTGAGAGCAGCCATAGCTTCTCCCTCCCCCCGCCCTGTTGATCCCGCCCCGCCCAAGCCCTGCACAGAGCCATTTGCCGATCGCCTCAAACGCTAGATTAGCACCTCCCCAGAGGACTGAAGTTTTCCACACAGCTGATTCCCACAGCCAGTCGGCCTGGTGGTCAAATCCCTCTAGTATTAATTACAACAATTAAGGCTTAACTAGAACAAGATTGTGCACAAAGACCACAAGGGGGTGCACCAAGAAAGCATAAAAGATGCGGAGACAAAAAAACATGACAGAAATGGAGGATATGGAGCTAAAAATCGCAATTTTGAGGGCTTGCAATAAACTTGAGCAGAGCCTCACGAAAACTAATGAGACCCTTGATGCTACGATAAAGAAATTAGAAAGTAAGCATACACGGACTGAAATAAAGAATATTATACCCAATAGCAGACCAGAGGAGCACAAGAATCAAACCAAAGATTTGAATTTCAAAGAAGCAAAAAACACCCAACTGGAAAAGCAAAATGAAAAAAGAATCTGAAAGTGTGAAGATAGTGTAAGGAGCCTCTGGGACAGCTTCAAGAGGACTAATATCAGAATTATAGGAGTGCCAGAAGATGAGAGACAGCAAGATATTGAAAACCTATTTGAAGAAATAATGGCAGAAAACTTCCCCCACCTGGTGAAAGAAATGGACTTACAGGTCCAAGAAGCGCAGAGAACCCCAAACAAAAGGAATCCAAAGAGGACCACACCAAGACACATCATAATTAAAATGCCAAGAGCAAAAGACAAAGAGAGAATCTTAAAAGCAGCAAGAGAAAGAGACTCACTTACCTACAAGGAAATACCCATACGACTGTCAGCTGATTTCTCAACAGAAACTTTGCAGGCCAGAAGGGAATGGCAAGAAATATTCAAAGTGCTGAATACCAAGAACCTACAACCAAGACTACTTTATCCAGCAAAGCTATCATTCAGAATTGAAGGTCAGATAAAGAGCTTCACAGATAAGGAAAAGCTAAAGGAGTTCATCACCACTAAACCAGTATTATACGAAATACTGAAAGGTATCCTTTAAGAAGAGGAAGAAGAAAAAGGTAAAGATACAAATTGTGAACAACAAACATGCATCTATCAACAAGTGAATCTAAGAATCAAGTGAATAAATAATCTGATGTACAGAATGAACTGGCGATTATAATGAATCAGGGACATAGAAAGGGAATGGACTGACTATTCTTGGGGGGGAAAGGGGAATGGGAGATTCGGGAAGAGACTGGACAAAAATCGTGCACCTATGGATGAGGACAGTGGGTGGGGAGTGAGGGCGGAGGGTGGGGCGGGAACTGGAAGGAGGGGAGTTATGGGGGGGGGGAAGAGGAACAAATGTAATCTAAACAATAAAAATTTAATTAAAAAAAAATAAAAAAACAAAATATGGTACTTTCTACATAGTAGTATAAATTTATAGATAATTCAAAAATTCTATAGTATAGCCAATTTAGTTTCTTTTTATCCAATCCAATTAGATTGTACATAATCTGGGTTGCCAGATTAAATACAGAGCACCAGGTCAAATTTGAAGTTTAGATAAACAATGAATTTTATTATAGCACTAGAGGCCCGGTGCACTGAAGGGGGGCGTCCCTCAGCCCGGCCTGCCCCCTCTC
This sequence comes from Myotis yumanensis, assembly GCF_028538775.1. NCBI lineage: Eukaryota > Metazoa > Chordata > Mammalia > Chiroptera > Vespertilionidae > Myotis > Myotis yumanensis. Next base: position 23,918,418 of record NW_027223755.1, on the reverse strand, counting down.
ACAGTCCAGGAGCCCTCAGGGGCGGGAGGCGACCTGGCAATCAGGGGAAGGCGATGCCCCATCACACCTCTGCTGCTGCCACTGCCGGCAGTGCAAGCCTCGGCCAGCCCTGGTTACCTGAGCCTCGGGCGGCCCTGGGCAGCTGGACAGCCGCCATCTGAGGCTTGCCTGTGCCTCGGCCCGGCCTTGAGGGGCTGGAGGGCTGAGGGGACAGGAGGACTCTAGAGGCGGGCGCATGGAGTGGCCAGGCACACCCCCAGGCCTTGCTGTGTGCCTGCTGCCCCGGTGGGGCTGAGGGGACTGGGCGCTGCCATCTTGTGGCTGTGGGCACTGCCATCTTTGAACGTGTGGCAGTCAATTAGCATATTCCCTCCTTATTGGCTGTGGGTGCCACCATCTTTGAGGGTGGAAAAGTCAATTAGCATATTTCCTCCTTATTGGCTGTGGGCGCTGCCATCTTTGAGATGGCATGAGGGTCAATTAGAATATTCCCTCTTTATTAGATAGGATAAGTATGTCCTGAATATTGTATAGAACATGCTTATACTGAAATATTATGATTTCTGCAGAAAAAATCATAGGGTGATAAATATTCAAAATCTTTTAGATATTAGAATATCTCCCAGTTTCCTTTTGATATAAAGAGTAGTTTAGGTGTCAAAGTTAATCAGTGAACTATTCGTTTTGAAATTTAAGGTTTTGTACACACAGGGTGGGGCAAAAATAGGTTTACAGGTGTAAGTATGTGAAACAGAGTTTATTCTTGTATTATTATTTATTAATTATTGTATTCTTTTCCATAAAACAACTATAAACTTATTTTTGCCTCACCCTGTATAATTATATTCTGGCATTTATTTTTGTAGAGGAGAAGGCTGAGGCTAGCATACTGTAATTATTTTTCTTCTAGGATACTTCTGGATTACTTAGTTATCCTTGAAATTTAACTATTTTATTGGGATATTTCTTGTTGTTCAAATTAATTTTTAAATTTGCCTAGGCAAAACTTCATGTTTTTAAATTTTGTTCTGATCTGGAAAGTTTCTGTCTATATCTTTTATTTTTCACTTCTGAATTATTTACTCTTGTAACTTCTTCAAAGAAGTATATTATTTTTAGTTTGCATCTTTGTTTTCTCTTCTCATTCTTTCACTCAACTTAATTTTCTCCTTCTAATCCTTTACTTGTTTTTCTCATACTGTTAATTTACTAGTAATATATTTTTGCAATTTTATATCTACTTCTATGGTTTTTGTAAGTCTTTTCTTGCGTTTATTTTATATCATTGAACATTATTTTATGCATACTTTTTTGGTGTGTGCATTGGAAATTGCTGCTTTCTATTTTTTAATATTGCAAAATAAATTTATGTCAAGGTAAAATAATATTTTTTAAGTTTCTTTATTTTCCTGTTTATTTTTCAAATGCTTTTCTATCTGGTTACTATGACTCATAAGAAAGATATTTCATAGGCAATTTAAAATATTTTATTTAACTTTTTTAAAAATTATTTTTTAATTACAGTTGATATACAATATTAAGTTTTAAGTTTATACCATAGTCATTAGACATTTTTATACCATACAAAGTGACCATCTCAATGAGTTTAGTACCCATAAGACAGCATACACAGTAATTACAATATTATTGACTATATGCCCTATACTGTACTTTACATCCCTTATTATTTTTTAAAAAATATATTCTTATTGATTTCAGAGACAGAGGTAGAGGGAGAGAGAGATAGAAACATCAATGATGAGAGAGAATCATTGATCGGCTGCCTCCTGCATGCCCCCCACCGAGGATCAAGCCCACAACCTGGGCATGTGCCCTGACTGGGAATCGAACCATGATCTCCTGGTTCATAGGTTGATGCTCAACCACTGATCCACACCAGTTGGGTGACTATTATTTTTTTAATGCTCACCAGAGAATATGTGTTTTTTAAATTGATTTGAGAGACAGAGGAAGGGAGAGAAAAACATCGATGTGAGCGAGAATCATTGATTGGTTGCCTCCTGGAGATGGGACCTACAACTTAGGGATGTGCCCTGACTTGGAATCAAACCCACACCTTTTTGTTGTATGGATTGATGCTTCAAGCAACAGAGCCATTCTAGATTACCTCTGTGAGAGAATCTAGGGCCCTCATCTGAGGACATGCCAAGATAGATAGATAGATGATAGATAGATAGATTAATAGATAGATAGATCAGTTGCACTCTATATGTACACTTCCTGACTGGGGATCAAACCCACAATCTAGGCTTGTGCCTTAACCAGGAATAAAACTCTTCTGTGCACCGGACTGCACTCAACCAACCAAGCACTCCAGCTGGACCCGTGGAGGCATTGTTGTATTTCAGGGCTTGAATCAAACCCAGGGGAGGGGAGGGGAGGCAGAGAAGGGCAGATGAGTGAGGTGTGTCTTGCATTGTCTATGATTCCCATAATCGGGGAATCAGCAAACTTTTCTGGTAAAGGGCCAGATAGGAATATTTCAAGCTTAGATCTGTCTCAGTCACTCAATTCTACATTGTATGTGAAAGTAGCCACACACAGTATGCAGATGAATGGGTACCGCTGTGCTCCAGTAAAACTCTATTTCCAAAAACAGGCCTCAGGTCAGATTTGGAGGGCAGACATAGTTTTCCAACTCTTGTATTTAATAATTAATTTATTTTTCTAATGTGGTTTGATTAAAGAAAACTTGTCCCTATCTGGCAACTTAGAAACTGGAAGTAATGGTGCTGGTTTCTTTACTCTTACCTGGAGGTAGACTGTATCTACAAAGAAGGCAATAACGAAAGGAAGATAACACATAGTAAACTCCCCTGTGACTATTTGTATAACTGGCAATTTGTATTTGTTAATCCCTTTCACCTTTTTTACCGCCCCCCCATCTGATGACCATTACATATTGTATCTCTATTTCTATGAATTTGTTTCCATTTTGTTTGTATTTCAGATTTCATGTGTAAATGAAATCATATGGTATTTATCTTTCTCTGACTTATTTTCACTTAACATAATGTCCTCTAGGACCATCCATGTTGTTGCAAATGGCAAGATTTCATTCTTTTTTATGACGGAGTGATATTCCACTACATACATATATGACATCTTCTTGACCCATTTGTTTATTGATGGGCACTTAGGTTGCTTCCACATCTTGACTATTGTAAATAATGCTGCAATGAACCTAGGGATTCATATATTTTTTCAAATTAGTGTTTTGGATTTCTTTGGATAAATACCTGGTGGATTTAATCAAGCATACCTACATAATGAAGCCGCCATAAAAATCTCTGAGCTATGGAGTTTGGAGAGCTTCCATGCTGGTGAATCAAATCGCATTCATGTGCCAGGAGGGGCGTGCACTCCAAACTCCACTGGGATGGGAGTTCCTGTGTTTAGGAACCTTCTCAACCACCTTCTAGGTATCTCTTCATCTGGCTGTTAATTTCTATCCTTTAATAATCTTTGTAGTAAACTGGTAATCTAGGAGTTAAAAAGTAAAGATATTTTAAAAAATAATGATATTGCCTGGCCAGTGTGGCTCTGAGGTTGAGTATAGACCCATGAACCAGGAGGTCAGGGTTCGATTCCCAGTCAGGGCACATGCTCGGGTTGCAGGCTCGATATGTGGTAGGGGGTGTGCAGGAGGCAGCCGATCAATGATTCTTTCTCATCATTGATGTTTCTCTCACTCTCTCTTTCAAATCAATAAAAATATATTAAAAAACCAATGGTATTAAATTGCTTAACTTACATTGTGGCTGAACATTTTGTATGTGAACACTACTTTAGACTGTTCAGACAGTTATTTAAAGCAATTTTGATTTTAATTCTATTGACTTACATATTAAAGTCATATCAGGGGGAGGAATTAAAGTCACTGTTCTCTCAAATGAAACCTGAAGAACAAAGATACTGTGTGAGATTCCCTCCCAATACTTGTTTTTATCACAAATCAAAGGCTAAAAGTTTAAAAACAACACACAAAAAACTTGGTGAATGGTTACAAATTATATTTCCTTCATCAGATCATAGATACATGAGAGAGAATTCTTATTTCAACACTTAATTCTCTATTGTATTCTTATTGGCCATAGTTCTTCTTTTACAGACTTACTGAATTAAATTCATCATTATATTTCTACTAGAGGCCCGGTACATGAAATTCATGCAGGGGTAGGGTCCCTAGGCCTGGCCGGTGATCAGAGCCAATCAGGGCCTTCTGGCTACTGGCCAGGGCCTCCCTTCCCCAGCTGCTGGTGGCTGGCCACTTTCTTCATTCCACACCACCGCCTGGTGGTTAATGTACGCAAACTCCCAGTTTCCTGGTCGAACTCCTGAGGGGACACTTTGCATATTAGACTTTTATATATATACTAGAGGACTGGTTCACAAAATTCGTGCATGGGGGGGGGGGGTGTCCCATAGCCCAGCCTGCACTCTCTCCAATCTGGGACCCCTTGGGGGATGTCTGACTTCCCGCACCCAGGACCACTGACTCCTAACCACTCACCTGCCTGCCTGCCTAATGCCCCCAACTGCCCTCCCCTGATGGCCTGGTTGCCCCCAACTGCTCTCCCCTGCCGGCCTGATTGCTCCTAACTGCCTCTGCCTTGGCCCCCACCACCATGGCTTTGTCTGGAAGGAAGTCGGATGTCAGGAAGATGAGTAGTCAACCTGGTCTAATTAGCATATTACCCTTTTATTAGTATAGATAGATTATATAGGATAGGATTGCTTAAATGGGGTGGGGGGAAAGCCTTTTTCAGCAGGAGGAGATGCTCCTGGCAGACAAAAATACATAACCCCTATATCTGGACTGATAGCCAGCCATATGCACTATACTGCCAAACCAGTTATTAAAAAATTGAACTGTTTTCTTAAACCTTACACTAAACAGCTGTTTCCCTTAAAACCCCTCCTCAGCCCCCACCTTAGGTTCTGCCTTCACAGTTCACCCAGATTAGGTTCTGATTGGTCAGTTTCTATGCCAGTCAGCATCAAAAGCTCTGCCTCCTAGGCAGCCATTGGCTCCTCTGGGAAATCCAAAATAGCCCTGCCTTCACGTCTGCACTAGCCCTTCAGTTACACCCCCAGTCCACTACCGGGTGTATCTCTGGCCGCTCTGAGAAGCCGCACCTCAGGTCTGTGCTGGTGGCAATTTTGAAATCTCATCCCTGACCTAACCTTACAGTGCGAGCTCCGTGAAGGCAAGCATTTGTCTTGTTCATTCTTAGTTCACTATAGACTTTACCAGTGTCTATGCATCTATGCTAGCACCACATGGTGACTGGTTGAATGGTCGTTTTGGTCGTCAGGTATAATATATATATATATATATATATATATATATTGTGTTTTAGATAAAATACCTTCATTGCCATTATTCTCCTTTTCTTCATGGTCTAAATTCTACTGGATTTCATAAAATCTCCTCTTAGCTTCAGACGATGAACTAAGAGACTTTCTGAGCTGGAAAGGGTCTCTGACCCTCTTAGTGTTTCCTCCGCTGAATCTGTGGCTTCCTGTTCTCCACGCTGATCTTTGACTCTGTTGGAGTCACTGCATTATTTATTTTCTATTCTCTGAAAATCTCCTGGTGGAGGGTAAATAGCTGAAACACGGATACGGGAGTGTGAAATTTAAAGCAGGCCCTGAGAGGAAAGCAGGTGTGCCAGGTGTCACATGCCATATTCTAATCTTTACCCTCTTTTCTGTGAGCTCTTTCTGTGAATTGCCTTTCAGATTTCCATTGTTTATCCAAAGACCTTCTTTTGCTCAGAATCCTAGTAAGCTCCCCGTTTCTGACTGTAACTGAATGACTTATTTGGATTCTGGGAATATCTCAGGTTTCCATCAGAAGCTTACTTTATCTTAAAGATGTGTTGTCACTTATCAGCTAGTAGCTCTGCCAGGGGCAATACCACTTTAACATCCTCAGAGAAGGGCTTGTCTTTTACTTGCTGCTCTGTGTCTAGTTCTTTAAGAACTACATCCTACCTATGGTCTGTTTGGGGATTTATTTTTTGAAAAACCTGGTAATGATTTATTACAATGCCTTCATTGATCTATTTATGGCAGGAACATCCATTTAGAAAGTGGGTTACACCACAAAAATAGGATATGAGCAGCCATTCTCTGAACAAAAACAAAGGAATCTGACTTTCAGGGCTTAATCATTTTATGCCTCACACACATATCTAGCAATCTGATCATGACCCTTTATAGATAGAAACATAATTACCCAACTTAAAATCTAAAACATGATTTCATAGGAAGTAGAGTGACAGGGGCGGGGGGGAATCTTCCTTTCAAAGCTAACCTACCTCTTCCTCAGAAGCTCTTAGTTACTTTGAATTTCTTTTCCCACCTCATTTAATATATTTTAATCGTTGTAAATTAAGAGGATGCGACGATGCAACGATATTGTGGAAAGGCTAACCAAAAGTCAGAGGCTCGAGTTTTAATTTCAGTTCTACAACTATGTAAAATAGCGCATGATGTTAAGCTGCATTTCTTAATCTCTCTGGTCCTCAGTTTTCTTCATGGTTAAAATTTTAAAAAGGTTAACTTCTGATACATCATTTAGAATTATTCCTAATGGTGGATATATAGGGGTTACTTGAACTATCTGCTATTATTGAATTTTTCCCTCTCCCTTTGCACTTGCAAGTTCATGTAAAATATTTTATAGTAGTTGTTATAAAATAATTCTGATTACTGATCAGAACCCTTTAAAATAATTTGACCTCGATTTTTGGAAGCATAATTTCTATTTTTACCATGTTAAAGGAGATACACAATTACCAATAAAACAACTATAACTGTTTTAATTACATACATACCATAGAACAAACTAAAAAAAAATACAAAGAAAATTTAAATTATACTATCACATTGGAGTGTAAACCAACAGAAGTATAGAAAGCTTCAAATAATGGAAAATTTTATTTAATTGGTCTTTCTGAGATGTCAATACAATGTTAAAATGTATGAGAATGAGTAAGGCAAGGAACATGTTAGTATTAAATTAAAACGGGTTTTCCGAAAGTCTTGCATTTCTTTTTTTTTTTTTTTATTTTTTTATTTTCCTCTTAAAGTATTACAAAGGGTATTACATAAGTATCCTTTTTCCCCCCCCCGCCCTTGACAAACCACTACCCTCCCTTACCCCCCAGTGTCTTATGTCCATTAGTTATGCTTATATGCATGCATACAAGTCCTTCGGTTGATCTCTTACTCCCCTCCCTCCTGCCCCCCAACTCTCTCTGGCCTTCCCACTGCAGTTTGACAATCAGTTTGAGGCAGCTCTGCCTCTGTATCTATTATTGTTCAAAAGTTTGTAATGGTCTTTATTATCCATGAATGAGTGAGATCATGTGGTATTTTTCCTTCATTGACTGGCTTGTTTCACTTAGCATAATGCTCTCCAGTTCCATCCATGATGTTGCAAATGGTAGGAGTTCCTTCTTTTTAACAGCAGCATAGTATTCCATCGTGTAGATGTACCACAGTTTTCTAATCCATTCATCTACTGATGGGCACTTAGGCTGTTTCCAGATCTTAGCTATGGTGAATTGTGCTGCTATGAACATCTGGGTGCATATATCCTTTCTGATAGGTGTTTCTGGTTTCTTGGGATATATTCCTAGTAGTGGGATCACAGGGTCAAATGGGAGTTCCATTTCCAATTTTTTGAGGAACCTCCATACTGCCTTCCATAGTGGCTGCACCAGTCTGCATTCCCACCAGCAGTGCACAAGTGTTCCTTTTTCTCCACATCCTCTCCAGCACTTGTCGTTTGTTGATTTGTTGATGATGGCCATTCTGACAGGTGTGAGATGGTACCTCATTGTTGTTTTGATTTGCATCTCTCGGATGATTAGTGACTTTGAGCATGTTTTCATATGTCTCTTGGCTTTCTGAATGTCCTCTTTTGAAAGGTGTCTATTTAGATCCTTTGCCCATTTTTTGATTGGATTGTTTATCTTCTTTTTGTTAAGTTGTATGAGTTCCCTATAAATTTTGGAGATTAAGCCCTTATCCGATATGACGTTGGCAAATATGTTTTCCCAAGAGGTGGGTTTTCTTGTTGTTTTGTTGATGGTTTCTTTTGCTGTGCAGAAGCTTTTTATTTTGATGTAGTCCCATTTGTTCAGTTTCTCTTTAGTTTCAACTGCCCTAGGAGCTGTATCAGTGAAGAAATTGTTTTGGCATATGTCTGAGATTTTGTTGCCTTTGTATTCTTCTAGAATTTTTATGGTTTCCTGTCGTACATTTAAGTCCTTTATCCATTTTGAGTTTATTCTTGTGTATGGTGTAAGTTGGTGGTCTAGTTTCATTTTCTTGCATATGTCTGTCCAATTTTCCCAACACCATTTATTGAAGAGACTATCTTGGCTCCATTGTATGTTCATGCCTCCTTTGTCAAAAATTAATTGAGCATATTGGTTCGGGCTAATTTCTGGACTCTCTATTCTATTCCACTGATCTATATGTCTGTTCTTGTGCCAGTACCAGGCAGTTTTGAGAACAGTGGCTTTGTAATACAGCTTGATATCTGGCATTGAGATCCCACCTACTTTGTTCTTTCTCAGGATCGTTGCAGCTATTCGGGGTCTTTTTTTATTCCAGATGAATTTTTGGAGAGTTCGTTCTAGATCTTTGAAGAAGGCCATTGGTATTTTAATGGGAAGTGCGTTGAATGTATAGATTGCTTTGGGTAGTATGGACATTTTAATGATGTTGATTCTACCAATCCAAGAACATGGTATGTTCTTCCATCTGTTTATGTCTTCCTCTATCTCTTTTTTCAACGTCCTGTAGTTTTCTGAGTAGAGGTCTTTAACCTCTTTAGTTAAGTTTATTCCTAGGTATCTTAATTTTTTTGGTGCGATGGTAAATGGGATTGTTTTTCTGATCTCCCTTTCTGAAAGTTCACTGTTGGTGTATAGAAATGCCTCAGATTTCTTGGGGTTAATTTTGTATCCTGCTACATTGCCAAATTCATGTATTAAGTCTAGTAGCTTTTTGATGGAGTCTCTAGGGTTTTGTATGTATAATATCATGTCATCTGCAAATAAGGACAGTTTTACTTCCTCTTTTCCAATTTGGATGCCTTTTATTCCTTCTTCTTGCCTAATTGCAATGGCTAATACTTCCAGTACTATGTTGAACAGGAGTGGTGAGAGTGGGCATCCCTGTCTTGTTCCTGTTCTTAGGGGAAATGGTGTTAGTTTTTGTCCATTGAGTATGATGTTGGCAGTGGGCCTGTCATATATGGCTTTTATTATGTTGAGGTATGATCCTTCTATTCCCACCTTTCTGAGAGTTTTTATCAAAAATGGGTGTTGGATTTTGTCGAATGCTTTTTCTGCATCAATTGATATGACCATGTGGTTTTTTTCTTTCAATTTGTTTATGTGATGTATCACATTTATTGATTTACGGATGTTGTACCATCCTTGCATCTCTGGGATGAATCCTACTTGGTCATGGTGTATGATCCTTCTGATGTACTGCTGGATCCGATTTGCTAAGATTTTGTTGAGGATTTTGGCATCTATGTTCATGAGGGATATTGGCCTGTAATTCTCTTTCATTGTGATGTCTTTACCTGGTTTTGGTATTAGGGTGATGCTGGCTTCATAGAATGAGCTTGGAAGCGTTCCTTCCTCTTGAATTTTTTGTAGTAGTCTGAGGAGGGTAGGTTTTAGTTCTTCCTTGAATGTTTGGTAGAACTCCCCTGTGAAGCCGTCTGGCCCTGGGCTTTTGTTTGCTGGAAGCTTTCTGATGACTGCTTCAATTTCTTCCATAGTTATTGGCCTATTGAGGTTTTTAGATTCTTCCTGATTGAGTTTTGGAATGTTGTATTTTTCTAGGAATTTGTCCATTTCCTCCAGGTTGTCCAGTTTGTTGGAGTAGAGTTGCTCGTAGTATTGTTTAACAATCATTTGTATTTCTGTGGGGTCTGTTGTTATTTCGCCTCTATCATTTCTGATTTGGTTTATTTGGGACCTCTCTCTTTGCTTCTTGGTGAGCCTGGCTAGGGGTTTGTCAATCTTGTTTATCCTTTCAAAGAACCAGCTCTTGGTTTCATTGATTTTCTGTATTGTTTTTTTGGTCTCTATTTCATTGATTTCTGCTCTAATCTTTATTATCTCCTTCCTTCTGCTCACTCTGGGGTTTTCTTGTTGCTCTCTTTCTAATTCTTTGAGTTGTAGAGTTAGATGATTGACTACCATTTTTTCTTGTTTTTTGAGATAGGCCTGTAGAGCTATAAACTTCCCTCTCAGGACTGCTTTCATTGTGTCCCAGAGGTTTTGGATTGTTGTGTTTTCATTGTCATTAGTGTCCAGGATGTTTTTAATTTCTTCTTTGATGTCATCGGTAACCCAATCAATATTTAATAACATGCTATTCAGCTTCCAAGTGTTTGAGTATTTTGGGTTGTTTTTATTGTAGTTTATTTCTAACATTATGCCATCGTGGTCTGTGAAGAAGCTTTTTATGATTTCAATCTTCTTGAATTTGTGGAGACTTTGCTTGTGACCCAATATGTGGTCTATTTTTGAATATGTCCCATGAGCACCTGAGAGGAATGTATATTCCGCAGCTGTGGGGTGAAGTGTTCTGAAGATGTCAATTAAGTCCATCTGATCTAGTGAGTCATTTAGGATTGCTGTTTCTTTGCTGAGTTTTTGTCTAGCGGATTTATCCAGTGATGTCAGTGGTGTATTAAAGTCCCCTACTATGATTGTATTGTTGTCGATCTCTCCCCTGATATCTTCCAGAAGTTTTCTTATGTATGTGGGTGCTCCTGCATTGGGTGCATATATGTTTACCAGGGTTATATCTTCTTGTTGTATTGATCCCTTTAGTATTATGAAGTGGCCTTCCTTATCTCTGGTTATGGCCTTCACTTTGAGATGTACTTTGTCAGATATAAGTATTGCTACCCCAGCTTTCTTTTCCTTTCCATTTGCGTGAAAGATATTTTTCCATCCCTTCACTTTCAGTCTGTGTGAGTCCCTTCTAATGAGGTGGGTCTCTTGTAGACAGCAGATGTATGGGTCATGTTTTTTTATCCATTCAGCCACTCGATGTCTTTTGGTTGGAGCATTTAGTCCATTTACATTTAAAGTTATTATTGAAAGGTATTTGTTTGTAGCCATTTCTTTTTGTGTGTGTGTGTGTGGCTGTTTTCTTTCTGAGCTTGATATTTCTTCTTTTTACACCAGTCCCTTTAGCATTTCTTGCATGGCTGGCTTGGTGGTGATAAACTCCCTTAGCCCTTTTTTGTCTGTGAAGCTTCTTATTTCCCCTTCAATTTTGAATGATAGCCTTGCTGGATAGAGTATTCTTGGATTCAGTCCTTTGCTTTGCATCACTTTGTAGATTTCCGTCCATTCTTTTCTGGCCTGATGTGTTTCTGTTGAGAAATCATTTGATAATCTAATGGGAGATCCCTTGTATGTTACTTTCCGTCTCTCTCTTGCAGCCTGTAAGATTCTCTCTTTATCCTGAACATTTGCCATGGTAATTATGATGTGTCTTGGTGTGGGTCTTTTCGGGTTCACCTTGTTTGGGACTCTCTGGGCTTGTGTGACTTTTTTCTTCCCCACCTCAGGGAAGTTTTCTGATATTATTTCTTCGAATAGGTTTTCTAATCCATGTTCATCTTTCTGTTGTTCTGGCACCCCTATTATTCGTATGTTGTTTCGTTTCATGTTGTCCCAAAGCTCCCTTAGGCTCTCCTCCTGTCTTTTAATTTTTTTCTCCATTTGCCGTACAGTTTGAGTGTGTTTTGCTTCCTTGTCTTCTAATTCACTAATTCGGTCCTCCGCTTCTCCCAGTCTACTGTTGATACTTTCAATGGAGTTTTTTATTGAAGCTATGTCACTCTTCATTTCTTCTTGGGACTTACTTAAGTTGTTGATTTTTTCATCTGTTTCTTCTAGCTTCTTGCATAAGTAGTTGAGTTTTTCATCTGTTTCTTCTTGCTTCTTGAACATGTGGTGCATGTACTCTAGGAACCTTATTCTGAATTCTTTTTCCGTCATGTTGCATATCTCTGTCTCACTTAGCTGCTTTTCTGGCGAGTCCTCCTTTTCTTTCCTTTGGGGGTTTCTTTGCCTACCCATGTTTGATCTCGCTGACATATGTAGATGTTGAGGTGTTCAGTGGCTGCTCCCTGGGTGGCAGGGGCTCCTTGGGTTGTGGTTGCTGCTCAGACGGTTGCGGTAGCAGCTGCTTTCCAGTTGGCAGCAGCTCCTCTGGTGGGTGTTGTTCACAGCTGTGTTGGCTCTTCTGGCTGGTGGGGGGAGGCTTCACGTACAGTTGCTGTTCCACAGACAGAGGGTGTGGTGATCAGGAGGCTGTGGTGATCAGGAGGCTGCGGTGATCAGGGGGCTGCTGTTGCTTGGATCTGCTGCGTTGATTTAAAGGCACAAAATACAACAGAGCAAGGCACAACGTACCAGGCACTGAACACAAGTATATTCACAATATTAATAACTCCAAATAAAGGTGACCAACCGAATTAAGAGAATTAGGGGATAAGGGAGAAAGAAGAGAAGAAGATAAAAGAGAGAACAGAAAAGAAAAATAAGAAAAAAACAAACAAAAAAGGAGTGCAAAAATAGAATTGGGAAAAAAGAGGGGGGAAAAAAGAGAGCGAAAAAAGAGAATGAAGTAGAAGTGGGGAAGAGACTCCCCGTATGAGGAGCAAACTCCAATAGAACTGCCACTAATCTCAACAAATTCCAGCAACAGATCCCTGGAGATGAATGCAAACTACAAACCACCAATAATATCCAGAGGGGTAAGGGAAAACAGAAGCACAAAAATAGCTGGGGTGGGGTGGGGGAGGGAAGGGAAAAACCAGCAGAAAAAAAAGGAAAAAGAAAAAGAAAAAGAAAAACAACCTCACAACCAGTCCTAAAAAAGAAGAAAAAACACAAAACAAAACAAACAAACAAATTAAAAAAAAAAAAAAAAAAAAAAAAAAAAAAAAAAAAAAGCCCAATATATTCAACAATCAAGAAAACAATAGAAAGATAAGAGAGAAAAAAAAATGGTTGGAAAGTGAAGAAGGATAAAGAATAGGTGTATAAGGATTTAGAGCAGTAGATTGGAAATAGGATATATAAGTAGGGTGGAATTAGACAGGGGGTAAAAAGAGGGAATTGGGAAGGTCTGGAGCAGGAATAGGGTAAGAGAAACAGGACACCAAAAGGGGAAAAGTAAGGAAGAGGGTTTTAGCAAAGAGGTGGAATTGAGATAGGGAAAATTAATGCTAAAGGAACGATGAAAATAGAATGGAGAACACTAATCCCAAAAGAAAATAAAGAGAAAATAAAATGGCACTTTAAAAAATGGTAAAATGGTAGGAGTAATAATACTGGTTAAAAATAAAAATGTGGTAATTGAAAGGGTAAAATCAGGTGATGGAAAAAGAAGAAAAAGAGAAAAAAAAATTGGTTTCTTAGTAAAAAGGTGAAAAAATTAAAAAGAAAAAGAAAAAGAAAAAATTTGCAGTAGTGATGGTCTTTCGGTTCTTCTACTCTTCAGCCTGGTTCGCCTTGGTCCTGCCAGGTATTTAGGAGAGTGTTGCCTGCATTACACTGTTCCTCCGTGTTGTAAATCACAGTCCTGATTTTAAAGCAGGCCGTATTTGTGATCCAGTCTGCCTTAATTTGTATTCCCCTAAGAGTCAGTTTGTGGCTCAGCCTCTGGGTGGCAGTGTTTTTGGGTTGGCCTCTGAGGCTATACAGCTTCTCTATCCTTTTTTAATCCTTACCCTGCTCTGTGTTGTTGGTGGGACTGAAAATCCCTCTATAGGCCAGACCCTGGTAACTCCCAGGGACTAATCAGCTTGTTTTAGTCCTTTATCTCATACAGGGTGGAATCTGGGTGTGGCTGTGCTCCTTGCCTGGGGGGCTGGGGGGAGGAATTCCACCCTCTGGAGGAATGGCTGCCCCAGTCCTGGGCCCAGGGGGGTCTCAGCACTCAATTCGCTGCCACCTCCTCCGGCTCCCCCTCTTTCCTCAGCCTCTCCCCAGATTCCCCTCGTCTGCACCTTCACCCTCTCTTCAGCACAGGTGAGTGTCTGTATCCGAACTGTCCTATGAGCAGGGTTCAGTGAAAACAAAGAAACAGACAAACGCCGGCCGGCCGCGGAAACGCTCCTCTTACCGGTCTGGGAAACGCTCCTCTTACCAGCACTGCATGGTCTGGGAAACGCTCCTCTCTTATGGGCACTGCACGGTCTGATCAGTTCCTCAGGATGCCCCCTTTAGTCTCAGTTCTCCGCAATCACAAAATCCAAATCTCAAATCTCCTGGCGCCAGCAAACCCGCGGAACTCCTTACCCTGGTCAGGGTCTGTGTCTGTCCCAAGAGACGCGGCTGTCTGCCATGCGGTCTCCCTCCGACCCTCTGGGCTCAGGTCTGGCAAACTTTCCTGCCCAGATCCCTGGTTTTTAACCTTTCCAGGGGAGGTCTGCCCTTCCAGGCTGCAAGCCGTCTCACCAGCTGAGTAAATTTGCCAATTCGGGGTGGGTGTTATTAGTTTCAGCTGCTTACTCCGTTTGCTCCGGGACAAGACCTGGGACGCGTCTGCCTATATCGCCGCCATCTTGCTTCCTCCAAGTCTTGCATTTCTTAAAGACTTCCATGTTTCAGGTATGGATAGGATCCACCTTTTCATTATTGAAGAATTCATCTATTCCTCATGGAACATGGTATTGAAGAAGTCTGTGAGTTAATAGCTATTCATTTCCCCCCTCTTTAATAGTGTTCAGATGTATCAGAGAGAGTTTTTTCTTTTGCCATTGCCCAGCTTCTAATTTTGTTCAGGGCATCATCTGTTTATCCAATTTTCATAGACTACAAGTTGACCCAGAGAAAAGACTAATTTTGTCATTTCCTCACTCCTCAGAAACAACAGATACACATTATTTTATTGCTTAAATCCATCAGTATTTTCCAGGAATGTGACCAAAGGAAGATGAAAGCATGGGGTTAGCAATTTAAAGAAAATAATGAGCTCAAACTCTCTTAGCTAGAAGTACTTGGAGGTATGGTTTTGTTTATTCTTTTCCGGTCATGGCTATCTCTTGTTGGAAATCACATGCTCTATCCTCATTGTTAAGTAATTCTCTCTCTAGAAAAACCTCTGAGGGTTCTAAATTAAAAAGGAAAAACAACAACAAAAAATACAGATCTTCTGAATCCACAGACACCTGACTGACTCAATTTCCATGATGATGTAATAGAAAGTATTAACTTAACAGCTTGATATTTGTCACTTCATTGATTTACAATTCCTCAGTGAATGGTACAGCATTTGACAGATAGACTTCTGCAGAATTTTGCTGATTTTTAACCTGTTAGCTATTAATTTATGTTCTTTCACATATATTGTATTTGTCCATTTATTGGAAGCTATAATGCTAAATTGTATTATATAAACTATGTTAAAAATTATTAGTTTCCATAGCTAAAGTAGAAATATGTCAATTTTTCTTTTTAGGAAATATGTTAAAGTAAAAGGAAATCAGATGTTCATAGTACTAATTACAGAATTGTGAGCTCAAGTTTGTCTTTCTAATGCTGATTCACTGTAAGATGTGAGAAAATTTTTTTCCTGTTCTGTTGTGAGTAATTATAGTAATGAGGCACCTTGAAAATGTAAGCTATTAATTAATAAGGCTATAGCTAATTGTAGCTGCTTTATATCAGTGTCTGGCATTTTGAACAACAATCAGATGTTAATATATATCCTCACATTGTATGAGATAATGAGGTAATATACAGAGTTCTAATCGCCATCTCTTCATAATTTATTATTAATCCACCCTCTCTGTTTAGCTCTCTTTAGATCTAGAGTCAATCACGTGTTTTCTATCTCTTACAATAACTACTTCATTCAGATGTTTTTACCCTTAGAAAAGATATGGCTTATTTTCTCCCCCAAGTCAGTTTAACTTCTGTCATTGTGTTTTATTGGCCATATTTCATTTTTGCCTGTTTCCAAAAATGGAACACCTCAATTGTTTTTTGAGTTTGTCTATACTTATTTTTAAACTTTTTTTCAATTGATGAGAAATACAATATTTCAATCACAACCATAACTGGATGTTATTTCCTGACTGAAATGGAGAAGATTTTTATAGGGATTTTGTAGCAATTACAAATTGGGCACAAATTTTAGGTTAGGTGTTATGCTAATTAACATTAGAATTAATTAAGAGGTTGGAGAAGTACATAATTTGAGATATCTGTCCATCTTTCTTCCTGCCAAAGATCTCATTGAAATGATAGAAATTTTTTATTTAAAAGAATGCAATCTAGACTGCATTGGAAAAACAACACCTCATTTTGAGGTATTCCACAAAGATAGAGAGCAGATGGAATTTGAGTGATGGGAAAAAAAAGAAATGAGAGAACTATATCCAGAGGGACCAAGGACAAGCCTAATTTTCCCCCAGATGAGCCTGGAGAAGCTCTAAGAACAGATACCCAATAAAAAGAGTGGCATGTACAAATAGTCCTGGCAAAGGACAATTATAGAAAAACCCATTAACAGCTGCATTGGAAACAGCTTTCCCTTCTGCATGTTGAAGGATTGTCCCATCCATGACTTAGCTGCTTTCTCTAAAGTTATGGCACCTCCCAATCTTCCTGGCATGAACTTTCCACAGCCTGTAGCCCCACCCCACAACAGATATGTGTATCCCAATGTCTATGCTGGAATGAGCTTTGTACCTGGGTAGGGGATGGAAAGGTTCTGTCTTACCTCAGGCTGCTATAACAAATCACCATAGACTAATTGGCTTAAACAGCAAACATTTAGTTCTCACAGCCTGAGGTCAGGGTGCCCACATAGTCAAGTTCTTGGTGAGAGCCCTCTTTCTAGTTCATAGAGGGCTGTCCTCTTGCTGCATCTTCAAATGGTAGAAAAAGAGCTAGTGAGCTCTCTGTTTTTTTCTTATAAAGGCACTAATCCCATTTATGAGGGCTCTACCCTCATGACCTCATTACCTACCTAGAGCCCACCTCCAACATATGACTTTTGGGAAACAGGCATTCAGTCCATTGAAGGCACCTGACAAGTTGCCTGCAGAATGCACACAGCATGGCCAGACTATAGTAAAAAGGGTCACAGTTTATCCCACCCTGAGACACCAGAATGCATTTGCCGAACCTCTACCCTCCCTTTACTGATGCCCAAGTCCCCCCCAGAAGCAGAAGATAGGGGCAGAATGCAAACATCTCCCACCAACGCAGCCCAGAGGGTGGCAGCCTCAGTGAGGCAGGGATGGAAAGTCCACGCAGAGGCCAGAGCACCAAGTGGCAAACGCCAGAGCACCAAGTGGCAAACGCCATTATCTGTAATGGATTCCAGAGAGGTGGGGAGGTAGAGAAGAGGGATGACGCCTGACTGAGCCAAGGCTCCAAGGCTCTGAGGCTCAGAGCCCCCTAGCCCATGTTCCAGCATTGCATTGGTCTTCACTTACAAAATGTAAGTGCAAAGATAAAATGATTATGAATTTCAAGACTGCAACTGTAAAGCATTTAACCCCAAGCAAGGGATGCTCCTGAGCGTGGAGCCCCATGCAGCTGCTTGGGTCACACACCCTGAAGCCTGCCGACCCTGACTGTTATGTTTTCCCTGGTGCAGGAGCTGAATGCCTGATCATGGTCCACTTGTTTCTAAATTCTCCTAAACTGTAGTAATTCTTTCCCTCATGCCCTCATCCATTGTCCCTTTTTACTATTTGCCTTTATTCCTTTCAATGGTTTAAACAAAAATCTGAAATACCTATAAAATTTTAAAAACTTTTAAAATTATTTTATGTGCTTTCTTGGATATTATGTCAAAGAACACAGGACTTTTTCTTTTCAAAAGTACTTATCGCTATCATTATTATTATAAATCATATACTTACATAGTGCAATACATTGCAAAACATACAGAAAGATAGAAAAGCATACATCTTTCAAAATTCCCATCCCTAGATCACTTCCAAGGGTAGAATTAGTTCCTTTTTGTTCCACTGGTGGTTATCAGTGTAGCTTTAAGTAAAATACTCATATCTTTAAGTTGCTTTGTCAACAATAACACGAGGCTCAACTCCCTTTAAGCATTCCAGCCAGGACTACAAATTTTCATTTTGGACTAGGACCTGCAAATTATGTAGCTATTCCTAAAAGTCAACTTCATGTGAAACAAAGGCCAAGACATCCTTGGGTACTATCCTGCTGTTGGAGTCATGATTCTGTCTCCCTATTGTCAGAAGACATGAAATGTCAGGAATTCTTGTTAATCTTCATATTAGTACCCCTGGCATGACCAAAGCCACTTCCCAAGATTAGTACTTCCTTCTCATTCTCAGTAATATGTTCTTCTCTTAGAATAGTGCCTGGTATTGCTGCAGGCTTCAAAAGTTGCCCACTTACTTTGTTGCCAATTCCAATTCCAAATCAGCTAGTAGATTTATTCCTACTCAACTAGCTTTTTGACACTTTCTTTTCATGCATTTTGCCTTCTGCTACTTTCTGTCTCATAGTTCCATTACTTTATTCTTTTTTAAAAATATATATATATATTTTCTTGATTTCAGAGATAGAAACATCAGTGATGAGAGAGTATCATTGATCAGCTGCCTCCTGCACACCCCATACTGGGGATCAAGCCCACAAGCTGAGCATGTGCCCTAACCAGGAATCAAATCAGTTCATAGGTCGATGTTCAACCACCGAGCCATGCCTGCTGAGCTCTATTACTTTATTTTTTATACTCATAGTCTTGTCTTTCTTGTTCCTAATCCAGTGGTAAGATTTAATTTATCTCCTATAATTCCCAAAGCTAAGTGGGATTTACATTCTTGCTAGGGTTTATTTTTTTACCAAGCCATTTTTTTATTTTGGAAATGGTAATTTCAACATGTCATTATGTTGGGTGCTTTGTCTAAATCAAAATATAGGTTCCCTGAAATTTGGGAGTACATCTATGCTTTTAGTTAACTTTATTACTGCTGATCTTCATTTGAAATAGTTTCTGCATACCTATAATCCGTAAGGCCCAGTACTGCGGGCTGGAAACTTCCACATAAAACCCTGCATTAGAATTTTTCAGGAGAGCTACTTCTATTTGAAATAGAATGAAACTATATAGACTACAAATAATTTTCATCCAGTTTACATTTCATTTTGATGTTCAGTTGACTATTAGACCTATTTCTTACTAAATTAACATCAATGCTTCATATATTGCCACTAAGATTTCTTTTTCCTTCCATACTTTCTCACCCAACCACCGGAATGGCCCAGATTGCTAGAAAACTACCTAGCAAATAGGAAGGACAGGAACAGTGATGAAGGTGAAGTAGGAAGGAGAAAGTGTATTAAAATCGTGGGCAGGTCACTCTGGTCTGCTAAGACAGAGTTTGGAGAACACTTCGACAAACTTCAGTGCGCCTGGTTTTCATATTCTTCAATAAATATTACTTCATAGCAAGCCATAGTATAAATAGATTCTTGGGAAAGGCAGAAAGGAAGAAATAAAAATGTAATATGTACTGCGTCCTCTATATGCAAGGCATTAAACTAAACTTTTTACATGTTATTTTACCTTTACAATTTCTCTGGGAGATGAATAGTATCATTGCATTTATATAAGAAGGAACAGAGGCTCAAAAACGTTAATTTTCCATACTTGGACGATTGAAGAGTGGGAGAGCTCAGCCTTACACAGAAACCCATCTGATTTTGTGATATTCCACGGTGCTACTCAGAGAATTCTCTTCTTTCTTATTTATACTTGCTTTGTTTTCCTTAGAAACGCAGTGGACTAATATTCAACTGTATTAATGAGACAGCCTGCTGCCTGACCTGTGTAACCTCACCTTTTCTCTTAGGAGCCATCTTAATTGAAAGAGCTGCCAGTCTAGGAAGGGTCAGTAATCTCCTTCCTGTTGAATTATCATGCCTCAGACACTTTGTTTTATGGCTTCGGATTAGAGCTAGAGTCCTCCCTTGTTATCCATTGCCTTGTTTCAATAAGGACAGAGTCTGTTAATGTTTTACTAGGAAGATCCCCTGTGGTCACATTCTGCCATGTGAGAAAAATTGGGTTTACTTATCAATCTATAACCAGCTGTGTGGGAGACATCTTCTTCCCTCACCCCTCTTTCTTCTTTGTTACGTAGTTGATTTGGGAGGAATGCGGATAACGAGAAAGAAGACGCAAGTTTTGAGGTCTTGGTTCTTCAAAGAGAAGAGTCATTCTGGGGCTAACTTTCACAATCCTGCCCCTCCTAACCCTAATTTTTTAAATTCCTGATTCAGAAGATCATGGGTAAAAAGCTAAGCCAAAATCAAGGTGAGAGAGAAAATTGTGAGCCATGTCAGCTGCTGGAACCATTGTTCCTTGCAGTATTCCATTGACCTCACAAATTAATAAACTACAGGGCCCTCCTTGTAGGGTAGATTCAAAATTAGCAAGACCAGAGTAATGCTAACCTAACCCTTCCAGCTACAACTGTGCAGGCAGTGTTTGGAGCAGGGTACTTTAAAGGTCTACTCAGAAATTACTTTTGTAGACTTTTCTTTGAAACTTCTTGCAGTCTTCTGCCCAGGACTTCTTGCTTCCACTGTCTTCTAATTTTAAAATTTTACTCATAACATTTATGCAATGTTTATTATACAGAAAAATTTAATCCCATGAACAAAACACATCAAAAGCAAGAAAATACTTATGCTAAAGTCCTGTGCTGCTCTTTTGCACAGTTATACAGTGTGTAGCATGGCAGTAAAATCAGTTTCATTTAGAGAATTTTAACCAAAGAAAATGGTGGAATCCACGTCACCCTCTTAGTCTTAGAATCATTAAAATGGTTCTTGGGCAGTATTACTTTTTTTTGGCCTTCTCCTGGAATTAGTTTAGGGCTGTCATAACAAGTTATAACAAACTGGGTGGTTTAAAAAATAAACATATTTTTTTTCACAGTTATGGAGGCTAGATGTCAGCAGAGTTGGTTTCTTCTGAGGCCCCTCTCTTTGGCTTGTAAATGTCCAGTCTTCCTTCTCCCTGTGTCTTTACATGGTCTTTCCTTTGTGTCTGTGGCCTAATCTCTTCTTATAAAGACACTAGTCAGTAGACTGGGAACCACCCATATAACCTCTTTTAATCTTAATTACTTCTTTTCATTTTTCTTTTAATTCTTACCGGAGTACATGCTTAGTGATTTTTAGAGAGAAGGGAAGGGAGAGAGAGAGAGAGAGAGAGAGAGAGAGAGAGAGAGAGAGAGAGAAATGTGAGAGAGAACATTGATTGGTTTCCTTCCATATGTGCCTAATTGGGACTCGAACCTGTCACCCAGGCATGTGCCCTGACCAGGAATTTTAACCACAACCTTTCTGTATACAGGACAATTCTCCAACCAACTGAGCCACTCTGATCAGGGCATTAATTACCTCTTTGATGATCCTGTCTCCAAAGACAATCATATTCTGAGTTAGGGGGTATAAGGGAGAAAACATAATTTTCTCTTTATTTTTAGGTTCTTGGCTGAAAAGAACAATAAACAAGGAACAAGGGTATCTTATTATCAAGATTTAAGTCACTGTCTTCATTGATAAGAATATTTATGAGTCATCCTGCTCTTCCTAGTATGGAGAGGGAGGCCCTCTTAAATAAATGGAGATTTCCCTTATAAATGTAAATTTATCTTACAAAAGGGTCACTTTTATTGGGTTTTCAGAGCTTTGCCTGTGTATGCTGTTTCTTGAAAATAATCAGCTCAAGCCCTGGCCAGGTGGCTCAGTGTTGGAGCATTGTCCTGCACACCAAAAGGTTTCTGATTTGGATTCCTGGTCAGGACACATACCTAGGTTGTGGGTTCAGTCCACTGTTGGGGCACATATGGGAGGCAACTGATCTATGGTTCTCTCTACATCAATGTTTTTCTCAAAATAATCAATATGCCAAAGGGGAATATTTTAGGATGGCACATTCTGCTTCCCTTCAGGGGTTTAGGACTTTAACATGAATTTCAGGGAGAAAAATTTCAGCTCATAAAATTGCCCAAAACCTATTCACAAACTAGCAAACAGAGTGATCCTTGCTGAACACAAGTCATATGGGGTCACGTCTGAGCTCCCCTTGCATTCCTGCACGTTCCCTTCTGGTGCATGGCACAGAGGAAGCACTTCTTGAACAGATGTATGTTTAAGTGTGCTCTTAAAACTTCAAATTAATGCAACACATGTTTAATAAAATGTAGCTCTGCCCACTGTTTTCCACGTAATCTATAATAATAAAAGTGTAATATGCTAATTAGACTGGACAGCCAAACAACCTTCCGGACGTCCTTCTGGATGAAGACAGGGCTGTCAGGGCCAAGGCAAGCCATTGTGGCTGCCAGGGCAGAGCCCCTTGCATGATTTTGTGTATTGGGCTTCTAGTCTATAATAATAAAAGCATAATATGTTAATTAGACTGTATGTCCTTCTGGATAACCTTCTGGACAGAGTCAGGGCTGCAAGGGAAGCCCGGGTCCCGGGTGCCGGAGGGAAGCCAGTGCCAGCAGCCAGGGGAAGGAAGGCCTACTCTTGCATGAATTTCGTGCATCGGGCCTCTAGAAAATGTAATAACCATGTGTCTTAGTGTTCCAAGCTCTTGGTTTATTTACCTTGATGAAAGTACATTCTGGATGCTTAATGCATCCTAATGAGAATTTCAAAGGCACAGAAAGATCAAAGGTTAAAGAATTCAGAACTGTGTCCGTCAGTCCAGTACCAGTCATCTTACATATTGTGGGCAGCATATTTCTCAAAACCACATGTGATTGATGCAACATTCAATTCTAAATAATCATAAAAAGTAGAGCAGGCTTTCTATTTGATGCAATTCTAATATCAGACAAAATGTACATAAAACTTTATATTCATAAAATATAACTTAGTGCTTTTAACAGCAGGCTCGGTAATTAGTTGGGCAATTAAGAGACCGTAAATTATAACTTTAACTCAGATAGATATCCTCTCTAACACCTTGGGAAGTCCATTTACCATTACTTCTTCTATTTTCTAACCTATAAAATAAGTTTAAAAATAGATTCCCCATAAACTTGCTTATGAACTAAATAAAGACAGGTTTAGAAATGGAAGAGACCTTGCAAGGTTATCTGGTGAAGTCCCCAGTTCTCAGGCACATTAATTTCATGAGGATAGAAAGTCACCTTCTCTGTTTGAGTCTTGAAAATTTTAAAATAATTAAGTGTTCTAATGTTATTTTTATAGGACATTGTATGAAAACATTACAACGTGATATCTATGTAGTATTATAAGTGTGTATCACATGGGAAGCGAAACTCTAGCTAATGTCTGCTGCAGAGGTGAATTATTTACCAGGGACAGCGTGGTTGCATCTTAAATTCTAAGGCCAATCATGACCGTAGTTAAATTAAGGCGATCTACTTTCATTAAGGCAGTTGGTACCGGCAGGTCCTGGTTCATCTATCCGTCCCTGAGCCTCCTCTGCACAGAGCCCATTTCCTTTCCTTTCTCAAATCATATTTTCTTAAAAGTGCTGTCTTATATTTCTTTTTCTTATTTTGTTGCCTCTTTTCTTTCTCTCTCTCTTTAATACATACCTTGTTGCTAACAAAACCATCAATCAAACCTATTGTACATTTTTACAGTTCTGCATTTCTGTTGTCCCAAAGGGATTTTATCCCTACAATATTTACTGCTGGGCCACATTTATTCATCTTATCTTGCCTTTATATATACAGCTTTCTACTGCATTCTTCCTTTGGGACTGCGATGGTAATCTGGAGTTTATAATACTGAAGTAGTAGTGCAATTTAGATCCCTCTCACCTGGGTGGCCTACTGCAGTGGTTCCCAGTTTGGCTGTTGGAGAAGGAAGGCTACCAATATCATCTCCTCAGAAGGTCATGTGCTAATGAAAAAAACATTCTGACACTTGTTAACTTCTTGACACCTATCCCACTATCGCTGTAGATGTCACGATTATTGCAACAGGGGGAGAGAGAGATGGAGCTCAACTCCAAATACAAGAAAATGAGAAAATTTTTAGTTAAGGTGTGTGTGTGTGTGTGTGTGTGAATGAGTGTGTGTGTGAATGAGTGTGTGTGTGAGACCTAACAGAATTCTTGCTGAAGGCAGGCCAGGGCGATCAGATAGCAAGTGTGAAATGGCAGGGGTGAGGAATTTGATCAGATATCAAGGGCAATCAGATATCCAGGATGGGAGAATTCTCTCTCTTAATAAAATTGTTGCTAAAACTTGACCATGAAGCCCTAATAAAGCCCAAGTTCGAGCGTAGTCATGCAGAGAGCTCAGAGGAGCTCTTCAGAAGATCTTGCTTTTGAGAGATGCCCTGAATTGAGAGAAATTGACCGAAAATGTCCTCCTTAAGTCCCTACAAATCTCAGCTTGTTTCAATATGTATATGTTCTCTACATTGGTTCTCAACTCCAGTTACATATTGGAAACATCTAGAGAACTTTTACTAGTAAAAACCCAGATGCCTCGCCCTGGCCTGTGTGGCTCAGTTGGTTGGGTATCATCCCGTGCACCAAAGTGTTGCTGGTTTGATTCCTGGTCAGGGCACATGCCCTGGTTGCAGGTTTGATCTATTGTGGGCAGCGAGAATGGCACCAGGTACTATACCTGTGGGATCAGATCAGACCTGGATTCAGCAACCTTGGTACTTGAGCTCTGGCTAGGAAAGTATTCAGAGCCAAGACTCAAACTGTAAGAGAACATTTATTTATAAAATCACAGAGGTGGAAGAAGTAATTCATAGAAGAAATTGGCTTAGGAAACAAGTTATAGAGGCAAAGGACGGCCGGCCCTAGGAGCTTGGGAGTGAGGAAGGTAAAGGTAATGCACCTGGGGGGAGGGGCAAGTGGAGGGATAATGTTACAGAAAACCGGAGAAGAACCAAGCAACGCTTAGAGAGATGGAGTTACATTTATTATTATTATTATTATTATGCTTGGGCCCAGAGGAAAATGTCTCTCAAATTCTGGGCAAAATCACACAGGAAGTTTTCTGTATTTATACCATTTTACCTTCTTTGTCTCCCAAATATGGTTTTTTTTCCGGTTCCCTTTGCAAGTTCTTAAAGGGCCCTATGTGCTGGGGCTTTGAGACCTCAACCAAAGGCTTGGCTTGGTGCCAGCACTGATAACTTTGTCTGGGGAAGGTTTAACGGCATCTCTGAAATGGGAGTAGTCCTATTTTCCTTATTATTTAAGCCAGCAATAATTACAGAAGCCAAAATGCAGGGTTAAAATTTCAAACAACGGTTTTTATATAAGATGAATGCGGAAGGGAAAGGAAAGGGAAAGGTAAGGGAAAGGCATGGGCATGCTCCCAGGAGGGAGAGTGCTGTGTCCTATGTCTTAAGAGTGGAGATTTTAGT
This sequence comes from Myotis yumanensis, assembly GCF_028538775.1. Lineage (NCBI taxonomy): Eukaryota > Metazoa > Chordata > Mammalia > Chiroptera > Vespertilionidae > Myotis > Myotis yumanensis. The sequence goes on along the minus strand of NW_027223755.1, from coordinate 23,892,934 downwards.
GGAAGTTCTAGGGGAAGATCTCAATAGAATATTTAGCAGTTTTCCAGGTGTGTCCTTTCAGGGTCTAGGTCTCCACTGATTGATTGGTTTGTGCAGGGCAGGGGGTCATTATCTAATCCAAATGGCCCTGAAGTCCATTGTCTGGCTTTGCTGCTTTTCTGGGCTTGGAACTGAAAGACAACTGAGGCCTAGATATTATCTCTAGGAAGGAAAGGTCAGGGGGTCCAAACTGCATGACCCGAAGTATATTAGGGGAGGAAAGGTCACCTGGGGCAAGGTCCTACTGTACCATTGTCCTTTGCTAGGCACCCAGGGCTTTCCACCCTGGTGACCTTCTATACCTGGCCTTTGTCCTTGCTCTGTTCATGTGTGCCCAACTGCCTACCACAGATCTGGTAGAGGGTGTGCATGAGGCTGCTGATGGATGTTTCCCTTTCACATCGATGTTTCTCTCTCTCTCTCTCTCTCTAAAAATTCAATTACAAATCTTTTTTTTTTAAAGAAAAAACAGATGCCTTGGCACCCATGACCATCATAGACTTACTGTATATTTTTGGGACTGAGTTTTAGGCATTAGTGTTTTTAACCATGCCCCTTTCCTCTCCCAGAAATTAAAATGATTTCTATACTTATCTTGACAAATTCTTAACATTTCCTTCTTTCAGTTAAACAACCACAATTCTCTTACATTTTTCTTACAGGAAATATTGTTCACACTCATCTATGGACCAATGAGAGTTTCCTTACACCGTCTGGATACCTATATTCATAAAGCCCTGACATTCCTGATTCAGTGAAAATAAATATTTCCTGGTCCTTGCATGGCTTATTCCAAGAAATGAATTGTTGAAGTTCAAATTACTATTTCTAAGTCATCCTTGTAATCAGATTGCCTTTTTTTCAAAAGAAATGTGTGACTAAGGAGTGGGAGGGTGAGGTGGGCAGTAAGGCATTTAGGAGACAGGGCCTGTGGTTATCTGCAGGTGTTTGCTGGGTGAGGCACACACTTTGTCTAACAAACTTGGGCTGTGGAAAATTCCATGGTCTTATCTGGAGAAGCTGTGAGTTACTGATGTGGTTCTTTGGTCACAAGAACAATGATAGGAGCTCTTCTTTTAGTCTTGTTGTGAATACTTAATGCCATCAGTGAGTCACCTTCTCAGGGAATTTTGTGGGTTTTCACAAGTCCTTTCCTTTCCTTTTCTTTTTTTTTCTGTAAACAGGAAACAAATTATTATTAATACATTATATTTCTGTGGCACCATTCTTCTGCCAGAGCTCCCAGGGGGCAGTACATACAGAAATAAAAACATAAATAAAAGTATTTCTTATACCTCTTAACTCTGCCCATTGTCTGAAGCAATTACTGTTAATCCCAAGAATTTCACAAGTATTTTGAGTAAAGTTCTATAAAATCCTCCAACCTCGGAGGATGACAGACTTTAGGATGAAATATTTGTAAGATAAGGAGTTTTAAACTTTAAAAACAGCCAAGAGTTGTGTGAACTCTGGCTTTTTGGACAGAAAGAACCTTAGACGAAATAGAAAAATTGTGTAAATGTTACATATTTGGGGAAAATTTTTAATAAATATCTAGCCATATGTTAACCAAGAATATTAAGAACTTGGTTTAAGTAACTAGTCACTTTAAAATGTAGAGTGTTTTTAAAGACTAGATTAGAGTCTTAGTCAAGGAATATGATTAACTATATGCTTTTTGGTAAAGTTTAACTGATGAAAATGGCTAGGGGTTGTGCCTGTAGCAATGATCTTTAAATTTGTCTTAATCCTCAATGCAAAAAGCTAAGAAAGGGAAATCAGTTGAAAACAAAATACACAGCATATAGCACAAAAACATTGTGTGTGTGAAGGCATCATGACTGTATGCCATTATTTCAAAGATAGATGCATGTTGCATATGGAAGAATGATAAACTTCTCATAGAGCGTTATTGAAATATTAAAATTCCATAACATAAAACATAGTTCCCCCTTTAGACCTCAGTACATACAAAATAAGCTCCACTTTCTCTGTTGCTTACACATCGACATCAGAGGCTGTCATGCCTGCATTACTTAGATAATAAACAAGAGTCATTGTCTGAGCTCAGGTACTTCGTATGGACTTTAGAATCAACTCTTATTACTGGAGATTACCCAAAGTTTAGACATTTCTCTGATTCTGGTTACTCTGGGAATTAGGCTGTAGCTCACAGTAACTGAGTCCCCTGAGGTCACTTGTTAAAGCTGATACCTTTTAAAAAATCAATAATCAGGACCACGGCTTGCCTGAAACCAATTGATATGTTTGTTTTCAGAGAATCCTGCACAATGACATGGTTCTTGAAACCAGTGGGGCAATGATGAAGTGGTTAATCATTTGTTCTCTAGCCTTACACATATCTGAGCTTATCATTAATCATCAGTATCTGTAGGTGTGCTAGCATTTTCTTTTTGGACTGGTGAGTTATTAAAAAATACATAACTGTTGGATAATGATTAACAGGAAGTGTATGGAAAAGTATTAGTGCTGTCAGTTCATTGTTCTGTGCTTAAGTTTTGCCAGCATTCATTATTATCGAAGAACATTTGAATGACTTCATGTCAACACTGTGACAAGCAGTTCAATCCTTCAGAAATATTCACAAAATACTTTGAAGCCATGAAAATTTTCATGTGGTATATAATGCTAATTTATCTTTATCGCTCTTTGTATGTATGCCTTGGTTCAGATTTGGAAGGGTATATCCCACCAAGTGAATGTTTCAGGCTTATTTCAGGGTCCTGGTTAAGTTTTTCCACAACTGCATATTTCCATACAGTTTAAAAAAATATTTAGATTCCATCTCTAATCTAAGCCCAACTTTACTCTTTCAAATTTAGATTTGTTTCCATTACATTTCAGGCATGTGCTTAAACTTGGAAAAGGTGAATTCTCTCTGTACTTTCTGGTACCAAACACTAAACCATCTGGGGATTACTCTGACTTCTAGGCCAGACACCACCCACATTGTAGTCTCAGTACCTAAAGTTGCTTAATCACCTTTTGGTTTGGTGAATCTTGAGATTTATCCCTTTCTATGAGTTTATCATTACTTGAATGATCTTTTCAAAGACAAATTCTTTATTTCTTAAAATATAAGGCACATTAAGTCATGGCTCCTGACTGTCACTATTGTGTCCCTGGTTCATCATTCAGTTGCACCTCTAGCATTTGGCATTGGCCAGTTAGTGGGAGAATACATGAACCGCATTCCACGTTGGTGAGATCTGGCCACCATAAAGCAAGCAATAGCCATGTGTGAGTTTGCAAGTACGCTATATTCACTCCTTGCTGGTTTCACCTCTGTTAAATTCCAGACTCAGAAAATGTTTACAAGACATACCTATAGGATTCCTTTTTGGATAGAGAAGACTTGATCTTCAAGATTTTAAATAGCAGTATCTCAGTAATTTGACCCATGATTCACCTTTATAAACCTTTTGTGGTATGTAGGAGACACTCAATAAATATTACTTAAATGAATGATTGAACATTGAATTAATCTTTAATGGTGCTAACCAACCTCACACCTTACCATCCACCTTTCATTTGCTGGTCAAACATTTCAGAGGTTTTCCCCTGTGATACAGTCTGAAATTCAAACTCATTATCTTGTCAGTCAAGTTTCAAAATAATTTGCATCATATATATTTTCAATCTTATCTTGTATTGTGTCTTACAAGAGAGAAAATTTAAGAATCATTAATGCTAATACTAGATAATACCATTGCATATAGGAATAATGTACATATAGTACATTTTGTTTTATTTTAAATGATGGTTTAGGTAATTGGAATATTATCTCTTCAGACATTGATGTTGAGAGCCATCTGGATGAGATTTTCTTTCTCAATAATTTTTCTTTCATTTAAAAAAAATTATCTTTATTGTTGAAAGTATTACAGATGTCCCCTCCACCCCCCCCCATTGACGCCCCCACCTCTAGCCCCCAAGTCATATTAACCATAAAACCATTAGGAAGATGTAGTGAATATATCTATAAATTCATTTTTTTAAAGACTGCTGGCTGAAATACATTTAGAACTTTCCCCCCTGTTTCTTTCTTCCCCCTACAAATGTTTAATTGTTGAAAATGAAAGAAAAAATAAAAATGAATGCAACTTTAAATAAAATATCAATCTATGTAAAATAAATATACAATGTGAAATGTTATGATGAAATTAGTTAATAAAGCCAAATCTAAGAAATAAGATCATATATATGAAATATATAAAAAATTATTATGTATACATATGCATAATTGTAGTACATATTGCATGTGAACATTTTCCACTTATTTTTGTTAGAATACTTTGAAAAATTATGACAATTCTGAAAACAATAGGAATTCATAACTAATATAGTTTTGCTTAGATTTTGCATATACTCACTATGAGCAATTACTAAAGCAATTAACTGAGAAAATAACTTTATATTTGATATTGTTAGACCTTTGCCTTAATTTCTTTAGCCATATAATATGATGCTTCTCAGCACCAAAACATGCTTAAATATCTTCTCTTTAAAGATAAAATAAAGCACCAAACCAAACCAAACCAAACAAAAAAAAAAACCTGACTCAGAATCATTTTTCATCTAGCTTCTACCTTTTCCAATTTTAGCTTCAGATCCAAAATGCTCCAAAGACTTGTCTACCCAAGTGGCAACATTTCATTACTTTCCATTCACTCCTCTGTCCACTATAAACTAGTCTTTTCTCTCTTTACTTCACCAAAATGGTTCTCTTTAGGACTACCAGTGAAATCCTTATGTTTAAATCTGTTTCTATGTGCTTTGCTTCTCAGCAGTAACTGACACTCTTGGCCACTGTCCCTGAAATACTTGCTTCCTTTGACTTCAGGTATGTGGGTTTCCCCTTCCAGGCTATACTTTCCTGTACAGGTTCATTTCCCTTTACCTGGCTGTTAAGTGTTGAAATTCCTCAAGGTTGCATCTCTGCTCCCTTCAGTTTTCTGTGTCTTCTTCCTAGAGTATTTTACATCCAGAGTTTACTATCTGTATGATAAGGAGTTTGAAATTAATATTTTGATCTCGGACTTTTAAAAATCTTTAATATTGCATATACCTATTGTGCCTTCTTATAAGTATCTTTTTTTAGATTTTAAGAAATAATTTTTATTGTTGACACTATTACAGATGTCCTAATTCCACCTTTCACCCATTTCCTGTACCCTTTTCCCTCTGGCCATCACCACACTGTTGTCTGTGTCTATGGGTCATAAACATATGTCCTTTGGCTAATCACTTTACCTTCTTTCATGCAGTCCCTGCACCCTCCCCTCTGATATCTGTCAGACTGTTCCATGTATCCATGCCTCTGCTACTTTTCTTTCTTTCTTTCTTTCTTTCTTTCTTTCTTTCTTTCTTTCTTTCTTTCTTTCTTTCTTTCTTTCTTTCTTTCTTTCTTCCTTCCTTCCTTCCTTCCTTCCTTCCTTCCTTCCTTCCTTCCTTCCTTCCTTCCTTCCTTCCTTCCTCTTCTTTCTTTCTTTCTTTCTTTCTTTCTTTCTTTTCTTTCTTTCTTTCTTTCTTTCTTCTTCTTTTTCTTTCTTTCTTTCTTTCTTTCTTCTTTCTTTTCTTCCTTCCTTCCTTCCTTCCTTCCTTCCTTCCTTCCTTCCTTCCTTCCTTCCTTCCTCCCTCCCTCCCTCCCTCCCTCCCTCCCTTCTTTCTTCCTTCCTTCCTTCCTTCCTTCCTTCCTTCCTTCCTTCCTTCCTTCCTTCCTTCCTTCCTTTCTCCCTCCCTCCCTCCCTCCCTCCCTCCCTCCCTCCCTCCCTCCCTCCCTCCCTCCCTCCCTCCCTTCCTCTCTTCTTTCTTTCTTTCTTTCTTTCTTTCTTTCTTTCTTTCTTTCTTTCTTTTTCTTTCTTTCTTTCTTTCTTTCTTTCTTTCTTTTCTTTCTTTCTTTCTTTTCCTTCCTTCCTTCCTTCCTTTATCGTGTCTTAAACTCAACATGTCTAAAATCGTACCCATAGCCTTATGATCCAAACTCAATTATCTTCCTATGTTTCTTATCACAGTGGATGCTATGCTACATCTCATTCAACTTTCAGTGCTCTGTTCCAGCTACACTGGCTGGCCTGCCATTCTTTCAATAAACCAAGATAACTTCTATCAGAAGACCTCACCCTTGCTTTTCCTTCTGCTTTCCATGGCTATATTTTATTCTTTATTCACTTCTCATTTCAAACATTATGCCTCAAAGAAGCTTTTTATTGAGCACCATCTTCCATATGTCCCCTTTGGTCAGGGAGTTTCTTCAACTGCACCCACTCCCAGCTCTGGATTTTACCTGGTTAATTCTTATTTACTCTTCAAATTTCAGTCCCAAACTCAATATACTCATGTCTGGTGCTGCGTGCTAAAATATAATGGTAATCTGAAAATATAAGACTATTCTCTTACCCTTTTAGTATAGAAGAGAAACCTTGTTTATAAACTCATTGGCTCCAATTACTAGCCCTTTTTAACCCTCTTAACCTTTTCACAATTTTTAAGTATACATATTTATGCATTTATGGGATTGATTTTTATCATTCTCACTAATCAGTAAGCTTCATGATTTGCAATATGTACTTGTGAAATAAATGAATTCATCATGTCCACTTTATGGTACATATTGAAACACAAACTTGACTTCAATAATTAATATAACAATATTTTGCATATCTGTCAATATATCTACAATGAAGATAATTCCATGGTTAAAATTTGAAGCATCTATCATTAAACACTCAGCTCAAGTTTATGTTCTGTAACATTTTTTCTCTTTTACATAATCTTTTCATTTCTATGCATATCTCTATGTCTAATAGAAATCTTGCTTGTGCTCTTCTTTATAATATCCTTTGATGGAACTGCAACTTTGGTCAAAATATAATTCTGATTGAATGGGCTCAGTGGTCTTTGCTACAAGCATTTAAGTTAATCTGTTGGCAACACAGAGAAAACACATTCCTTTCTATTTGGCAGGATATTAACTCATTTCAGCCACGGAAGCTGTAATTTTCTGAATGGTATCCTAGTGGCTGGAAAAATGCAAGTTTCTAGTCCCTTTCTCATGCCAATGGTACAGTTTACACTCTGAAATTCTGGCTAGATGTATGTTGATTTAAACCAATGGATGATGGCCCTCACTGGATAGTTAAGTAGGTTAGAGCATCATCCCAATATGCCTAGCTTGTGGGTTTGATCTCTGATCAGGGCACATACAAAAATCAACCAATGAATGCATAAATAAGAGGAACAACAAATCGATTTCTCTCTCTCTCTCAAAATCAGTAAAAAATTTAAACCAATGCATGATGTAAAACATCATAAGTTAAATTCAGCAAGTGTGTTTTGAATTCTACGCTGTGAAAACTCTTCTTGTTAGCAGTAGTGAGGGATAAAATAAAAGGAATGAGAGAGTCAGAATGTTCAGTAAGGTTGCAGTCTTATGGGTGATAAAACTACACACATTTTTGCGGGGCTTCATGCCATCATCCAATGGCATGATTGATTCTTGACTTCTTCCAAAAAACCGAATCTCTGTCCCAAAATCCCTTTCTGTAAGAAGTTCACTATTTGTGTGATTACACAATTTTGAAATATTGGACTTTTATCAGGCTAATCTCTTTTCTTTTAAACCAAGGGTTTGGTAGGTTATCATGTGGTATCTCTTTCTCTCTCTCTTTCTTAATCCCATCAGCTGCACTCATGTGACTCACATTACCTTCATCTTTTTACCCAACGAGTACATGTTTCTAAATTGTTTTAAAGAGCTGGGCCAATGGAATGTCATTCATATAGTCAGAAATGTGAATGGCACTACGTAGGCTGTATAAGGAGGTGGCTTTCCTATAGGGCAGTGATGGCGAACCTTTTGAGCTCGGCGTGTCAGCATTTTGAAAACCCCAACTTAACTCTGGTGCCGTGTCACATATAAAATTTTTTTGATCTTTGCAACCATAGTAAAACAAAGACTTATATTTTTGATATTTATTTTATATATTTAAATGCCATTTAACAAAGAAAAATCAAACAAAAAATGAGTTCGCGTGTCACCTCTGACACGCGTGTCATAGGTTCGCCATCACTGCCATAGGGGATCATTTAACAACAATTGTTAGGTTGGTTTTCAAGTGTTTGATTCCTTCAAATGAAAAGGAATTGGCTATTTAATTTTAAAGTTAGATATTTATAATGCTAGTAAGTTCCTTTCGACAGTATAATGAAATGTAGTCTTTCTTTTGGTTCTTCCTACTTCTTCCATTTAATCATCTAAATATTTAGAGAAACTAGTGCCCGACAAGAATGAACATCATCAATTATGTTATCTTTTCTCTATTTCTCACATAGTAAGGTGTCTAGACACATTCAAAGGCCCCTGAGATGGGACAGAGCTGGAATGCACTTTCACAGATTTTAATCTAATAGTCTTACATTTTTTTTGTTTTGTTGTTGTTTTTTTTTACAAAAAGTTCTGTTTTCTCATAACCAGATTTAGTTTTACCCGAAGGACTACTAAATTCAGTTGAATGTACTGTTGTAAAGATAATATATATAAAAAATCTAGCCCTAGCTGTTTTGGTGCAGTGGATGGAGCATCAGCCTGCAGACTGAAAGGTCCTGGGTTCTATTCTAGTCAAGGGCACATGCCCGGGTTGTGGGCTTGATCCTCACTAGGGGGCGTGCAGGATGCAGTGGATCAATGATTCTCTCTCATCATTGATGTTTCTATCTTTCTCTCCCTATCCCTTCCTCTCTGAAATCAATAAAAATATGTTAAAAAAACATCCTGGGCAGAAATGTTCTTTAAGAGCCTAACCCAACAGGTTGTGTATGTCATAGACATTCCTTAAAACAATTAATTGACAAAAGTTTCCATTTTAGTTACCATCCAAGGCTAAAGAAATCAATACATTTGATAAAATTTAATAGACTTAAAATTGGGAGATATATTTGAGCCTATGTACTGAAGTGAAATCTAAAAAAGTAACTTTATCTTTAACATGAAATTTTATTATCTCTAGAAGCAAAATATACTTAAAGTGACAAATTGGACTTTTAACAATTGTTAATATGGCAAGTATTCTGTGTCTTGGAATTTAGGACACTTTATGCGTGATAACTTCAAGAAAATTAATATAACATCTCTGCAAATATCCTCATTTTTAAAAGATTGCATATTTTCTGCCAAAAGAGGCATTAAAACACTCAAAAGCAAATTTTTGTTCCCAATATGCTCTCGGGAAATAAGAATGATAAGGGTCTCAATGTCTTTTAGAATATGTTAAAAATAGACAAATAGTTGTTTAGGATACAAATTACGAGAGGTAGTTAAAATAGAGTGTGTACTTTGAAAAAGCAGCCTGTCTGGTCTATTGACTGCCTTTTAATTCTAGATGCCAGCATGGTCTCTATAATCCAGAGGCAGAAGGAAGAGAACATTGCTACAGGATGTGTAATGGAAGGAGGGACGACCCTTTTCTCATTCTCTGTCATTGCAGAGGGTAGAACCACTGCATGGACAGGACATTGTAAAGGAAACAGGGTCGGCTTTAGTTTCTCACAGGGGCCCAGTAAGGAACTTAGGTAGAGAGGCCCACGGGCGCCACGTCAGGCTGTCTCTGGATAGACCGTAACGTTATTTTTGCCAGTCTCCTTTGGATAAACTCCCGCTCTATCCTCTCTGTACACCTTTGTATCAGGCATTTTAATGTTGTTTGTTTTAGTGCCCACACTATAGGATGAACTAAATTGTTTGAGTTCTTCCTTTAACAGTATAGTTATATGTATATTGAGACATCCTCAGTGATGTCCTTATTGCTATATGCCATCCTCTTATTGGGACTTGAGGCTGCATTTGATGCTTCTGTGGCTCCCCGTCCTCAGATGCTTCTCAAAATGCACCTCTCAATGCCCTTTATAGGCCCCTACCTCCCCACCCATTCCTCAAGGGCATGTTTTTCTCATGGTGGTGGATCCTGCTAATTACTTACTCAGTATCTATTCTTCCCTTTTTCTTTACCAATGGAATCCTGGCTTTAATGGGGCCAAACCATATACTGCAGGTAAATGTATTCTCTCCTCCAGACTCTTTTGAGAGCAGTTGTAGGCAATGGGATGGAATAAAAAAGTCTAGAGGGTTAGCTTCTGGGGGAAACTAGTGCTTTCTAGATAAAAAGGGACCTGCGCCTTTTCTTTTTCCCCTTCTTGCCAAGAATGAAAGGCACGCCTGAAGGCAGACAAGCCAGCGTGTGACCTCGAGGGTGAGAATCACATGCTTAGGAAAGCAAAGTTAGGTGGATCATGGGTTCTTTCTTTCTTTTTTGACCTGCTTACCCCTCGGTTTCTCATTGTGTCAGAAAAATAAATCCTTCGATGGTTAAGCCACTATGATTTTTGTTTACTTACAGCCCAAAGCAAGTCATGCCAACCTCTACCATTTTATCGTGTTTAAAAATTTTAAAACATTTTAGTATTATTTTTACTTTGTTTTTATAATGTGTTAACGATTAGTTAACACAATGTCTTTCCTTTTAGTGCAAACTCCTTACATGCCGAGGTTGGATTTTTTTTTTAATCCAGGTACCCATACTACCTAGCATAAGTCTGGGGAAAAGCAAGAACACTATCTCTGGTTCTTTATACATGAATATGAAACAGAAATGGAAATCACCAACTCCACGGGAAGGTCAGCCATCTTTGTACTATCTGGACTTTTAATTATATTACACTCTTTTAGTAAAAAGTATAATAATTTTTAGTGGGAGCCCTAAGAAGTACTAAGTTAGTGCAAGGTTCCTAACAACCAGGAGCCAAAGAGAACCCAGTAAAGATAGGGAGGTCAGCTTTACTCAGATAGACTATCTAATGTTCTAGGACTGAGGGAGGAGAAAATGGCTGAGATGGGTGGTGGTCTCGGATAATCGAGCAAGCACTCGGAAGAGAAGGGACTATGGTCTGAGCAGAGCAATCTTTCTGGTTTTACTTCATAGCTGGATTTTGGTTATCTGCCACCACTCTCACTTTAGAAATGTTTATGTCTTCGAGACAGCTTCTGTGGTCTCCAGCTTTGCCCCTTTAAAATCCCCCCTCCCCGCAACCATCAGTGTCTAAGATGAAAACTTGGTCATGTCAGTCCACTGTCTAAAAGCCCTTTAAAGCCCTCTATTGCCAGAGTAAAGAATCTACGCATGGCATAGGGCCCCTCCTTGGTCTGCTTTTCCAATCCTTCCCACTCCACACCACGCACTTCAGTGCCTCCTCTAGGCCTAGGGGAACATTCGCTCTTCTCTGCCTGTCCTATGCTCCTCTTTGCCTCCATGTTCCTGCACAGGTTTTCTTCATCGGCCATGTTCCTGGTCACTTACCTGGTTGCTTGGCTAGTGCCCCTTAATTTTTTTTAAGACTAAGGTTTACTCTTACAGAAGCTTTAATCACTTAATAGCTATGGAACCTTGAATAAGTTACTAAACACTTTATATTCCTGGTTAGTAAATTTGTAATAATAATGGCACCAACCTCGTGGTTTTTTTTGTGAGTTTGAAATTGGTCAACTCAACACATGTCAAGTACTTAGAAGACAGTAAATAAGTACAATATGTGTTCGTGTATACGATATTAGCCATTATCATCATAACATGATTTCTCAAAACCTTCTTTAAGGTTTGATATATGAATTTGATATATGTTCGCTGCGTCCCATAATACCATGTGCTGCATATTTCTACTCTTTGATTTACTGACAGGCAGTGTGGCATGGTGGAGCCAAGTATATGGGTTTGATTTTTAGTTCTGCTAATAACCTCTCTGTGCCTTATTTCCTCAGCAGTAAAATTGGGATTGCTGTGAGGATTAAATGAGCTAATTAATATATGTTAAGCACTAGGACAGTATGTGGCACATAGCAAATGCTACAGAAGTCTTTGCTGGGCTAATTACATATTTGCAGATAAGTTTTTTACCACTTGAAAGTGAGCTTTCTTTTTTTGCCAGCTTGACTGAGATATAATTAACATATAATACTGTGTAAGTTTAAGGTACTAGTATACAACATGATGATATTATGTGTGTAAATACTGAGAAATGATCACCACAACAAGGTTAGTTTATACATCCTTAATTTTTCATATAGCTACAATTATATGTGTGTGTGTGTGTGTGTGTGTGTGTGTGTGTTGAAAACTTTTAAGATCTACTTTCTTTTTTTTTGTGGTGACTTTGAAAGTCAAAACTGGGTTCTGCCTTTGGAAGTTAGACAGTTACACAACCTCAATCTCAAACTCCTCATTTTAAATCAGGGTAATAATACCAACCTTGTGGGGTTGACAGATAGGAAATGGCTCATAATTCTCCCTGCCCCCATTATATTTTTATTGATTTCAAAGAGGAAGGGAGAGGGAGAGAGATAGAAGCATCACTGATGAGAAAGAATCATTGATTGGCTGCCTCCTGCATGCCCCACACTGGGGATCGAGCCCACAACCCTGTGCCCTGACTGGGAATTGAACTGTGATCTCCTGGTTCATAGGTTGACGCTCAACCACTAAGCCATGTTGGCCAGACAGATGGGAACCCTTTTAATTTCAGCCTGCTGATGGGCCAGGACCTCACTCCTCCACATATATTTCCTTCAGTCCTCATAATCCTGAGAGGTGGAGATGATCATACAAGTGAAGAGATTTAGGCCTCAGGGAGTGTGGCTAGAGCCAGGCCATGCATGTGTGAAGTGTGGAGGAGGACATATCTCAGAGAAAGATATGTTCTAAGGTGGAGGGGCAGGGTGGGGAGAGGGTGCTTATAATGGGAGAGGCATGGTTTCCTTCATCTTGGGATCTAGTGATACCTCGTAAGGACTTTAAGGCCTCTGCCTTGAGGCATGGCCATTCAAGATGGAGCCCATTTGGGGCTGTGGGGTGTATATGGAATAGGAAACTTTGTGATAGGGCTCAGGAGAGCAAGTGGAAATTTGAGCTTCATAGGCTGAGAATAAATCTAGAGACAATGATTTAATGTAAGCTGATAAACTAAAAAGGGAAAGAGGGTAGGCCTGAGGATAACAATATACATCTGCTTTTATATTTTTGTTGTTGTTAAGTTAGGAGGTGTTGGGGTCCATCCCCAGCAGGTCCAGGGGTTCCCAAAGGTGTGGACGGAGTCAGCGAAGAAGGAATGACATGGAGTCAGCCTTCAGTTGATCATCATAGCCAGGTTCTCTAGCCAGGTTCTGTCGCTAGGTTCTCCAGCCAGGTTCTCCAGCCAAGTTCTCAAGATCTACTTTCTTAGCAGTTTTCAAATATACACACAGTATTGTTAACTGTGATCACCATGTTGCAAATTACATCCTCAGAATTTATAACTGGACTTTGGATCTTTTGACCAACTTCACCAATCTCCCCTCAGCACACCTGGTAACTACCAACTGCTCTCTGCTTCTATGGGTTTGATTGTTCTAGATATCTCATGTAACTGAGATCTAACAGTATTTATCTTTCTCCATATGACTTATTTCATTTAGAATAATGCCCTCAAAGTCTATATTACAAATGTCGGATTTCTTTTGTTTCTTTTTTTGCAACTAAATAATATTCCATTTTATGTATACACATATCCACCATTATTCTATTCATTCATCCATCTATGTATATTTAATTTGTTTCCATATCTTGGCTATTATTGTAAATAATGATGCAATGCACATGAGCATACAGATATTGCTTTGAGATAGTGATTTCACTTCCTTTGGCTATATAATCAGAAGTGGAATTGCTGAATCATATGGTAGTTCTATTTTTAATTTCTTCTTTGATCCATGTGTTTGGCTTAATTTTCATATATTTGTCAATTTTCCAGCTTTACTTCCATTATTGATTTCTAATTTTATATCATTGTGGTCATAAAAGATACTTGATATAATTTCCATCTTCTTGAATGATTGAGACTTGTTTTGTGTCCTAACATATGATCTCACCTCTTGAATATTCCTTGTGTTCGAGAAAAGAGATTCAGTTTATCTTGTCTATGGACAGCTGCTAGTTAGTCTTGAAAGGAGACTGCAGTCAGGAAGCATCTATGTCACTGTCTTGATGACTGAAAGTGACTCTTGTGAAGGTAGGGATGGCAGGGGTGGTGACATTCAATTTATAAGCTTCTAGTACCTAATGATACATGAGGTATATAGTTGATATTCATAAAACCTTTATTTAATGACCAGAGGATTTTTTTTCTCACAAAGGAACCAAATTAGAAGTAAAAACTCATGAAATTTTCATTTAAACATCCCTAAGTTTACTGTTCAGAAGGCGTGTAATCATTGGCATAGAATGGGTTTCACCATTCCTCTCTGCTAGTATTTCTTTATTCCTGTCAGATTTGATAAGGACCATGATAAAACTTAGAGAAAAGATTAAACTGCTGACATTTGAAATATCCAGTTAGAAAATCTGATGTTCTCAGTATTTTCACTCCCATGGTTCCTGACTGTATTAAGTGGGTTTATTGAAGGTCAACTTAGGTCATAAGAGATCTTATTCTGGACGACAGATTATACTGAGCCTATCTTTGTGTGTTCCCACCACCCTGCACTGTAATGATGAGAATTTGTTGAGCTTTCTTCTATTTTATCATTGGGTCACCAGATAATTTGTATCAGGTGAGTTCCTCTTAGAGTCACTCACTTACTGCAGAGCTTGGTCTCTCTGGAAACAATCAATCAGTGTGAAGATTTTACATAAGAGTGTAACATGATCAAGTTTGTATTTTGAAAAGATCATCTGGAGTCCATGGAAAAAGAGATGGGGGAGGAGTGAGAGCCATGGTGACAGACCAGTTAGAAGACTGATGCCATAGCCCAGGCCAGGAACCAAGATAGAAACAATCATGGGCTAGAGAGATTTGGGAAAAGATAAGAGTTTATAACAGGCAATCATTGCTATTGACTAGGGATGATGGAGGATATTAGAAAGGCTCCTATGTAACTATATTATACTACTCAGTGCCTAATGGGACTATTAATCAATGTAGAAAGAAGAGGAGAAACAATACGTTTTATTTGGGAAAGGTAATCATTCTGTTTTTGGAGGTGCCTGTGGCCAGTGGATGTGCCTGGCAGGCAGTTAGTTGTTACAGGATCAGGAACTCAGGAGAGCACCCAAGGCTGGAGATAAGGGTTCAGGAGTTGTTACTGTATGGGTATTAGGGTAGACCATTGCGGCTGCTGACATCACAGGTCAAGTACATACAGCGAGACAATGAACAGAGAATGAACTCTAACTTGGCACAATGGCAAACTGATTTATTTTTTTAAGAGATAAGGAAATGGAGTACAAGAGATCTTGGAACATTTCAAGAGCATCTTATGGGAAGTTTGTTGTTAAGGATGTAGAAAAAGCTTAGTATCTTCTCTCAGAAATCTTAAAAACTCAAGTTACTGATTTATATGTATCTGGATGATCCAACTAAGGGTATGTGCAAAATATAGAACACAAAATAAAGCAAGTGACCACCAAAAAAGAAAACTCTTAGGTACATTCTTACTTGTAAACAACCACCACCCCTTTTAATCAGAGAAGGCTGCAGGGCAGTCCTGTACTTTAAATTTATAGTTTTTTTTTCAAAGTGAAAAGTAATTTTTATGTAGCAAGCTAGTGCATGCACATGTATAACCAATGACACAAAAGGTTTTAAAACAACACTCAACCTTACTTTTTGTGATGCACTTTTGATATTTTTCATTCCATTCCATTTATTTTGTTTCATTCTGTTCCGTCTTTTCCATTCTGTTCCACCGTAAAAATTAAACCCTGATTCAATAACCTACAAAATTGATTTTGAAAAACTACTAAGAGGTCACAATCCACAGTTTGAAACACGGTGCTTTAAAATCCTACTGAATCTTATGCCCAGCCAGTGTGGCTCAGTGGTTGAGCATTGACCTGTGCCGGAGTTGTGGGCTCGATCCCCGGTAAGGGAAGTGCAGGAGGCAGCTGATCAATGATTCTCTCTCATCATTGATGTTTCTATCTTTCTCTTCCTCTCTGAAATTAATAAAAATATATTTAAAAACAAAATTAAAATAAAATCCTATTGAATCTTATATAAATTAAAGATAGATTCTACACATAATACCTTTATTGAAAGTAGGCTAGTGTAAAAGAGTTTCTAGAAGACTAATTAGGGTCCTTGTGAATATTCTCAGGAATATTGCTGAGGAGTTCTAAACCACTTAGTTGATAATTTATTCACTTCTAATTCAGCCAGTGGTATTATGGACTATCTACTTCAGGCATGGCGCTGTGCTCGCTGTTGGGGACAAAGCGTTCAGCACAAGGCAGATCCAGAATTTCTGTGTTTTGAAAGTTAACGCAATTTGAGGACCCACTTTAAGAAAACAAGAGCGTAAAACAGCAAATATAAAATTAGGTGCCAAAGTGATTACTTATTTATGATGGAAAAAAGATCACATTATATTCAAGTCTCAGGTCTCTTTTGTCTAAGATCCCTTTAGGCAATTGGCCAAAAATGTTTCTAGAGTAATACGTATCGATGGCAGCCTGTTCCCTTCTCACCTGGAACACTGCAGCCCCACAACTAACACCACTCAAAGGGCCTGTCTGACATTTCATTAGCTTCAAAGTAAATCCACCTCTGTTTGCTTCTGTGTAAACAACATCAACCACTTGTGTCCTCTGGGCAAGGCAGACACAGGTTAAAGGACTAGTCAAATAATACATTATCAATTATTTTGTGCGATGGAGAAATACGAAGAACTAGGAGAGCTTATGGCAGGAAATCGGACCTCGTCCGCAGCATAGGGAAGACTTGCCCGAGGAAAGGCCAGCTAGAGACAAAGCGTCCACAGCTCTGGTGCTGTAATCATAAGCCTGCACCAGACTGTGACATGACACGTTCAGAAACTTGGAGTTAGTGTCCAGACCCTTTTAAAACAATTTGAAGGAGTAATTTAAAATCCATTAAGTCTAATAATATGTTTAAGCTTGCATTGTGCATGTATGCACTTTATTTTTTAATTTTGTTTTCCCAGAAATTCATTTTTCTCATATTTACAAGAGTATGAATATGCACACATTGGGGGCGGGGGAACCTGGTCCTTCCTGTTGATAGGCTGAGAAACACTGTCAGAGATGCCCCATACAGTGGAGCCCCGTGTCCCTCTGCTTTCCGCTGGCCATACTTACATAAAGTCAAAGTGAAAATAAAATAACATTTAAAATAAGGACTAGACAGCAGAGAGTATTACCATTACATTAAAGTAGAAAACTTTATAATAAATAAGAAACAATAAGGACATTGAAAATAGGAATGAGAGTTAAAAATTCAAGGCAGGACATGCAAAATTAGGATGTGATTTCTTTTAAAGAACATAGAACCATTAAAAGGATAATTCCTTACACGACATGAACTAATATAAAAGCACAAATGACAATGAAATTTTCACTTAGGAGTTGAAAACCAAGTGGATATTTGGGTCCTCCCAACACCAGGCTTGCCCTCTGGGTGAGAGCCGATGGGGAGAGATGGGTCCCTGGGTCTTGTTCTGGGTGCTGGGAGTCCCAGCATCCTGGATGCTTTATGCAGGGAGAAAACACGGATTCTCCTCAGTACTGGGCATGTGTATTGCCATGGCTCCCGTGTGCAGTCCAGCAGTGGTTCCATTGGATTATCACATCCCCGCTTAAAGACCATCTGTTAGACCTGAAACCGGTTTGGCTCAGTGGATAGAGCGTCGGCCTGCGGACTGAAAGGTCTCAGGTTCGATTCCAGTCAAGGGCATGTACCTGGGTTGCGGGCACATCCCCAGTGGGAGATGTGCAGGAGGCAGCTGATTGATGTTTCTCTCTCATTGATCTTTCTAACTCTCTATCCTTCTCCCTTCCTCTCTGTAAAAAATCAATAAAATATATTAAAAAAAAAAAAAAGACCATCTGTTAGAAATACAAGGGTACTATTTTTCATTTTTCAAAATCCAGAGCAAATTTAACTTTTTGATATTTGTAAACTAAGAAAGGGTTTGCTTCTAAATATTTAATTTCATTTCACAGCAGTTAGTAAAAGAATATTTGAGTATTAATGAAAGAGGTAATGCATTTTACCTTAAACATCAACCTTTAACTCACTTTTAAAATAATGTCTAAGTGTTCAAGCAAATTTAACCTTTATTTTTTGGTTTAATTTCTCACTTTTTATTGATTGATTGATTGATTGATTAAGGTACTACATATGTGTCCTTATTGCCCCATTGCTCCTCACCTCCCCCCACTCATGCCCTCACCCCCCTGTTGTCTGTGTCCATTGGTTAGGCTTATATGCATGCATACAAGTCCTTTAGACATTATTTTTATGACATTCATGGGAGGAAAAAGTAAAAAAAACTAATATTTATATTGATGATTTCCCCCCTTTTTCTCTTTATAGTTTACTACTTTAAAAATTATGTTTTTAACATGACCCATGATTTCCTAAGTAAATTTATATAATTCCTTTTGCCAATAAAAAGTGGAAATTTGGTCATCTTAAGAAAGGATTTTATTAACGCAGTAAAAATACACTATTTTTTAAAAAGTTGCTTATCATAATAATATTCAAAGTATGGTTCCTTTTAATTGAGTTAAACTAGCAGACTGTCTAATCACATATTTATTTCTGTAAGCTGCTGGTTCTTGCCAGGTATATGTCATTATTTTAAAATTAAGTCATAATTTTGTCAATTTTTTTTTCTTGACAGGTTTAGAACATTGTATATTGGGTACATTTATAAGTGTTCCCATATTTACAAATTAGCAGGAATGAATGACTTTTCCATTGTAGCTTTTTCTTCAGCCATTATGTCATAATCGCTTAATTTAGACAAAGTAAGTCATGCCACATTGGTAATTGAGCAAAGATAAATCACAATTTTGTCAGGTTGTTTTCCCTCCACGTAATTAGAATTGTGCACTCTTAAGGAGTTGTTGAAATTTACAAATGCGATCTACTTTGAACTGAATTTTAGGGGGGAGAAAATCTTAACTGAGATTAATGCAGAAAATATTTACTTGCATTTTCTATTTTTGTTATTATTGTTTGTGTAAGTCATTTAAGTTTCAGAAAATTGGGACAATTTTGAGAAATGTCCTGTACCCAAATTGTAACATATAGATTGTAAATAACTTATTAAATCATTGGAAATATACCTGTCAACAGGAAAGATCACACGTTGTCCATTGCAAGAGTGCATGTTGTACCATAACCAAGAAATGTAAACTTCTCTTTGATAAATAGATGGTGATGATGTTTTCATAAATCATCCTTCTGTGAATGACCTTGATCACACTATTTGGATAGTATGATCACCATAGCTTTGTGTTGGTTAGAACACTGCCTAATCATTCTCTTAACATCCAGGAAGGAAGGATTAAATAATAAATGAATAACACTGGAAATATTTGGAACATTGATTAGGCATAACCAAACCCCTTGAAAATTTAAAGATTTGCTAGAAATTTAGCCTTTTCTTGGACTCATTTGGATAGTGTGATAAATTGGTCAAGTCCGTTTTCCAGACTCCTGCAGGAATTTTATCAAAGCAACAGCAACACATGCTTGAGTACTTTGTTTAACTTCAGTGTATTATTTATTCCTCTGAAGACACATTTCAAAGGGAAAAGTATGTGTTGCAGATGCAGTGGCTCTAATTACAAAAATACACAGATGTCATACAAAATTTACCTTCGGGCCCAGGATATAAGTTCAGGATTTGAAGCCCAGGAGATTGCTGAGTTAAGACCTATTGTTCTGCAGCGAACAAACATGACAAGCTCTGCAAACAAGAGGCATGATGGCATTGAACAGTGCTTTCCTTCCATTTTGCTGATATAGTTCATCCAGACCCAACTGTGCAAAACAGACTGGAATTCAGTCTTATTTTAGTTTACTTCTAGGGCTCATTTTGACATACAATTGTCAACTTAGATCTGTATAATAAAAGAAATACATTTATTTATCAAATTACAATGAAGTTTAATTGCTTGTAAATAAGAAAGTTATGAGGAGGAAAGTGATTTATTGGAGTAAAATATATTTAGGATCATATATGTTAATATTAAAATGGTGTTGTTAGATCATACTTATAAAAATTCATTGAAAAATCAAGATTAGAAGTTTTCCATTTACTCCCTTAAAAGTAATCTTTTCCCCTCAGAACTGGATGTGAGAATTTAGCTTTCCTTTAGCCCCAAACACATTATTACATAGCAAAGAAGAAGAGAATAAAGAGATTAGGAGGGGGAAAGCTACTCAGGAGAGACCAGAAGCCTCACCACTCTGAATTTTAAGTGCTGCTTCTGATGTCGTTTTCTTCTTTTTCATTAATAAAGGATATTAAGGAAGTAACACAAGCATAATAACTGTTCACACAGCTTCTTTCACAAGATATTCTTAGTGGCTTGCATTTTATGGACTTTGTATCTGATAGTGGAATAGAACTAATACAGATGGTGGAGAAACAAATTCTTTGGAAGTGGATGCAAAGAGCAATATGGTATAATCTTGGATACAATGCTTCCATTGTGTTTGATGCTTTCATTCATCTGCAGATGCATTCATTTGCAAATTACTCGGTGCTCCTATCTCTTTTCAAACTAAGAATATGTCATTACAGGAAGGCCAGCACATCCATGACCCACTGGATTCTTAAAAAGGCTGACCTCCTCCTGGTTTTCTCTACCCCCTTCTATTTCCTTTGAGAGCCTGCAAGAGCTCAGTGTAGAAAGCTTGGGCTCATGTGGATTATGAGCTACATAGTTCCTCAGCTGCACATGCCTGTACATTTTTCCTATAAATACTTCATTGCACATCTATTTGGAGATACATTTATGATAGTGAGGTTAACCATACATTGTTGGAACAATCTTGGAAGATAGAAATAATTGTGTTGGTTAAGTTTATTTTGTTATAATGGATGTGCAATGAGCAGAGAGAAGACATACTTAAATGGATACCGACTTGATATATATATTTAGCATGGGGAAGATATCTTACATAGTCTCATATTGGGTCAAAGTTATCTATAATGCTTGGGAGAATAAAAGGAAGAGAGAGCAATGAGATTATAATAGAGGAACAAAAAAACCATAAAAAGAAATATTGGCAAGGTAGAATAAAATTCTCCAATAATCAAGAATCAGTGCTTGGTGTTTACCAGTTCACGAAGTTTCAGTTTAGGTTAATCAAGATGAATCTGTTGCCTGCTATGTGCCAGTGCTGGTTCCTGAGGCTTAGAGATGAAACAGCCTCCACCTGCAAGGAGCTCACAGTTGACAAAGGAATCTGGACAGAGTGAAGTCTGGTTGTGTAGGAAACCTGTCCTTAACAATAAAATCCCCGAAACTTGGAGAATGATGAGGTATCAACTACCACTAAGTGCTTAAGGGGAAAAGGGCAAAGACATGTCTATACAGGGGACTCAGAAAAAGTGAGTGTGCAAGATGAACAAGTAGTTTCAACATGGCTGTATTATCTCCAGTCCAGTGATCTAGCCCGCCTATTACACTCTCTCTTTAAATTCAGTGAAGGCTTATCTATACATTAATTTAAGTGCATAATTGATGTGGCTTTGACCTTTTAATGTTTTGATGCTATTCAAGTTATTATTCATGATAGAAATAATCAAAATAACTTCTGTTCCTTTCCCACCTGCTATTTGATTTTTGACATCCATCCTGACAAAGGTATTAGAATGTATCAATACAAATAGTTTGTGAGGAACTATGAAAACTAACATTGGTCATGGGAAACTATTACTGTTGGCACAAAATTAAAATCTTCATTTTGCTTTCTTTTTGGACATTAGAGAGTGTATCTGTACTTCAAAATGTAATGTATAATAATTCTCATGATATTCTGTGGGAAAATATGGAAATGTCAGGGAGGAAGCTAGATGGATAAGTAATTGTTTGCAAAGGTCATTAGTGGCTCAATTATTGTCACTCTGAAAGGAAGTGTCTAGATTCTTGCCTCTTGACTCTGTCATCATTCCTGGCTCATCAACATTGAATTGAAAGGTTAAGAATATTGTTGCCAATGCGTCAGTGTCATAATACGATTTTTTCTTTCCTTTCTCTCTCTACAAATAATGATAAAAATGGAGAGCATCTATTATACTAGTATAGTTGGCATTGACATACATTTTCTTTCATCTTCACCCTGTCTCTACCATATAGGCAGCCATATTCTATTCCAGTCTTATACATGATAGTAAAATAGCCCACATGAAAAGTTACATGGCTTATAATGTGGAATGAATAATCCAGAGATGGCACTCTGGCTCCCAAACCTATGGTTTGTCCACTGTTTTTAACTACCAGTGCATACTTCCTTTGAATAGATATGCTATGAAAAGTATTTGCACATTATAATCTTACTGCTATATCAAGTTTGCTTCCCTTATGAAAGGAAGCATCTCCATTGTCTAAAGAGGGACTAAATATCCTCCATCCCACTGACTAGAAAATACCTTTTTTATAAGTTGATTGCTTTTCATCTAATGAAAAGAACATAAATATCATTATTATTTACTTTACTTTTTAAAGTAAATTGTTAAACATTTGGAAAACTTAGATTTACATTAAAGTTGTGGACGTAGTGCAGAGGGTTCACGTACCTTTCATCCCATCCCTATGATGTTATCATCTCCTATGGTGCATTTTTATTAAAACGAAGTAAAGCTAATACCATTGCTATTAACTATACTATAAATTTTACTTGGATTTCACTGGTTTCCCCACAGATGTCCTTTTTCTGTTGCAGGATCCAATCCAAGATTCCCACAGTATTTAGTGTTCATATATCCTTAGTCTCTTCTGGTCTGCAATGGTTTCTAAGTTTTTTTTCTGTTTTTCCATGCCTATGATCTGTTTTTGTAAGCTTTGCTTAGCACAGCTTGGAAGAGAAGTGGTCAAGTATTTTACAGAACGCTCCTCACTTTGATTCAGAAGAGGTATTTTCCATGATTGGCTTAGGGTTATGGTTGCTGTGAAGAATACCAGAGATGTGAAGTGCCTTTTATTTTTTTAAAAAATATATTTTTATTGATTTTAGAGAGGACAGAAGAGGAAGAGAGAGAAACATCAATGATGAGAGAGAGTCATGGATTGGCTGCTTCCTGCAAGTCCCCCACTGGGATTGAGCCCACAACCCAGGCAAGTGCCCTTGATTGGATTCGAACCTGGGACCTTTCAGTTCGCAGGCTGATGCTGTATCCACTGAGCCAAATCGGCTAGGGCTGAAGTGTCTTTTCTTATTACATTTTATCAGGGTGCATGATATTATCTTAGATTCTTGGATGGGTCCCTGTAACAAAAGCTAGATTAAGATTAACAAGGAAAAAGCATTCACATTTATTGAATATATGTTTACCTGACTGGAGAGCCTTCATAAGGAAATGAAGATCTGAAGAAAGGTTAAATCCAAGTGTTTTTATGCTAGTTCTGATGAAGAATGGAAAGTTGTGGGCAAATGTGAAAGGGAAAACAGAGTATGAGCTAAATTTGATAAATTAGGGGAATTTAGTGAGGCCTGTTCATTTAGATTCCTCTTGGTGTCCCTCCGTCTTCAGAGAAAAATATGTTTCTTTTGCTCTGAGTATAGAGAGGATACCTTTCACACCAGGGTTTTATGACCTGCCTCGGGGGTTGATCAAGGAATCCTTCCTGTACCTGTCATTTCTCAAATTTCTTCAGCCTAATTCAGCTTAAGATAACCAGCATGCATGCTAAAGTACCATATTTTGAGGTAAGGGTGTCTGAGTCCTGTCAACATCAGCATGACCTAGCACTAGTGATATTAACATTAATGGCTTGGTTAACATTATGTTTGCGAAGTTTCTTCACTGAAAAGTTAGTTTGTTACAGGTTGAATTGTGTCTTCTAAAAAAGATATTTTCCTCCTAATCCCCAGTACCTGTAAATGGGACTTTATTTGAAAATAGATTTAATCAAGTTAAGATGGGGTCATTAGGATGGGCCCTAATTCAATTTGACAAGTATCCTTAAAGAGAGGAAAACATCATGTGAAACATGAGTGAAGACACAGAGACACACAAGGAGAATGGCCTGTGACAACTGAGGCAGAAATTGGAGTGGAGCATCTGCCAAGGATTGATTGACAGCTGCCTCAGAGGCTAGGAAGAGGCAAGGAAAGATTCTTCCCTGCAAATTTCAGAGAGAGCAAGGCTTCGCCAACACCTCAGTTTCAGAGTTCGACTCCAGAATTGTGAGAGACCAAATCTCTGTTGTTTTAAACCATTCGTTTCTTTGGTATTTTGTTATTACAGTCCTGGGAAACTAATACACTATTCATTTTCCATTTTCTGTCCTTTGTAAGCAAGCTACTAAATCCAGGTCACACTGCGAGGTATTTCATTTGCTTTTACATACACATTTTGAAAACTTTGGACAGAGTTGCCACTATGTCTTTATCCTAGTTAATCTTTGGCTGATGACATGGGCAATGGAAACTCTGGAAGGCAGCCACTCACGATGGAGCTGTGTTTAAGCTCATCAAATAATTCTCTTCAAGGGCAAAAATGGAATTCTACTCATTTGCATTCCCTCAAATAACACTATCCTATATAATAAAAGCCCAGTGACTGAACTGCAGAATGACCAGAACTGGTCGACCAGTCGCTATGATGCGCACTGACCACTAGGGGGAAGACGCGCCCCACCAGTGCATGAATCCCGTGCACTGGGCCTCTAGTTATATTATAATGCAGAGAGTCATGATTGGTTTTTGTAACCTTTGCTTAGCATAGTATTGAATGAATGAATGTAATAAGAATGCAGTTTTTAACTCAGGCCTTTTACATGGAATTCTCCAAAAAAAGTTTATACAGTGGGGCCTTGACTTACGAGTTTAATTCGTTCTGAGACCAAGCTCGTTAAGGAGCTCGTTAACTCAAATTACTCTGTCAACTCAATGCAAAAAATCGGCTGAGAGACAGCTGGTATCTCAAAAAACTCGTTAGTCGGGACACTCATAAGTCAAGGCCCCACTGTATATAACATTTTTAAGCCACTTGAACCATTTATAAGAGTTTAAACTATAGTTCCAATTTTTTTCTCTAACAAAAGGAAAGAAGAAATATTAGATTAAATCTATTTATGTGTAAAACCTCCAAAATAAGCTGTGATTTCAACTGTGTTTCCCAATGTAAATTGTGGTTTTAACTATGTTTGGAAGCTAATACATTTTATTTTTTTCTTCCCAGTTCTTTCTTCCTTCCTTTCTTTCTTGTTTTCTTTTATTTATGAGAGAGGTCACTTTCTGTGGAACGGAGTGTATACATATTTGCTTTAAGAACACATTCAGTCTGGCTATAAGTAGAAAAATATAACATGTAGATGTTCATTTTTTGCTACCATGTTTGCAGTAATAACACCTATTTTCTGAGACTCTTGAGCATTTCATTAAATTTACCTTAAAACTTAATTATTTAAAACCAGTGCATTGGAGCTAGTGAAATCATCATGGGTTTGGAAGATGATCCCTCAGGAGTTGAACACCCAGGGGAGCTGGGAGGTTGCATTACCAATGACCAAAATATGCTTAATGCAAGCCCATTTTTCTTCCTGCATGATGCAGCATTTATTGGAAATAATCCAAATCCATATGTATGCTCTAAATTGTCCATTTAGTGTAGCAAAAAAGAAGTGTTTCCTGTTACGTTACATAATATTGGTCATCAATTACTTTTACAAAGTGTGCTGTTGGAGGTTTTAAGTAAGCATGCAAATAGAAACTACAGTAACGCATACTTTTATCATATATTAAAAAAATTAGAGGATAGCTTTTGATACACACAGTATGTGTATATTGGTCTTCCTACATAAATATATACATGATTAAAACAATTTTTTGAATCTATACTAATAAAAGGGTAATATACTAATTAGACTGGACATCTTCTGGACAAAGCCATGTGTGTGGGGCTGAGGCAGAGGCAGTTAGAGGTCATCAGTCTGGCAGGGGAGTGCAGTTAGGGGTGATGAGGCCGGCAGGGGAGGGCAGTTAGGGGCAATGAGGCCAGCAGGGGAGAACAGTTAGGGGGATCAGGCTGGCAGGGGAGAGCAGTTAGGGTGATAAGGTTGGCAGGAGAAAGCAGTTAGGATGATCAGGCAGGTAGGCAGAGGTGGTTAGGGGTGATCAGGCAGGCAGGGGAGCAGTTAGGGGCATCAGGCAGGCAGGCAGAGGGGTTAGAGGCAATCAGGCAGGCGGGCAGGTGAGCAGTTAGGAGCCAGAAGTCCCAGATTGCAAGAGGGATGTCTGATTTCTGGTTTACCGGCAGTCAGACATCTCCTGAGGGGTCCTGGATTGGAGAGGGTGCAGGCTGGGCTGAGGGACACCCCCCTTCCACCCCCCATGCAAGAATTTTATGCACCGGGCCTCTACTATGGTATATAATGACCTTACTCTTACTATACATCTCTACCAGTTTAACCACTTTTATGAGTTAACTCATAAAAATATCTCGTCAACTTAATCTCCAAATCATGCTAGTAAATTTGTTTAGAGATAGTTTTAGAGAAGGGGGACATTTGGGAGAGTGAGGCCCAGAAACTATGATGATAATGCTCTAAGATATCAGAGACATTTTGTTTTTCCTTGTTATTTAAGACTATAGGCCCAGTGCACGAATATGTGCACCAGTGGGGTCCCTCCACCTGGCCTGTGGGATTGAGCTAAAACCAGCTCTCCGACATCCCCAAGGGGTCTTGGATTGCAAGAGGGCACTGGCCAGGCTGAGGGACCCCACTGAAGCATGATCGGGGCCAGGGAGGGACGTGGGAGGTTGGCCAGCCAGGGAGGGGTCACGGGAGGACTCTAGGGTATGTCTGTCTCTTCTTGCTCAGTCCCAATCGGCCAGACCCCAGCAGCAAGCTAACCTACTGGTTGGAGCATCTGTCCCCTGGTGGTCAGTGCATGTCATAGCGAGTGGTTGAGTGGCCTTAGCATATTACACTTTGATTGGTTGAACAACCAACCAGTTGATCGGACACTTAGCATATTAGGCTTTTATTATATAGGATATTTGTAATTCCTTACTATTGTCCAATTATCACATTCTCAGGAGGCTTATTGAAATGAACAAGTACATCATCTGTGTTTGCTAAGTATGTGTCCATTTTGTTACACAGTAATTATCAGCAATCATTGATTACTAAGTGCAGCTTTAACAGTCAATCATGTAAGCCAGACTTGGGGACATGAGAGGATATGTAAGAATCAAACAGAGAATGATGTCATGGATCTTTAGGTTACACTGCCTCCATGTTTCTTTTTACATGTGGTTTCAATTAGATTAATTGTGCAGGGAGAATTCTAAGAATTCAGTCAGATCCGGTCATGTGCTGGATATCACATGAAGGTAGGTTGACAACAAGGAAAAATATACTCTTTAAGTTTTTTACATTTCCTTAAGGAAGAAATGATGTTACATTTTGATGAAGAAGATAAATCATCTAGCAGAACTGAATCCTCCTTCCCATCCAAAACCCCTAAATATATAGATAATATGTATAGATTTCTGAAATCCCTTATTTTAAAGTGTTTTTTTTCTTTAGCAGTTGGCTTCATTTGTTTAAGATTTCCATCCAAAGGAATAAATTTTCAAAAACTGCCAGGTATCCAGCCATCGTCCTCCTGCATCATATATTATAAAAGTCTGACTACAGCAAGTTTGGACAGATTATTTCAAAACATGACATATAAATACATAATGTGTAGGATTCATGAAAAAATGGGAAAAATAAAGCAAGAAATATTCTTCAAATTGGCCAAATTAAATTCCAAATATTTTTAAATATGTGAGGTTTTCTAGGGAAGAAATTGTGTTACCTGCCTGAAATGACAATTTCCTGAATGCTGCTTTGGAACATGCCAGATACTTGCTTAGATTAAAATGGAATTTACATGATAAATTCCATTTTACACTATACATATATTTGTATGTATGTATATATTAACATATAATGTCTTATATTTTACATTTTATTATTTTTTAAAATATATTTTTATTTATTTCAGAGAGGAAAGGAGAGAGAGATAGAAACATCAATCATTGATTGGCTGCCTCCTGCATGCGCCACACTGGAGATTGTGACAGCAACCCGGGCATGTGCCCTACTGGGAATCAAACCGTGACCTCCTAGTTCATAGGTCCTTGCTCGACCACTGAGCCATGCCAGCTGGGCTAAGTTCTTATATTTTTAAAGAGAGACCAGATTACTTAAATTTCTCCTTGGGCCATTTTATTAAGAGTTCAACTTGATAAATACTTGAAGACATCCATTTCAAATCCCTTGCTTCCCTGACCCCAGTCCTCTGCTAACCAGAGAGCCTTCAGCCAGTCAAGCTATAGTTTTTAGAACTCACCAAATCCTTATGACTATATTTTCAAATATTTATCAATTCCCTCCTGTTTCAGTAACAAATTATGCCCAAACCCAGCAGGCTAAAATAACAACAGTGGGAGAGCTAATCTTTGCTTCATGATGTCTGGGCCTCAGCTGGGAAGACTTCAAGATGGGGTTTGGAATCATCACCAGGCATCTTTACTCACATGTCTGGCAGTTGATGGTGTGTGATTGGCTGGGACCTCAGCTGGGCTGTCAGCTAGCACTTACAGGTGACTTTCCTGTGTGCTTCTCCATTTGGTGAGGGTTTGGGCTTCCTCACAGGATGTCAGATGGGCTCTAAAAACAAGTATCCTAAGTGGGTCAGATGGAAACTGCATCACATTTTATGACCTAACCTCAGAGGTCCAAAGTGTCACTTCTCTGTAATTACAAGGGGAGGAAATATTGACCCACCTCTTGATGGAAGGAGTCTCCGAGTCGCGCAGGGACTGCAGGCTGTGGGGTGAGAGCTGTGGCAGTCACTTTTGGTCGTACATTCTGCCACATTTTCATTCCTCTCCTTATCTGCAATGACTGTTTTAGGTCTGTGTCTCAACATCTTTTGCTGGGACTTTAAGGCCAGTAGTCTGCTATCTGGTCTCCTTGCCTTCACACTAATGCTCTTCAAAGCCACCCTCCACATATCTGGAAGGTGATCTTTCTAAAATGGAAATCTGTCCATAATTCCAGTGTTCCAAAGCTCTCAAGAGTCCTTAGAGAAGAAAGGCCTTCAGTCTGGCACGCAAGCTTTTCATGATCTGTTTGTTGCACTGTGCAACCCATTTACATGGCACTCTCCAACAAAAGTAAGCTTCTTACAGTTTTCCCTCACCTCATCACACATGTACACACACTTCACATGCCTTTACCATGGTGTCCCCCTCAATTGTATTCTTTATGATCTACATCGTCCTCTACCTAATGCATTCCAATTTTCTACAAATAGGGTCAGGCATTACCTCCTCCACCGTTTGCAACCTGGTTTCAACTTCTATATTGTAATTCTCATATCTATCCAATTTGCCTCAATTTCCCATCTATTAAAAGGAAAAATATTAACTAGTGTCACCCCAATACATTTAATAAGGAAAGGAAAGAAAGGAAATACAGTCCTGAACTCATAAGCTCTTATAAAAATTAAATTCATTTAAGACATGTACATTTCTTACAATGACCAGCATATGGGCACTGCTCAACAGATATTAGGTATTATTATTGTGATTATAAGCCATTTGCATCTTATATTTCTGGCAAACGAATAATTGTGGAAAATGTTTTGCCTCAGTGTCTTTGCCTTTGTTCTTTTCTGCATGGAATTCTCTACCGCTACTGCTGTTTGGACTCATTTTCCCTATTTCCAAATTCCATTTTAAATTCCACAAATTCTCAGGGAAGTCATCTGCAATGTGTAGCGCACGGCTATAGGGTTAAGCCTTCGACTGACCTGTTGGCAAAGCCACAAACAAGTCCCAGCTTAGAGGGCACAGTCCTCTTCGCATAATTAGGCTTGACCCTATGAAGCTCCCTAGATCCTTCCTAGGTAGCTAATGGGCTGGGCTGTGGGAGGTGCAACAAGTGCTGCCAAAACAAGTGAAACTCACAAGAACATTGTAACTATGGTGACCACCACCTTGTTTACCTCTGACTATAAAATAAAGGCTCAGCTTGCTTCTGGATCTCTCTCTGTGGCCTCAGCCAGGCACAGGAAGGTCCACCTAGACCCAGCTTATTCTCTTGGTCTGTCTTTTCTTCCTCCTTCACCGCCCTCACTCAGGCTTGCGGAACCCTTGGCTGAGCTGGCTTGGCACAGCAATGGACTGGATGTTTGTGTCCCCCCAAAATTTATATGTTGAAATTAATGCCCAATGTGATGGTGTGAGGTGGTGGAGCCTTTGGAAGGTGCTTAGGTCATGAGGGTAGAGCCCTCATTAATAAGATTAGTGCTGTTATAAAAGAGACCTTAGAGACCAAGCCTTCCCCTTCCACTATGTGACGACTCAGGGAAAAGGTGGCTACCTATGAACCAGGCAATGGATTCTCACCAGACACCGAATCTCACCAGACCCTGTGCCATCATCTGGGACTTCCCAGCCTCCAGAACTGTGGGAAATGAATATTTACTGTTTATAAGCCACTCATTATCTGGTATTTTGTTTTAGCAGCTCAAAGAGATAAGGCTGGCATCTTTCTTCTCCAATCTTTAAAACCCTCATAATTTTGTTTATATACCCTACTTAAATCTGCATGTGATATTTCTATATTAATTTGTTTAAATTTGTCATTTTTGTGGAATCTCTGGGGATAAGTATTACATCATACATCTTTATAACTTTAATCCCTAACATTTTGCCTTGCTTGGAGTAAGCTGATATTCACTGCATTAAATTATACAAGAAAAAAGAATTCCTTTATCAGAGATTTTGATATTGTTAAACCAAGACAAGAGTATATTAAATTTGAAATTTAGATTTTCAGCCAAGGGGAACATTAAAGAAATAATTGGAGGACATGGCATTTGGGCTGGGTCTTGTAGGAAAAGCTCAGTTGGATTTGGTAAGCCTTTGTTATTCCAGAGGAAAAAAAAAGAAGAAAAGTTGTCCAGTGAATGTAACAATATGAACATACCTATTTGGTGGGGAAGGCCCAGGGAGTGTGGGTATGAAGAATAGAGTTTGGTGGAGATGTATTGTGATGTAAGGGGAGGAAGAAGGAAGGTGGAGCCTGGTGCTAAAGTCTTAAAATATTGTGCTTTTTTCTGTAGGCGATGTAAAGCCATTAAAAAGTCTAGATGTGATCAAACTGAGTTAAGGGAAATTGCATGGGGAAAGAACCACTGAGGTGAACTGATTAGTAAAGGCATCTGATCTCAAATACTTTCTCCGTAAATGTTTAAAGAAAATCTAATTTAGATGTGGATATATTTGCTTTTCCACTGGCAATCCTGTTTTATAAGCTTGAAGTTGCTTTTTAGGGGAAGATTTTCAGTCACTCCCAACCCAGGTGGGAATCACTCTAGTAAATGACCCTGGGGCGACAGCTCCACACACCAATTACAGTACTCAGGAGATTTCTGCACAGGGTCTGTGTCATGCTGATTTCAATTAACATACTTCTTAATTAGGAAGAAATACAGAGGTAAAGAGGGTGATACTTTTAATTCGCTGCCCCTTGTTTAGCTTTCTGTCCATTTGAGATAACATAGATGGATGGAGAGCCAACATCATGATGAAATTCCTTGTGACAATTAAAATTGTTAGGTCAGATAAATTATATGCAATTTAAAGTTTATTCCAGACTCCACATTTGCCTTGGAGAAATTGTGAAGTTGTTCTTTAAAAGCTATTTCTGTGGACTCTAAATGTCAAACTGTTATGGACAGTGTTCTAATTAAGCCAACATCATACATAGAAATTAGGTTTCTAATTCAGTTTCCAATAGAAAAGTCTGCAGCATAGTTACTCACCTCAAAAACAACAGAACAACAAAACCAAACAAAGGTTGCTGCATTGTGCCAACTGAACTTGAAGACTTGGTGCCCTTGAGTATATATGTAATTTACCCATTGAGAATATTACTTCAGCCAAAGGGAAGTAATACCCTACCATGCCGGCCTTCTGAGCTTTCCCAAAACTAGATAACCTGACCTAAACTAAAAAGCCTATGTGATAAAGAAAAAGGAAATCATTGCTTCCTGAACTTAAACCTAATTATATTCACATAAGAAGGGAAGTGACTTGTAATTAAAATCGTAATAGAAAAGCATTTTTCCTCTCTTGCATCAACACCTTTGGTGCCCGAAGGAGGAAACAGTGACAGACTTGGAGACTGATGATCTCTGTCTTTCACCATGCCTGGGTCACTTCCCTTGAATGCAGAAGCCTTCTGGCCAAAAAGATGTGAGAAGTTATGCCTTTGAGATTTATATTCCTTCTCAATATGTTGATCAAGCAGAGTTGGGAGAATATGACGGATGGTGTAGGTGCTGGAAAGTATACTATTGGCTTGGACGAGACCAGGATGGGCTTCTGCATGGATAGAGAAGATATCAACTCTCTTTGCATGGCTGTAGTTCAGAATCTTATGGAGATAAATAGCCTTTCTAATTATTGCATTGGGTGGTTAGAAGTTGGAACAGAGATAATAATCGACAAATCAAAGTTGGTGAAGACTAATTTGACAGCTTTTTCAGGAGTCTGGGAATACAGATATAGAAGGAGTAGACACCACAAATGCCTGCTACGGAGGAACAGCCACTGTCTTCAATGCTGTGAAATAGATCGAGTCCAGCTCTTGGGATGGACGGTCTGATCTGGTAGTTGCAGGAGATATTGCTGTATATGTCACAGGAAATTCTCAACCTGCAGGTGGAGTCAGCCATTGCTCTGCTCATTGGGCCAAATGCTCCTTTCATTTGTGAATGAGGACTTCATGGGACACACATACAACATGCCTATGACTTCACAAGCCTGATATGCTTTCGGAATATCCCATAGTAGAAGGGAAACTCTCCCTCTAGTGCTACCTCAGTGCATTAGACCACTGCTACTCTGCCTACCCCCAAAAGATCCGTGCCCAGTGGCAGAAAGAGGGACATGATGAAGATTTTGCTTTGAATGATTTCAGCTTCATGATCTTCCCCTCATCCTATTGTAAACTGGCTCAGAAATCTCTAGCTCAGATGATGCTGAATGACTAGCACAGAGATAAAAACAGTATCTAGAGTGGCCTGGAAGCCCTTGGGGGTATTAAATTAGAAGATGCTTACTTTGATAAGAGATGTGCAAAAGGCATTTATGAAGGCTAGTTCTGAACTTCTAATCAGAAAACAGAGGCATCTTTGCTTGTATCAAATCAAAATGGAGATATGTGCATGTCCTCCATGGGTGGCTGCCTTACTTCTGTTCTAGCCCAGGACTCGCCTCAGCTGGCAGCAAAGAGGGTCAGCATGTCCTCTCATGGTGCTGGTTTGGCTGCCACCTTCCACTCCCTTAAAGTTATACAAGATGCCACACCAGGGCCTGCTCTTGAGAAAATAATAGCAAGTCTTTGTGCTCTTAAATCAAGGCTTGAACCAAGAACTATCTTTGCTGAAAGCATGAAGGTGGAGGGGACACTTGTCACCTGGTCAACTGTAGTCCCCAGAGTTCAATAGGTTTACTCTTTGAAAGACCATGGTACCTGGTTAGAGTGGATGAAAAGCACAGGAGAATTTATGCCTGGCCGCTCTCTCCAAATGACGACACTTTGGATGGAGGAATACGAATGTGCATTCAAGCCCAGTAGCTGAACATGTTCCCAGTCCTTCTAGGAAAGTGCCAAGACTCCAGGGAAAGGCAGCAAAACCAGAGCAGCTGTCATCAGCAATGGGGGGCATGAAGAACTTCTGTGCAGGGAAGACCCATGTGGGCCGCGTGGGGTTGGGTATGTATGGGAACGGTTAGAATGGGATGCCTGGAGACAATACTAAAGGGTTACACGTTGCTTAAAATTTTATGTGACTGACATGGAGCCTGGAAAACTGACATGTTCTTGGGAAAGTCTCTTAGCTTCCTTTTGAGTCTAGCCAATGCTTACTGTATTCCATGATGTTAATGGCTCTGCAAAACTTGCTATCTCTCTTGGCCATTAGTATGCTTGAAGCTTAGTTTTTATATGTGGTTTGATGAGTCGTGTGATTCTGACAGAAAGGAGCAGAGATGCTAGTTTTCAATTTTAATTTTTTGAATGTGTTATGCTTCCAACAAACAAGGTTACT